>NC_090656.1:116252460-116610793 GCF_040937935.1 Hyperolius riggenbachi | reverse complement strand
TTCCAGGCGTTTTGGTTACAGAAGCTGTTCAATAACAGCTTTACTGTAACAATATTTAAAATGTGCTACACAAAAACGCTCCAAAAAACGCTAGGCATGTGTAGAAAACATGCCTAGAATCGCTCTGAAATCTGCTTCAAAACCCTCTAGAATTTTGCAGATCTGCTAGAGGTTTTTGGTGTGCACTGGGCCAGAAAGAGTAGCCATGGGAATCCCAGTGTAGGTAGGCAGAGGGACCCCCATATAGGTAGCCCCCTTAGCATAGGTAGCTGGGAGGGAGGCAGCGAAGGTAGGCAGAGCATGGCAGAGACAGGCTATGGCAGAGCATTCCAAAGCATGCTCATGAGAAGTCCTGGATGACGGAGTGAGAGGAGGGTCATGACCAAGCTAGAGGACAAGAGGGTCTCATGGGTGAGGGAAGGTTCTGGATGGGATGGTATCTAGACATTAATGAGGAAATATAAGGAGGTGACAACTTATGTAGCGCTTTGTATGATAGCATGAGGAGGAGTTTAAACTGGATCCTTTGGGTAATAGGTAGCCAGTGGAGGGATTGGCAAAGAGGGGCTGCTTCAGATGAGTGGGAGGAGATGTGGATTGTGGATGAGGTGAGCAGCAGAATTCAGTAGGGACTGGAGATGTGCCAGTCTGGTTTTTGTTAGATTGCAGAGTAGGGTGTCACAAAAGTCAAGATATGATTAGAGCATGCACAAGCATTTTAGTGGCCTCGTGTGAAAGGTAAGGATGAATTCTTGGAATGTTTTTGAGATGGAAGTAGCAGGACAGGAGGTAGTTAATATGCTAATATGTGGTCTAAATTAAAGTGCAGAGTCCATAGTTACCCCCAGACAGTGAGTTTTAGGAGTTTATTTTGTTGGGATGTTTTATACATTGATGGTCACTATGGGTAGGGGAGCAGAGACTGAAGGTGCACATATCACAATCTCTATTTTGCTTGTGTTAACTTTACGGAAATGGGATGACATTAATGTGCAATGGAGACAGAAGATAGACAGTCAGGGACATGAGATAATAGTGTAGATGGGTCTAGGGCTGAGAAATAGAGGCGGGTGTCATCAGAATAGAGATGATATTGAAAACCAAAAGCGCTTACCCGTATTTCGCGCCGTATAAGACGCTCCGGAATATGAGACGCACCCAGATTTAGAGGGCAAAATCCAAGGAAAAAAAGATATAAACTAAACCTGGTGTGTCCATATTTCAGGAGCGTCTTGTACATGACCTCCCCCAAATGGTGTCCTCCTGTGTCCTGCTGTCTGCCCCCATGTGTCCTGCTGTCTGCCCCCATGTGCCTGCTGTCTGCCCCCATGTGCCTGCCCCATGTGCCTGCTGTCTGCCCCCATGTGCCTGCTGTCTGCCCCCATGTGTCCTGCTGTCTGCCCCCATGTGTCCTGCTGTCTGCCCCCATGTGTCTGCACCCATGTGCCTTCAGTCTGCCCCCATGTGTCTGCCCCCATGTGCCTGCTGTCTGCCCCCATGTGTCTGCACCCATGTGCCTGCTGTCTGCCCCCATGTGTCTGCCCCCATGTGCCTGCTGTCTGCCCCCATGTGCCTGCACCCATGTGCCTGCTGTCTGCCCCATGTGTCTGCCCCCCTGTGCCTGCTGTCTGCCCCCATGTGCCTGCTGTCTGCCCCATGTGTCTGCACCCATGTGCCTGCTGTCTGCCCCCATGTGCCTGCTGTCTGCCCCCAGCTGTCTGCCCCCATGTGTCTGCCCCCAGGTTTCTGTCCCCATGTGTCTGCCCCCAGCTGTCTGCCCCCAGGTTTATGCCCCCAGATTTCTGTTCCCCATGTGTCTGCCCCCAGGTTTCTGTCCCCCATGTGTCTGCCCCCAGGTTTCTGTCCCCCATGTGTCTGCCCCCAGGTTTCTGTCCCCATGTGTCTGCCCCCATGTGTCTGCCCCCAGGTTTCTGTCCCCCATGTGTCTGCCCCCATGTGTCTGCCACCAGGTTTCTGTCCCCCATGTGTCTGCCCCCAGGTTTCTGTCCCTCATGTGTGTCTGCCCCCCATGTTTCTGCCCCCATGTGTGATCGCCGGGTCCCCCCTGCTTGCCCCCCTCCTCGTGTCCCCCCTGTGTGTTCTCGCCGGGTCCCCCTCTAATTGAGAAGCGGCAGCTGCTTACCTCCTCCATCTTGCCCGCGGCGATTGAAGACATCCGGCTTCTGTCGGGCGGCTTCCTCTAGTGCCGGCTTGTAATGACGCGTCATCGATGACGCGTCATTACAAGCCGGCACTAGAGGAAGCCGCCCACAGGAGCCGGATGTCTTCAATCGCCGCAGGCAAGATGGAGGAGGTAAGCAGCTGCCGCTTCTCAATTAGGGGGGCCCAAGCGCACACACGTTGGGGACACGAGGAGGGGGGCAAGCAAGGAGGGGGAGGAGAGGCCACAGCAGGACGCACAGGCAGGGAATCCCCGACGGCGGGTCGCGGTTCGTATTGGCGGGCGTTCGTAAGTCGGGGATTCCCTGCCTTTGCCGTATAAGACGCAGGGACTTTTTCTCCCCATTTTTTGGGGAGAAAAAGTGCGTCTTATATGGCGAAAAGTACGGTAATAATTGTCCCAGGCCGTAAGTGTAAATGAAGAATAGAAGAGGTCATGGGGAGGCGTTAGGAGTTAGGAGAGGAGTTAATGTAGGAGTAGGAGACAGTGAAGGAACATGCAGATAGGTAAGAGTGGATCCAGGAATATGCTAGGCCATTGATCCCCACTGCTCAGTGATGAGAAGGTCTGAAGAAGCAACAATGTCAAAGGTGTAGAGAAGATCAAAAAGTATTAGTACAGAGAATTGGCATTTGAATTTTGCAATGATGAGGTTTTTTGCAGCATTAGTGAGGACTGTTTCTGTAGAATGCTGAGATCAGAAGCTAGACTGTAGGGGGTCCAACAAGGAGGTAGCAGGGAGAAAGGCAGGCAGTTCTGAATAGATGTGGCATCCCAACAGTTTGGAAGCAAAGGGAAGAAGTGAGCCTGGACAATAGTTAGAAAGGGCTGTAGGATTCAAAGGTTTTTTTTGATTAGAAGGGTTATAACTGTTTGTTTAAATGAAGAAAGATAAAATACCAGTAGAGATAGAGAGGTTAAAAAGCAATGTTAAAGTAGGAATGAAGCAGGAGGAAAGCTGGGGAATACGATAAGAGGGAACAGGATCCAGGGCAAAGTTAGTGAGGTATGCTTTAGACATTAGCGAAGAAAGACGCTGTTTAGTTAAGGTAGTGAAAGTTGTTGACTGGGAGGAAGTTTGACTGAGTGACTGGCCATGTTGAAAGGAGGAAGGGTAGGTTCTAGTGGGTGAACAACCAGGCACAGATAAGGAAGATGGAGAAGTTGATTGGACTGGTGAAAAGGTATACTGGTATCTAGCCCCATCCTCCCTTATGAGGCTTATCCTAGATTGTTTATTATGTGAAATTCTTCCCTCAGAGCATTTGGGTAGACCAGAGATCTTTTCTGTTGGCTTTAGAACGCTCAGTAAACAAACATATCCATGTAAAACATCTGCCAGCAGTAAAGATTTTGCTGCCTGTGATATATTTCAGAAAGTAGTCAGGGAGAGGATTCTCCTTTTGGTCTCAATGCAGCGAGTCACAATGTAGATTGTGAGCCGTCTGTAAGGTCCAATGCTCCTTGTCCAGTCCACATATCTGTGTGCTTTCTGGCTAAGAGCCAGTAGAGAGGACAAAATAGTGCAGATTGCTCACATCACATCACAGTTGGAACCTGTGCATGGACTCGGAAACTTACAATATTCAAACTTGATTAAAACAATACACGTAACCCAACCTGAGTTTTGGCTCACAGGCTACAGCTACATCAACACCGGAAGGAGAATTGGAGTGGTATCAGCTGACACAAGCGCTTCCTGCAGACCACCCGCTTGCATTACACAGCTACCCTGGCTGCAGGAGTTTCCTCTTTGTATCACACAGGCACAGTACCTGCTGCATAGGATTACTCTTTAGGTTGGAACGGCTGGAAAAGGTCCTGTCTATTTTATTACACCAAGTGGCCAATGTTGAGACTAGTGCTCAAGCGTTGGGTCAATCTCTTACTTTTTCTTTTGCTACATTTAAGGGCTTGTGGACCAGCCCATAGTCTTTATCTGTTCCAAACAGTACGTTGTTCTTTCTTGCGCACTGCAAATTCACCGTAGTTTACTATATCAGGGCCATAGTAAAAAAAAAATATAGAATTAAGACAAGGAAATTACAAGAAAAATGCATAGCACTGCATTTGATATGCAATTTTCTTGCACTCTGATAGACTTCAACACAAGTGAAAATGCTTAGGTGGTAGTACTGGTGTTTGTCTGCATAGTATAATGCCATTTGTTAGCATTGCTGCTTCTTTGCATAGTATGACACAAGTTACTCTTTAACTGTTTGTTGTCATCATCATCACCATTGTTTTGTAAAGTGAAAGTTAGACTACTATATGTGTAACTGCAACACATAAGACCAGGCACTGAGCAGTACTGTTGTTTATCTGCAAGTAATTTCTCTTTTATATTAAGTGGTCTGTGAAAGGTTCAGTGTACATTCCCTACACTGACATCTTTATCCTACCCACCTAATTTCCATATTCAGCTATCCCTCTTGTCTCTCATGTTCTTTAAAAGTTATAAATAAAATGGGAGGCAGAGGCAGTAATGCATTGGAATTTATTTTACTACAAGAATAGATGCAGTATAGTGACATGGAGCTTTCCTAACTTTCAAAGACAAATTTAAACACATTGGCCTCAATTCACTAAGCAGTTTAGACTAGTGTACTAATGGTTTTTAGTTTACTGATGGTTCGGTGTAATGTTTTAGACCTGTTTTTAGACCTGGTCTAAAACATCCGGTAATTAGGTCGGTAAAGCAGGGGAAATTATCGAAAGATGCAATTCACAAAAGCAAACAAGGAGTAACCACACCCACTTTTTCTGAGATTAGACCAGCTGATTTATGTCAGTAAAGTAATTCTGTGAGGTATTTTAGACGTGAGGATGGAACCTTTTGAATTAATTACGCAGGAGTTTAATTGTATGCAGAGGAGAGCTCATCAAAGGAGAAGGATGTCAGTCAAAGCTTCTCATTTGTGAATTGCATCTTTTGATCATTTCCCCTGCTTTACCAACCTAATTACTTAATTTGTTTTAGACCAGGTCTAAAGACTGAACAGGTCTAAAACATTTGGTAATAATTAGTGAATTACCTTTTGATGCAACTGATTTACACCAAACCATCAGTAGACTAAAAACCATCAGAAGAGTAGTCTAAACTGCTTAGTGAATTGAGGCCATTACATCCCTATAGATCTCATAAAATCACCTTTCCCACTGCACCCTGATGCCCTTTTGTGGCACAAGAATTGGTCCAGTAGAGCTAGCTGCAAGCAGATCACCTAACCAAAGAGATTTTAACTTGATCACCCAAATTCAATTCACTTCAATGTATTTCACCCTTATTTCTTGTATTCCATAGAATTTATTAAAATATTCCGAATTTCACAGACCGTAATTTGGCAATTCTACTCCTCCATATATCAATGTTGTTCTGGTGTCTTCCTCTTCTATATCCAATGTATAAAGTTTAATTCTGGTGAGGAGGCAGACATGGAAGTTTTATATGATCAGACACATTGTAACGCTTGGCGGTGTATCCTCTACAGTCAGCGTGCAATTGACACTCTGACGTAAAGGAAACACACTCAAGACGCAAGGAAGGCATAAAACTATGAATCTCAGGGTATAGTGCGAACGCACTGGTGGAGGAGAGGACTGACTCCAGCAGGAGATGTGGCGCACAAAGCAGGCGTAGCTCCGAGCAACCACAATGACACTTAACAAAGTTTGTTCAGCGCAAAAGCAGCGCTGAGCGTTCTTAACCAGAACTTAGAGAGCAAAGGGCAGACCCACAGAATGAACGCTTGCTAATTTAGTCACTCCTCAGTGACAGCAAGCATTCACAAACAGGACAGACTGGAACAAGGCAGCCACTCGCGACCGCAGCGATGGCTTACCTCGCAAAAACAGGACTGGAAGGATTCGCTACTCCTCTGCAGGAAATAGCGCAATCCACAAGGCAAGACAAAGGCAGAGCAAGAAACAAGTAAAGGACATACACAAATATATACAGTAATCCGCGTTGCAATATGGAAAATAACAAACGCGCTAGTATGCGTATATATTGGCAATGAACCAATATATGACGCAACACCAACTAAGATGCAAAAATCTGCGTCGCAATCTGGAAAATAACAAATGCGATAGTATGCGTATATATTGGCAATGAACCAATATACATGACGCAAGACTAGCAAAATAAAAAATCTAGCTAAGATACGAATATACTGGCGAACCAATATATATGCCCGTATCAGGAACTAACTACGGTCCCGAAGGACACACATAAACAAGGACTGAGACAAACGGAATGAACGCTTGCTAATCCAGTCACTCCTCAGCGACAGCAAGCGTTCATACGTAGACAAACAGACAGGAGTGAGATAGTCAATAGCAACCGCAGCCATGACTAATCTCCAGGAACAGGACTGGAAGGATTCACTGCTCCTCCGCAAGAGCCAGTGCAATCCACACGAGAAACACGAGAACCAGGAACAGAGGCCCAGGAGTAACAGCTTAGACAGACTGAGACTGAAACTATGACGGGCGGGGAGCACAGTAGGAAGCAACTCTTTATACTGAGGTCATCAAATGGGAGTGGACTTGCAAATTCCCACACAGGTGAATGGTAATCGGTCACAAGCTGACAGCAGGAAAAGGCAGACAAAACTATGCAACCTGCATGAAAGGAATTGCAGCTCAGCTGCAACAGGCAATGTTTGAATTCACAAGAGCATCTCAAGCTGCCATGAACTGTAGACCTATTGCAGATGGAATCAACACTTAATGTGAGTGCAAGCAAAGCTATGCAAGCAAATGCATGTAAAGAAATCAGAACTGCTTGGCTGCAGTACAACTGCAGCCAGCAGTACATGCTGCAAAAGCGATCATGACACACATGACATCTCTGATGCCTTGTAGAAAAATCCAACAGAGAACAGCGCCCAAGTACGCCTGTACTGGGTATCTGCCGATGCCTGGCCTCTACCGGATTGCTCTATGGTCCAGGTATACTCCAAAAATGAAAAAAAAGAGGCACTCAACTGGCTGCAAAAGATGTTGTATTGCGGAACAAACGCTACATGTTACGGACACGCAGGTCCTTCATCAGGTGTTATACACCTTCATCAGGTGTATAACACCTGATGACGGACCTGCGTGTCCGTAACATGTAGTGTTTGTTCCGCAATACAGCATCTTTTGCAGCCAGTTGAGTACCGCCTCTTTTTTCATTTTTGGAGCATGACATCTCTGATGCCTGTGCATTTTGTTATACCTCGACATGTGACAAAATATCATTTGCCACACCTGCATGTAGTCATAGCATATGAAGCAAGACAAGGACACTAGCCACCGTAACACCATGTGAATGTTTACCATATGAAGCCCCCCCCATCCGCCTTCCAGATGTTAGGACAAAACGTCAGAATTTATTCAGAGCATTTGATTCAACTGAATTATCCATCAGACGTTGAGAGTAATGTGTTTTGCAATCACAGATCTAATTAAGGCTTGGTTTACACGGGTGTCTGCCGACGCATCAATCAAGTGCTTTTTTTGCAAGCATGCAGAAAAGCAATTGACATCTTCCGGCAATTTCCCCCCTCACAGGGGAACACGAAGAAGCAGAGGTAAGTAAGCCTGGAAGCAGCATGTTGCTTCCAGGGTCAACTGAAATTACAGGTGAAATCGGGATCGGAAGGCGGCGTCCATGCAAAACGATGGTAAACGAGCTCTGCCTATTTACTTGAATGATCAGCGCTTGCCGTGGCCCCCGGGAAATGGCGCACAACTGCCCGTGTGAACCAGTCCTAAACCATATAAGTATAAAACCATTTTATTTCAACCTTGGTGTAAAGACCAGACTGGAGAGCACTTTCAGAAGCAGCAGATAAGTTTTATTATGTACTGTTTATGCAACGTTAAAATCTATACATAGTTTTCACAAGCCTAATATTGACAGTTTATAACACATTGTCCTTATTTTTTCATATCATATGGAACACAGTAAACTATTAAGATGACAGTTTTTCCTATATTAAGTCTTTAATAGTATGAAACATATATTTTCTTTACATTTTACATCTTTATATAGTATCTGTCTGTGAACATAATATGTGCTAATTATTATGAAAAACATTATTTAAAACATTATTTAAAAGCATTCATCAAATACATTATGAGCTGGGGAATTTGAAATACGAAGCCATGATAACTACTGGCTTACTGATGTTTCCATGAAGTGATTTTTTATTTTATTTAGTGCTTTATGCATATTTAATGACGTTTAAATGTTTAATTTGATTATGGAATTTAAAGTACAAATGCAATGTATAAAGGTAATTGCATTTTTGCTTAAAATAACCAGCTGGGTTTTATTTTCATTGCCTATAGCTGGGAACAGAAGGGAATGATTTTAACTACCTGGAAGAAAGAGAAGTTACAGAAACATGGATTTTCTACCTGTTGTTATACCATTTGTAATTAGCTTTATTTGTGAGATGAAGGGCTATTATTATTAATGCGAGACTTTGCATTCTGTAAGCTGGATAGGCAAACACTTTTCTTCCACTGTCAGAGCCTGGTTCATACATGTGCATGAAGAACTGACTATTATTTATCATGTGTAGCTGTTTCCCAAAGCAACTGCATAAAATATCCTATAGGGTTACTTAATATCCTAGGATCAATCTTACACATTTCTGGCTATCAGTTCGTGTTTTTCTGGGTGGTACACACTACAATGCTCTACAAATGTTTGAGTGAAGCAGGCTTAGAGCAATAGGAATGCAAAAGGGTAGATTCAAATCGTGGGGCCCTGACTCACAAGTAAAATTACTTTTATATAATTTATTGGATTTATTTAGCACCAACATATCATGCAGTGCTGTACAATAAAAAAGGTTAGAGACAAAGATAATGGGGGTCGACACTACAGGTAATGAGCAATATGATACACAATGCCAGAACATACATTGGAGTAGTAGTAACAATAATGCAAGTTCACATTATTGTAGGTAGAGTGTACAATCAAGTATGATACACAAGAAATGAGGGCCCTGTCAAAGGCTTGCAATCTAAAGAGAGGGGGTGGTGACACAATAGGGGGCATGCTGCACCAAGAGGTTTTTGGCAGAGAGAGTTAGGGCATTAGTGGGGTGGGTTATGCCTTCTTGAAAATGTGAGTCTTGAGGGCTTGTTTGAAGGTGTTGCAGAAGGGGGCAAGCCTGATGGTCAGTGGGAACAGGATGGGGACAGCACTAGTGAAGTCCTGATGAGGGCATGGATGAGGAGTTTGGCTGTGTCCTGGATCAGGAAGGGGCAGATCTTGGAGATATTGCGTAAATGGAAGCTGCAGGCCCTAGCAATGGTTTGGATGTGGGAGTGAAGGAGAGGGCCAAGTCCAGGATGACTGCCAGGCGGCTGGCTTGTGCGTTGGGCGGATGATTGTTCAGCTGACAGTGACATAATGTCTAAAGCGGGTGAGACTGCACAGGGAGGGAAAATTAGGAGTTCTGTTTTATCCAGGTTTAACTTTAGGAACCAGATTTACATCCAGGATGAGATGGTTGAGAGACAGAGGGATACCTTCGCCATGATGGTGGTGGAGAGGTCCATGGTATGGAGTTAGATCTGGGTGTCATCTGCATATAAGTGGTAGTTTAAGCACATGGAGGAGATCAGATTGGCCATGGAGATGTTGTAGAGTGAGAACAGCAGGGCACTAAGAACAAAGCCTTGGGGGACCCCAACTGAGAGGGTGGTGGAAGTTAAGAAGGAACCATTAAAGGAGATCTTAAAGGAATGATATGAGAGGTAGGAGGCGGACCAGGCTAGGGTGGGATCTTGGATACCCGCAGGTTGCAGGGATTGAAGGAGCAGGGGATGATCCACTGTGTCAAATGTGGATGAGAGGTTGAGGAGGATTTTCCCTTCGGCCTTGGCAAGCGTGAGGTCGTTGACAACCTTGGTGAAGGGAGTATTGGTGGAGTGGGCTGGATGAAATCCTGATTGTAGGGGGTTGAATAGGGAGTTGGAGTCAAGGTGATAGGTCATTCCTAATGCTTATGAGAAATGAAACTGTTTTAAATACCAAGATCCTTAAACACTATTGACATAAATGCGTGCAAAAGACTTATCTGGACTTTGAGAACTTTATACTTTCTGGTTATATAATGTCTTTGTTTACTCAGTCTTGAATTTTACTTTACCTGGTAATTTGTTGGTGGTGTAAACAGTGAAAACTATGTATATATGGTGCAGATGGTTAAATGCGCCGTGTATATGTTTAAATATCTTTCTACCAACCCATTAAATTTTGTCAGCTTTCGGTTACGGTTCTATATGAAGCTAGAGAAGCAAGGAGACACACCATAAGTCAGTCAATGGAATATGGTATTACGCATAGAGTATTCAGAAGCTTTTAGAAAGAGTGAGGTAAGCAGCTTTATCTGTGTAGGATTTTGGTATAGTATTGATTAACTGTTCACACACTCAAGACATACACAACTATCTATGTGTTCATAAGTAGTTGGAAGTGTAGTTCCATCACGACATTTTAGAATCACTGTTTTCTGACTTGAAGTGCTCTTCCTACAACACATGCATTTCTGATCCACTGGTGGGATTGTAGGTGCTGTAGTAAACCTGTGAAAGAAGTTTAGCAAACAGTCAAAGATATGTTACAATTACTTGGAAAACTTAATGTTAACCTTTTGGCAGCCGTTTTTGCCGTGCGCTGTGGCGTTGTTTTAATGCCCCCCCCCCCCCCCCCCCGTGCCTCCCCAGCTATAATGCAGAGTGTGGCCACAGGAAGAGCTTTAATATTTACCTGTCTGGATGCTGGATTGGCTCTCCTCATCCTCTCCTCTTCCTCTAGAGCGGGTGCTGCAATGCCAACATCTTCCTCTGGGTTCTGATCACATGATATGACATGTGATCATGACCCAGAGAATGGTGTCAGCATTTCAGCACCAATGGTGGAAGAAGGGTGATGGAAGAGACCCCTAGAGGAGAGGAAGAGACTCCTAGTGGACCCCTCACCCCCCAGTGTATATAGGTCCCTGGCAGAATATTCAGCAGCCAGCAGCGCAAGCTCAACTGCACACTTCTTCTCTTCTCAGTGACATGATGAATGTAACTCATGTAACATGCCATCATGTCATTAAGAAGATGTGGCCAGTGAGGATGAAGATGGGGAGCATGCAGACTGATGGAGTAGTGCACTGGCCAAACAAGTGAGCTTGCCTCGCTTTTGAATAATCTGCAGCGGTCCCCGTAGACCACTATGGACTTAAGGGTAATCCTGTGGGGGCCTCATCAGCTGGCTCGGGGGCTGTGGGCCAGACCACAGTCCTGTGCCCCCCTCACCGCCCTAAGCTTTAATTAATTTTACCCAAGCAGGCTGGTATAGTCAATTTGCATGGAGCTTCACCATACTAAGCTATACCAGCTCACATGGTACATGATATGGAGGACTTTCAGGGGCGTAACTAGACTTAATAGGACCCCCCTGCAAAAATGATATCAATTAGCTTTTTTGGTTGCCAAATACCATGTAATTGGATACTGAGAGCTGGAGAATGGCAGCAGAGAGTGTTTAGTGATAGATAGTGATAGTCTAGTCATAGTCACATTTACTGATTATCAAAAATAAAAAAAAATAGGTACTGTATGCAAGCATAGTAATACGTGGAGAGCAGTAAGATTTGAAAAGTCTGTTTTCACTTTAAAGCTTAGGATTGTGAAATACTGAGGAGCATAATGAGTACTAAAGGCTGTTTTTTTTCCTTACACATGGGCTGGATCCGTTTTATATTGTAGTTTATAATGTTGATTTGTAATACTCACGGCATAGTCATACAAACACCAGTGCAATATGGAACACTTTCTTCAACCTCACAGTTTCCTTTTTTTATTACTGTTGTGTTATATAAAACATGGCACGTTTTGGGAGCTGAAAGAAATATAATTTATATTAATGGCTTTTTTTCCTGCTTTTCTTATGGCTGATGTTTACATTTTGCCTAAAGCTAATAAATATAATAAAATGTAGAATATCTAATTAAAATGAACTTGAAACAAATCTTAAAGCGTACCTGAAGTGACATGTGACATGATAAGATAAACATATACACATACAGTACTAGCCCTACTAAGAAATTATCTGAAGTCCCTTTCTGTTTTCCACTACAAGAGTTAAACGACAACTGTAGTGGGGAAAAAAAATTGAGGCTGCCATATTTATTTCCTTTTAAACAATACCAATTGCCTGGCAGTCCTGCTGATCTATTTGGCTGCAGTACAACACCAGATACAAGCATGTGACTAATCTGGTCAGATCTGACAATAATGTCAGAAACATGATCTGCATATGCTTTTTCGAGGTCTAAGGCTAAAAGTATTAGACAAAGGATCAGCAGGATAGCCAGACAACTACAGTAGTATTGCTTAAGAGGAAATAAAAATGGCAGCCTCCATATTCATCTCATTACAGTTGTCCTTTAAAGGGAACCTAAAAAGACTTGAGTAGTTATCTATGCAATAGAGATTATTGAATAACTTGTTGAATTCAGTCCGTTTGCCTGAAAAGTAAAAAGAAGCTAAAAGCCTGTTATCTGTCAGGGAGAAGAAACATAATAAGGGTTTACTGCAGAAAAGTTCAAAGTCAGTGCATCCGCTTAATTTTCAGGCAGAGTGTGGATCCTAATGGTTGGTTCACACATCTGACTGCCAGCAGCACGTTTCACTGTGGCCAAGGGAAACAGTAAAAAAGGGCACAGGAGGCTAGTGGACAAATTGGGCGCCGCCATTCACTCCCATAATAAATATCGTTTACTGGGCGCCGAACAGGAAAAAAGGGCGCCCGAGAATAATAACGTTTTCCAACGGCGCCCGATGATTTTTAATGTTTTATAACTGCTTGTGGTGATTTACATTTCCTATTTCAATAAAACATTATTTTAAATGTTATCCCTTACTGTTTGTAAAACATTATTATTCACAAAATAAAGCGATCAGTACGTAACGTAAATTGTAATATATTTTATCCCTTACTGTTTCTAAAACATTATTCAACACACAATACAGTGATCACTAAGGAGGGTCTTAGGTTTAGGCACCACCAGGGGGGTCTTAGGTTTAGGCACCATCAGGGGAGTCTTAGGTTTAGGCACCACCAGGGCGGTCTTAGGTTTAGGCACCACCAGGAGGGTCTTAGGTTTAGGCACCACCAGGGGGGTCTTAGGTTTAGGCACCACCAGGGGGGTCTTAGGTTTAGGCACCACCAGGGGGGTCTTAGGTTTAGGCACCACCAGGGGGGTCTTAGGTTTAGGCACCAATACGGGGGTCTAGGGGTTAGGGGTAGGTACAGGGAGGGTTACTTACTATTTTTTTTAAACGTTATTATACATTTCACTTTTTAAACTGAAGATTAACGTTTTCACAATTGCCGATTTCATGCACATTATTTAATGATTTATAACTTTATAAAACATTATTTTTAAACGAAATATAGTACATTATATTTTTAAACGTTATCCATGTTTATCGTTTAAAACCCCGCGCCCTTTTTTCCCAGCGCCCCTTTTTAACATACGCGTGGCCAAGAGCATTTGGCATTGCTTGCTGTTGTCTGCGTTTTGAGCTCCTAGGGGATAAGTAGTTGTGAATGTCACCAATACTAGAAATCACATTTAGCGACTCGGAAAAGGCGATCAACCACTGCACTTGCACAATTGTCGACAATCCACAGTAAACATATTGAGATGAACACTCTCAATTATCTTATACGCGAGGCAGTAGATCCTAGCAGTAAACAAAGGGGATGGACATTTGCGGCCGTCCATCTGAACCGACCCTAAACTGCAACTGTCTTTTCTATTCTTCAAAAGTTATATTTATCATCCATACTACAGAATTCTTCATCTCATATGTTAATTTTCACTTCATACTGAATGCTATAAATAAAGACCCATTTCCACCTGTGTTCTGCATGCGTCGCCAAGATGAATACCAACACTTGTTTCAAAGGTAAGGCAATATGAAAGAACTTTTAGGGCTCATTTGCACTTTTCAGATTTTTCAGCTATTCCTCACATGTGAATTCGGACGGGAATTGCAGCCTATTGAAATCAATAAGTTGCTTCTGAATTTGCGTGCACACATGCAATTGCCTCTAGACATGCCATGCACAGATATGGGGAATTGCATCCGTGATGCACAATTATGCTGCATGCTGTCTGGTTTTTTTTTCCTGCACGCAAATTCAGAAGCAACTTATTGATTTCAATAGGCTGCAATTCCCATCCGAATTCACATGTGAGGAATAGCTGAAAAATCTAAAAAGTGCAAATGAGCCCTAAAAGTTCTTTCATATTGCCTTACCTTAATTTTTAGAAGCATCAAAGTTTTGCCAGGAACGGAGAGTAAAAATGACTAAATGTCCTGTTTATGAAAAGATCAGCTTGGCCCTGAAAGCCTAACCCTATCCTTCTAGTCCACATCCAGCTAGTGATGAAGCTTGCTTTCCACCTGAGAATGGTAAGGTAAGGATGGTGTGGAGCCACATCACTAGCTGGGCGAGAATTTAATGGTGGACTTTGCTACATCTAAAATAAAAAGTAAGGCAATATGGGAGGGCTTTTAATAAGCTCTCAATGGCATCTTTTAAGAGGAACTTTCTTCTGGAGTGGCCCAGTCCTATCCTCAACCCGATTGAGATGCAGTGGCATGACCTCAAAAAGGCAATTTACACCAGACATCCCAAGAATATTGCTGAACTGAAACATTTCTGTAAAAAGAAATGGTCAAGAAATACTCCTGACCATTGTGCATGTCTGATCTGTAACTACAGGAAACATTTGGTTGAAGTTATTGCTGCCAAAGCAGGTTCAACCAGTTATTAAATCCAAGGGTTCACATACTTTTTCCACCTGCACTGTGAATGTTTACATGGTGTGTTCAATAAAAACATAGAAACAATTATTTGTGTGGTATTAGTTTAAGCAGACTGTGATTGTCTATTGTTGTGACTTAGATAAAGATCAGATCACATTTTATGACCAATTTGTGCAGAAATCCATATAATTCAGTGCTCGGATACAATTCGTGATCACGGCATAGCCGTGATTTACAAGCATTTTTTCACTATTCGACATTGTGATCCGAATCCGTGATCATTCAGCGATCACAGGTTTCAATCACGGATTCGGCCATTGGTAAGTGGATTTTGCCGTGATCACAACATCAAATCCATGACTGGGGGAAATGACGTCACTGGGCCAATCAGAGGCCCTCAGCATAGGCCCTAGCCAGCCAATCATAGGAGGGGAGGCTCTGCCCTCCCCTCCGGTATAAAAAGCAGCAGCCATGTTGAGAGCGCCTTCCTTGCTAGACTGTGCCACTGAGAGCATCTCCAGGCCATTTGTTGCAAAGCAAAAGCGTTTTTTGGTTTAAAAAGCCAGCGGTTTAACGCATGTCATAGCTCTTTTATGTATCTGATACTTGTATTTAGCAAGGCAGCCAGTGATTTACTTAAGTTCTAGTCTGTGTAGTCATGACAGACAGTGGGCTTGATTCACAAAGCGGTGCTAACCTAGTTCGCATGCCTATGGACTTTTGGGTGTGATAAGCATTGCACTAAGTAGGTTAGCACCACTTTGAGGTAAAAAAGTCTGGTGCACGCGAAACGTCGCATAGGGTTTAATGGCAATGCGCGCGTAAACTTTGCGCACGTAAAAGTTTACGCACGTAAAACTTTACACGCAAAACTTTGCGTGCAAGTGTATTTTATCATGCCTAAACTGAGTTTAGGCGTGATAATGGACTTTTCACCAGCGTGCCAACAGTTAGCACGGCTTTGTGAATCAAGCCCAGTGTACGGAGTGCTTGTCATGAACCGCAGTCTCACCTCTGCTGCCTCCAGCAGCACGAGCGCCGATCTCATTCAATGGTGCGGGTCTGTTACTTCCACAGCCCCCAGGCGTGATCGGGTTTCCTCTGCGCACAGGCCTCTTGAAAGTGCCAGGGTTTCCTCTGGCACTTTCAAACACACGCGTGCAGCAAGTGAGAGGCCTTATAGACTTAGGAAGCGTGTCAGCTGATCAGGCAATCAGCTGACACATCTCCGCCCTAGTTTACTCCTGATTGATCACCTGTTCAGGAGGCAGGGCTACAGACCCAGAGCTACCTATATATTCCTTGAGCTGTCAGTGCTATGGTGTCTGTTGTAGCTGACAGTTCTCTGTTAAGCCTCAGAACCGTAGTCAGATCCATGGTACATTTGAACTGGCAGGACCCCAGTGATTTTGTACACTAGTTAGTCTTGCATTTCTGTGCACTATTGCCTTGTGATTACTCTGTGTTTGACCTATTGCCTGTTTATCTACTCTGCTTCTAGTCTCACGCCTTGTACCTTTGCCTATCTGATCCTCGTTGCCGAGTCTTTGCCTGTCTTACCGTTTACGCTATTGTCTGACCCTCTGGTACCTCTGCACATCTGATCTCTATTGCGGACTTATTGCCTGTTTATTGATTATCCTTCTGTCTCACCCACTGGCCCAGAGCCGGGACAAGGTCCTCAAGCACCCAAGGCTGAGACACCAAAGTGCGCCCCTCCATCCCTGCCACCCGAGCCATCAAACACTGATTGCTATTATACTAAGAGGCGCCACAGGGCCCACAACCTCCCCAACACCTTAATATCTAGTTATCTGGCTTGCAGTCACTGCCATGTATCCCCTTTTCTTATTTCTTTCTGCTTCAAACACAATTAGGAATGACAGCTGAAAGAATTCTGCGCCCCCTCCTACACTGCGCCCTGAGCCAGCCTATGGCCCGGCCCGGCCCTGCACTGGCCTGTCAGACATCTGATTCCCGGTTTGACCTTGGCTAGCCTTATGGCCCATACTCACGGGCTACAATTGTCGCCGCAACACGCAGCGCACGCGTGTTGCGGCGACAGGTCGCCCATGAGTATGGGCCGTTGAACCGGCGCACACCCCGAACTGTCGCCCGCCGCTGATGTCGCCAGGCGATTTAAATGTTCAATCGCCTGACGACAGTCGCCACCACAACTCAGCCGCAGCTGTCGCTAGTCCGCGTGAGTACGCGGACTAGCGACAGCAACCTCCATTGAGGTATGCAGAGCTTCTGGCGGGGGGAGGAGGAACGTCGGCGACAGCTTCCGTCACGCCGCTGGTCCCTCTTCCGCGTGTGTATGCGGAGGGACCTGGCGAGGAGCTGTCGCCGGCCTGTCGCCCACATGCTCACGTGTGCTGGCGACAGGCCACTTTTGCCGCCCGTGAGTATGGGCCATTAGACTAATCTCGACTCCTTTGGTGCCACACACATACTGCGGCACCCAGGACTCTGTCAGACTGTCAGGTAGGCATCATTATCTGACAGTCGTTACAGTGCTGTGCTGTGCAGCTTAGTGCAGGCCTGCAGGCAGAGGCAGGGTCACTGCTCTATTAATATATTTACTTTTACTGCTAATATATTTGATACTTGTATATTTAGCTAGCCAGCCAGTGATTAACTTAACCACTTCACCCCAAAGGCGTTTTTACCCTAATGGACAAGTGCGATTTTCACCTTTTAGTGCTCATCACTTTCCTTTACCAATAGCTTAATCACTACTAATCACAATGAAATGGTTCATATCTTGTTTTTTTTCACCATTTTGGGGTTGATATTTGCTTTCAGTAATTACTTTATTTTCTATGCATTTTTTAGGGAAAAACAAGGAAAAAAATGAAAAAATACACTATTTCTCCAATTTCATCCCCTATAATTTTAATATAAACACTGCTACTGTGCATAAAACCCACACATTTTATATGCCCATGTGTTCTGGTTATCACAAGATTTTAAATAAGTCCCTAGGCTAGTGCAAAGTATGGTGACAGTATAGTATTTGGAAATAAAGGTGTATTTTTTTTCCACTATTTTCACGTGCACGGGAATGCATGTGCATGCGCGGGCACTGTCTGACTTATACAAACGTCCTGGAGCCATTAAGAGGCTCTAGCAGGACGTTTTTATACATCAGCATGTCATTAAGTGGTTAAATTAGTTGTAGTCACTCAGTGTAGTCAGTGACATTGTACTGTGCCAGCATGCAGCCAGTTACTTTGTTGTGCGCAGTGGCGTAGCTACAAATCTCGGGGGCCCGATGTGGACTTTGGACCCAAGACCCCCTCCCCACATTAAACAGCCAAGAGCAGGACCGGATTTACAGTTTAGGAGCCTATAGGCACAGAATTTCTGGCGCCCTAAATCCCGCTACTCAGCATAGGCCACACCCCCAGGTCACCCCCTCTCCCCATAAAGTGAGTGTACCTCTTATGGCCTACCCCCCTTCCCCCTAAGGGCGCTTCTCCTAAGGAGCCCCTGGCCTGAGCAATACCCTCTCCCCCAGCATCCCCCCCCCCCCTTCCCCAGAAAGCATACCTTTATAAAAAGCACACACACACACACACACACACACACACACACACACACACACACACACACACACACACACTGGACTCATGCACAAACTCTGGCACACAAATACACACACACACTATGGATACACACTCTGGCACACACATACACACACTGTGGATACACACTCTGGCCAGTGCAGTTTCTAGGCTAAAATGCACCCAGGGCGAGGGTGTAAAAAGTGCGCCCCCCCCCCCAAGCAAGGTATGGGTGCCCGCAGTATAGGTTAGCCAGGTCTAGTTGCACTTAGTATAGGTCCCCCCAGTATAGGTAGCCAGGCATAGGTGAGCCAGTATAGTTGCCCCCGCTACTATAGGTTAGCCAGGTAGGTGCCTCCAGTATAGGTTAGATAGGCAGGCGCCCCCGTTACAGGTTATTTAGGTAGGTGCCTGCAATATAGGTAGCCAGTATAGTGGCCACCTGTATAGGCTACCTAGGTAGGTGCCCCCAACACAGGTTAGATAAGTGCCCCCAGTATAGGTTAGATTAGGTAGCTGCCCCCCAGTGTAGGTTAGATAGGTAGCTGCCCCCCAGTGTATGTTAGATTAGGTAGGTGCCCCCCAGTGTAGGTTAGATAGGTAGCTGCCCCCCAGTGTAGGTTAGATTAGGTAGCTGCCCCCCAGTGTATGTTAGATTAGGTAGGTGCCCCCCAGTGTAGGTTAGATTAGGTAGGTGCCCCCCAGTATAGGTTAGATTAGGTAGGTGCCCCCCAGTGTAGGTTAGATTAGGTAGGTGCCCCCCAGTGTAGGTTAGATAGGTAGCTGCCCCCCAGTGTATGTTAGATTAGGTAGGTGCCCCCCAGTATAGGTTAGATAGGTAGCTGCCCCCCAGTGTAGGTTAGATTAGGTAGCTGCCCCCCACCGTAGGTTAGATTAGGTAGGTGCCCCCAGGATAGGTTAGATAGCTAGCTGTCCCCTATAATGGAGGGGGGAGCCGGAGCCGCGGGGAGGGCAGCCCGACCTCTCCCTCCCTTCCCTCTCCCGGGCCGCCCTCCATGCTCCCCCCTCAGATGCAGAACGAGCAGCTGGGAAGCGCTGTTTACAACTCACCTCCCTGGCTCCAAGCGCTGCTCTCTCGCCGCTGGTCTGTCTCCTCTCTCTGCATAGATGCGGATACACACGCTGCTTCCTGCTAAACAGGAAGCAGCGTGGCAGCGTGTGTATCTGCATCTATGCAGAGAGAGGAGACAGACCAGCGGCGAGAGAGCAGCGCTTGGAGCCAGGGAGGTGTGTTGTAAACAGCGCTTCCCGGCTGCACACTCTGCATCTGAGGGGGGAGCACGGAGGGCGGCCCGGGAGAGGGAGGTCGGGCTGCCCTCCCTGCGGCTCCGGCTCCCCCCTCCATTATAGCGCCCCCCTCCTAACAGCGCCCCGGGCGGCGGCACGCCCCGCACGGCCCTAAAAACGGGCATGACTCTGGCACACACATAATGTACGCAGACACACTCTGGCACACACATACTGTACGCAGACACACTCTGGCACACACATACTGTACGCAGACACACTCTGGCACACACATACTGTACACAGACACACTCTGGCACACACATACTGTACGCAGACACACTCTGGCACACACATACTGTACGCAGACACACTCTGGCACACACATACTGTACGCAGACACACTCTGGCACACACATACTGTACGCAGACACACTCTGGCACACACATACTGTATGCAGACACACTCTGGCACACACATACTGTACACAGACACACTCTGGCACACACATACTGTACGCAGACACACTCTGGCACACACATACTGTACGCAGACACACTCTGGCACACACATACTGTACGCAGACACAATCTGGCACACACATACTGTGCGCAGACACACTCTGGCACACACATACTGTACACAGACACACTCTGGCACACACATACTGTACACAGACACACTCTGGCACACACATACTGTACACAGACACACTCTGGCACACACATACTGTACACAGACACACTCTGGCACACACATACTGTACACAGACACATTCTGGCACACACATACTGTACACAGACACACTCTGGCACACACATACTGTACACAGACACACTCTGGCACACACATACTGTACACAGACACACTCTGGCACACACATACACAGTTACACACACTCTGTCACCCTCTTCCTTCCCCCCACTTCTGGATAATCAAGCAGCAAAAAAGAAACAAATACTTTACCACAGCAGGCAGCCTTTGAACTTTGCTTGAGGGGGGAGAGCAGAGAGTACAGATGGCATCACTGTCATCTGAGGCAGACACACACAAAAATTTCAACACCGTTGAGCCCTGTGATGATGGCACTTTGGTGATGGCTGCCGAGTGAGTGTTAAGTGGGGTGCCAGAATCAGAGCAGGAGGAATATACTGTAGGTCACGCTTCCGTGTGGAAGCTGAGGTGTTCTGTGTTAAATAGTCAACTACATCCTGACAATCTTGGGGGTTGATGGCACGTGACTTCTTTTTTTTTTTTTCCCGACCTCAGCTCAATTTATTGCCCAGCCTATTAGATGCACTTCACTGCAATGCTCCTGTGGTTTTGGGCCCAAGTTTGCATCATAGTCCGTAATCTTATATAAAACAAGACACCCAGAATTCACCAATCCTCACATATACACACATAAGGCATGATATACACAAAGGTCCGTACATCCAATCACCTAAAAAACGGCTCTATGCTATCCATCAATCAATGGGTTCATTAATATGACTGATCCATTTAAAGAAGAAAGAAACAAACAAGGCAGACCAACGTATATCCAATTTCCCCACCTATCGCTCCTGATGTTTTTTATTTTCCACTACCAGAATTCCCTGGAGTCGTCTATTCACAAAATATTGTTCTTCCATTCTTCTAACCGTTCTCCCCATGTATCTTTATAGTCCTGTACTTTTCGCACTTCCCCCATCATTGCTTCCTCACGTGTACCCAAGACTTCACCCATATAACTGCACCACTCTTCAATAGTTGTAATCTGATTTTTCCAATATCTTATAATTAAAGCCTTACCTACCAATGTTCCTATTTCATTTAGAAGCCTCACCACTTTATCATTTTCTTGATCTGAGATGCTGAAAATTACTCCCTCTGCTGTTAATTTTTCTCTCTTCTATTCCTTTTCTCCCAGTCTCTCACTTCTCGTTACTTCTCTACCCACCACAAAAGATTCCATCTTTCCCCAACATTTTTGAATTTGTGGGCATCCCCACCACATATGTACTTCATCTCCCAATCCTTTATTGAATTTTCCACACTGATCACTATAAGATATTAAGATTTTATTTAGCCTTTTAGGGGTCATATACCACCATATATCACTTTATATTGTACTAACAACAGACTGATGTCATGATGAATCGCACTTACTCTCTGCCATATATTAGACCATCCTTCAGCTAGGTTTTCCCCCAGATCTATCTCCCAACCCTGGCAAAACGTCGGTGGTTTTAAGCTATATAATCTTGATCTGAGATGCTGAAAATTACTCCCTCTGCTGTTAATTTTTCTCTCTTCTATTCCCTTTCTCCCAGTCTCTCACTTCTCGTTACTTCTCTACCCACCACAAAAGATTCCATCTTTCCCCAACATTTTTGAATTTGTGAGCATCCCCACCACATATGTACTTCATCTCCCAATCCTTTATTGAATTTTCCACACTGATCACTATAAGATATTAAGATTTTATTTAGCCTTTTAGGGGTCATATACCACCATATATCACTTTATATTGTACTAACAACAGACTGATGTCATGATGAATCGCACTTACTCTCTGCCATATATTAGACCATCCTTCAGCTAGGTTTTCCCCCAGATCTATCTCCCAACCCTGGCAAAACGTCGGTGGTTTTAAGCTATATAAATCAGCAAGAAAATCATAATAAGAGGAAATTATTCCCTTTGGACATCTCCATGTCTATATATATAATAGGCTACGTGCCTAAACCTTCAGGCAAGAAGAAGAAGTAGCACCCTGCCCCCAGGGGCGGTCCTAGACTTGCTGCCGAGCTGGAGGGGGTCCGCCGAGCTGGAGGGGGTAGCGGGCAGGAAGGGGGTATTGGGCACAGTGGCGGGGAGGGGGGTCAGACCCCCCTCCCTCACCTGGGTCCCCCATCTGCGCTCCCCCTCTAGCTTAAGTTCAGTTGAGAGGCAGTGGGCAGGGATGACTCACCTCTTCCGCGTTAAAGCGTGCATTCCACTTTTGTCACTTCCTGCGTCCACTTACAATACAGTGGGCAGCATTGCAGGAAGTGACGACAGTGGAACGCACGCCAGAACACGGAAGAGGTAAGTCATCCCCGCCTGCTGCCTCTTACTAATAGCGGCAGCTGCTGCTGAACTTCAGCTAGAGGGGGAGCGCAGATGGGGGACCCAGGTAAGGGAGGGGGGTGTGACCCCCCTCGCCGCCGCTGTGCCCAATACCCCCTTATGCGGCGTATGCTACGCCGCGGGTCGGCTAGTATAAATTATTTTCTCAAATATACTTGCTTTCTCCTTTATTTTTTTACCTGCTACTCCTAATTTATGAATATCGCTACTTACTTGATTCACCCATCAAAGCCCTTTCCTTTCATATTTATTTATAATACTATCAATTTTCAGCTCTTTATGGCCCAATAGGTCAAGTATTCTGATTTCTTTTAAACCAGGTTAAATCGTTGGCAGGTGGAAATCCCTTATCTTTCAAAGTTATTAGGGGGGAAATACCTTTTTGTTCTTCACATTGCTCTATAATCTGCGAGAGTATTTTTAAGGTTGCTTTGATCAAGATATTTGTAGTTGTTCTGCCCTGTAGTTGAATATTTTCTGGGATCCATGAAAAGATCCCATCAAAGTCAATTTCATTTTGCTCTAAAGCTGTCCAGATCTGCCCTGAGTTTTCTGTACCTGCTACACTCCTCCAAACTCTTACCCTTGCAAGATGTATACTTTTATAGTACCACATTAAATTTGGTGCAGCCAGGCCCCCAGTCTCCTTTTTCCTATATAGTATATTATATTTAATCCTTCTTTTGTTGTTTGCCCAGATGAAGTCTTGAAAAACTCTATGCCAAGTTTTAAACCATACTCCCGGTACACTTACTGGTACGCATTGCATCGCAAACATAATTTTAGGTAGTACCATCATTTTAATTATCGCAATGCATCCTAGCACATTAAAAAGGGGTCTATCCCAATTTTTCAATGTTTTTCTTTAATTCTTCCATTAAAGGATTACAATTAGCTGCAAAGAGATTATCTAATCTATTATATAATTTAATCCTCAGATATTTAATCTCATTACTCCATGCATATTTTTTTTTTATATTTTCCTTTATCAATAGTGGACATTCCAGATCTAAAATATTAGTTTTTCTTTCATCGATTTTAAAGTTCGAACACCGTCCAAAATCCTCCAACACCTTCCTACATATCTGCAAAGATTCTAAGGGATCGCTCAAGATCAATAATACATCATCTGCATATGCAAGAGTCGTGATATGCAATTGGACCGACCGGATACCCTTATTTTCCTCCTCTTCCTGAACTGTTAATGGTAATGCTTCTATACAGAGGTTAAAAAGTATTGGTGACAATGGGCATCCTTGTCTTACACCATTTTTGACCTTAAATCTTTTATCCAGTATTCCATTTATCATTACCTGCGCTGTTTGATTACCATATAGTTTTTGAATTCTTTTCATTAAAACATCTCCTATTCCACATTTTTGTAGCATTTCAAATAGAAAAGTTCTTGAAATTCTATCGAATGCATTTTCTGCGTCAAGTGTCACCAATATGGCCTCTGTCTTATCCTTTGTACATTTCTTAATAATATTGATCGCAGTGTAAATATTGTCCTTAAGTTCCTTATTTTTTCTAAATCCGTACTGTGAATTACTCAATAATGTATTTGAAATTTTCTCTAATTTATCTGCTAAGATCATCGCATATATTTTTATGTCTGTATTAATTAATGAGATCGGTCTACATTCTCCACATCTAATTCCTTCCCCACTGTCTTTTGGAATTTAAGTTATAAGCGCATTGTTATTTAAATTAGAGAATGTAGGTTCTCCTTCAGAGTTTACCATCCAACAAAAGAGCTTTGATAGTTCAGTTTCAAATGTTTTTTATAAAATTCTAAACAGAAACCGTCAAGGCCTGGTCTTTTGCCTACTTTGCACTTATGTAGCACTGTTCGAAATTCCTCCTCACTTATTGGTTTCTCAAGTTCTAATTTTTCTTCTGTTGTTAACTCCCCAGTTTTGATATTTTTTATAAACTCTGTAGGTGTCTCTATAGGTTCCTCAAGATTGTAGAGGTTAGCATAAAATTTGGTAAAAACTCCACCTATTTCCTCACTTGTGCTCCATACCTTACCTTCCTCATCTAAAATGTTTCCTATAATGATCTTTTCCTTATTCCCTTTCAGAATATCTGCTAAAATATTTCCTGCTTTATTTCTTCCTTTTTAAATTTTCTTTTTTGACTCTATATATTCTGTACTACACTTATCATCTAACAACTTATTCAAATATGAATCTCTAACACGAGTCAGGTTAGCTAAAGATAAACTACATAATTGGATTTTATGCTTTTGTTCTGCAATAGTCAATTCATTTAATAATTCATTGTTTTGTTTTTTTCTTTGATTCTCTTAATCCTTGCTGCTAGTTTTATCAAAGCTCCTCTTATAACGCACTTAAAAGAGTCCCACACCACTTGTGGTTTAATTTCTTCTGTTATATTGATTATATTATTTCTTTAATCCTTCTGCTATTTCCTTTTGGACAATTTCCTACTTCAAGAGATCAGGATATAATCTCCATCCTCCTCTATTCATACCCATTACTGATACTTTTAATCAGGGATGCTTGGATACCACTTTTCACTATCTGGAACCAATTCGGATCTGGATATCCAGATATCCGATCCGGGTCGAATATCCGAATTTGACATTTTTATACACAAACTGAATTTGGGTATCCGACCCCAGTATCCGGCCGGATTCGGATATCCGAATTGAAAACCGGAAATAGTCTTTTCAAAGTTTCTTACCTGTTTTAGAAGCTAAAAAGCCCACCACCTCTCTCTCTCTCTCTCTGGTCTTGCAGGGATTTTTGGTGCTAGTAAAAAAGGGCGCACAGGGATAGTGGACAAAAAGGGCGCCGCCATAGACTGCAATGCAAAATATCGGCTATTCGGCACCCGGCAGCAAAAAAGGGCGCCCGAGAAATAGCGGTTACAGGGATCGTGTTGACAAAAGTTTTCGTTTACAGAATAAGGTTTATAACAAATATTGTTTACAAGCTCATTTTGACTTTGTGTTATACTTATTTTTTCGTTTTAAAATTTCGCTTATAGCAGTTTTTACTTATTTTTTTCATTTTAAAATTTCGCTTACAAAAGTAAAACAACTAAATTTTCGTTTACACTTCTTTGATCGTTCAAAAATTCGTTTTCATATGTATAATGCTTAACCTCCTGAGCGGTATGGACGAGCTCAGCTCGTCCATCACCGCCGGAGGCTGCCGCTCAGGCCCTGCTGGGCCGATTTTTATCAAATAAAGTGCAGCACACGCAGCCGGCACTTTGCCAGCCGCGTGTGCTGCCTGATCGCCGCAGCTCTGCGGCGATTCGCCGCGAGCAGCGGCGAAAGAGGGCCCCCCTAGCCGCCTGAGCCCTGCGCAGCCGGAACAAAAAGTTCCGGCCAGCGCTAAGGGCTGGATCGGAGGCGGCTGACGTCAGGACGTCGGCTGACGTCCATGACGTCACTCCGCTCGTCGCCATGGCGACGATCTAAGCAAAACAAGGAAGGCCGCTCATTGCGGCCTTCCTTGTTTATTATGGGCGCCGGAGGCGATCGGAAGAACGCCTCCGGAGCGCCCTCTAGTGGGCTTTCATGCAGCCAACTTTCAGTTGGCTGCATGAAATAGTTTTTTTTTAATTAAAAAAAAACCCTCCCGCAGCCTCCCTGGCGATCTCAATAGAACGCCGAGGAGGTTAAAGAGAATCTGCATTGTTAAAATCGCACAAAAGTAAACATACCAGTGCGTTAGAGGACATCTCCTATTACCCTCTGACACAATTTCGCCGCTCCTCGCAGCATTAAAAGTGGTTAAAAACAGTTTTAAAAAGTTTGTCTATAAACAAACAAAATGGCCATCAAAACAGGAAGTAGGTTGATGTACAGTATGTCCAGACATAGAAAATACATCCATACACAAGCAGGCTGTATACAGCCTTCCTTTTGAATCTCAAGAGATCATTTGTGTGTTTCTTTCCCCCTGTTCTCATGCACTGAAGTTTCAGGCTGCTTGTTTCTTCCTGCAAACAGCTTTGCCCTTGTCTGTAATTCTTCAGTATGTGAAAGCCCAGCCAGCTCAGAGGACGATTTATCCAGCTTGTAAAAGATAAGAGAGAAGAGAGAAGCTGCTCTAATCCTAAATAACACACAGGCAGTGTGCATAGAGGGGTCTGGAAGGGGGAGTCCATAGGAGAACCACAACACTGAAGAACTTGGCAGCCTTCCAGACACAGGCCGACAAGTCTGACAGGGGAAAGATACATTGATTTATTACAGAGACAGTGATAGTATAAAGTGCTTCAGTAAGCCAGAACACATTAGAATAGCTTTTTGAACTTGTAGGATGATAAAAAACAGGATGCAATTTTTGTTACGGAGTCTCTTTAAATACCGTTTTCAACCTTATTGTATTAGAAATACATCGCTTTTGGTATTAACTTTGTTTTTACACTTATAATGCGTTGATTATAGTTACTAAAATATCGCTTTTAATATTACTGTTATTTTAAGATTTCTAATGCGTACGTGATTGTAAGGCTATCTATTGTATTGTATATATTTATACAGTATATACTTTTCTCTATTTATAATATTCATGTATACGTGATTTTAAGGCTATTTAAGGCTATTTATTTTATTACAAATATATAAATTAATTGTATTGTATATATTTATATATACTTTTCTCTATTTATAATATTAATGTATACGTGATTTAAAGGGACTCCGAGCTCAGCGAAAAAAGTAAAGTTGTACTCACCAGGGTCTTTCTCCAGCCCAGTGCTGGTCGGGAGGTCCCACGCCGGCGTCCTGGCTCCTCTCCTTCACCCCGCTCCGGTATGGCTGACAGGCCGCAGCCCGGGCGACACTCGGTGGAGTGTCGGGCTGCAGCTTCCGCGTATGACGCGGATTACGTCACACGCCGGCCGCCTCGCGTCATCACGGCGGCCGGCGTGAAAGTACTGCGCATGCGCGCTTTAATCGCGCATGCGCAGTACTTTCACGCCGGCCGCCGTGATGACGCGAGGCGGCCGGCGTGTGACGTAATCCGCGTCATACGCGGAAGCTGCAGCCCGACACTCCACCGAGTGTCGCCCGGGCTGCGGCCTGTCAGCCATACCGGAGCGGGGTGAAGGAGAGGAGCCAGGACGCCGGCGTGGGACCTCCCGACCAGCACTGGGCTGGAGAAAGACCCTGGTGAGTACAACTTTACTTTTTTCGCTGAGCTCGGAGTCCCTTTAAAGGCTATTTTAAGGCTATTTATTCTATTACAAATATATAAATTATTTTATTCATGTTATTTGTAGTGAAGTATTTTAAGGATTAAATATATTATTGTTTATATGTGTTTAGGGTGTTTGTGCGGTGGGGATGGTTAGGTTTAGGCATTACCAGGGGGGTCTAGGGGTTAGGGATAGGTACAGGGAGGGTTAGGTTAAAGTTACAGTATAATATACGCAACCAGGGGGTGGTTAGGCACCACCAGGGGGATGGTTAGGCTTAGGCACCACCAGGGGGGTCTAGGGGTTAGGGTTAGGTCCAGGGAGGGTTAGGTATAGTTACAGTGCAATATACACCACCAGGGGGATGGTTAGGCATCACCAGGGGAGATTTAGGGTTAGGCACCACTAGGGGGGTGCTTAGGTTTAGGCACCACCAGGGGGTGGTTAGGTTTAGGCACCACCAGGGGGGTGCTTAGGTTTAGGCACCACCAGGGGGGTGGTTAGATTTAGGCACCACCAGGGGGTGTTTAGGTTTAGGCTCCACCAGGGGGGTGGTTAGGGTTAGGCACCACCAGGGGGGTGGTTAGGGTTAGGCACCACCAGGGGGGTGGTTAGGGTTAGGCACCAATAGGAGGGTGGTTAGGGTTAGGCACCACCAGGGGGGTCTTAGGGTTAGGCACCACCAGGGGGGTGGTTAGAGTTATGCACCACCAGGGGGTCTAGGGGTTAGGGATAGGTACAGGGAGGGCTCTGTGTGAGAGTAAGGTTAGGTATAGTAACAGCACAATATATGTAATATATACAATTTATTAAATTATGAATATTTAAACAAAGAGGGGGTCTAGGGGTTAGGGATAGGGAGAGATCTGTGTGAGCCTACAGTTCGGTATAATTGCAGTAAAATATCTGTAAAATCTACCGTTGCATTGCTATGCTTCAGCGCTGCGTAATATGTTGGCGCTTTATAAATACAATAAATAAATAAATAATAAGTGTAAATATTGTTTTTGTTATAGACACTATTTGACGTTTCATTTCAGAATTTGTTTGTTGTTAAAGACGGTATTTTGCCATTTCATTTCCGTTTATCTAATCTATTTAGCACTAAATTTTAGTTTACAACCTCTTAAACGAAAAATATGGTTTTGCATTAAAACTTGCAATTTCGGCTATACCCCGCGCCCTTTTTTCCAGGCGCCCTTTTTTGATACACGCGGGATTTTTAGTATGTCAAAAGCAAGCTCACATACCTTGGCCGGGAATCAAACCCAGGTCAACTGCATGGGTATCTATGTTACGGCAGGGCCCTTATAACACTTTCTCTTACAGGGCTATGGAAATCGCTTTGCCCATGCGATAAAGCGAGGTGCAAAAATGAATTTATACCTAGCAGAGGATGGATTTGATCCATCAACCTCTGCGTTATGGGCCCAGCTTACTCCTGCTGCACCACTCTGCAGTCTGCTTGCATTTGTCAATCTTCAAGTTTAAGAAGGGTACATTAGTCCCCTTTACAAAGCACAAAGCCATCCCTGGGTGGGCTTGAACCACCAACCTTTTGGTTAACAGCCGAATGCACTAACCAATTGTGCCACAAAGACTAGTTGTTGCTGCTAAATGATTTTATGGGGATGTATGTGTGTCTTTTGGAGGGAGGAAGTAAGTCTGCTCCAAGAAGTTTAACGCCACTTTTACCTACAACAAAGCATTCCCTGTGTGGCAGCAGAGTGGTGCAGTGGAAGTGTGCTGGGCCCATAACCCAGAGGTTGATAGATTGAAACCATTCTCTGCTAGGTATGATTTCATTTTTGCACCTCGTTTTATCGCATGGGCAAAACGGTTTCCATAGCCCTGTAAGAGAAAGTGTTATAAGGGCCCTGCCGTAACATAGATATTACGGTAGCTAAGACTACTCCTGGGCTTTTCTTGTGGTTGAAGAGATGAGTGAACTGTGACACCACACTTAAAAAAAAAAAAACAGCAAACAGAGAAGCTTCCCCATATTGGAGCATTGGATTAGGTAAAGTCTTAAGCCAATGTGTTGACTCACCACACAGCCCTGCACCCAGCATGTGTCTCTGATGACTGTCTATAAGTAAGCTTTTGGTTAGCAGGAATGGTTGCATGGCCACCTAGCTTTTCATCCTTCCCACCCTTGCCCTGGAATCTTCCAGACTTCAAAGTGCTGTTTTTTGCTGTGTGTGTGGTTGGTGGTATAGTGGTGAGCATAGCTGGCCTCCATGCAGTGGACCTGGGTTCGATTCCTGGCCAAGGTATGTGAGCCTGCTTTTGACATACTAAAAATCCCTGCAAGACTAGAGAGAGAGAGAGTGAGAGAGTGGTCTGGTTCTTTTTGCTATTGAACCTGTAATCCGGGTTCGGATATCTGGGAGAAATCTGCGGATATCCGGGTCGGGAGTGAAACTATCTGCAGATAGATATCCGGATTTCTGTTCAACTATCCGGAATCCGGATCCGGCCGGATAGGGTAAAAATGGTTGGATATCCGGGTAACCCGGATATCCGAAATCCGGATGAGTAGCCCTGCTTTTAATGTTATAAAAACCCGGTGCATGATCAGAATATGTAAAATGTCCTATTTCCACCTCTTCAACTGCCTCTATTTGTTGTTTAGTGATAAATATATAATCGATCCAGGAGTATGATTTATGGACCTTTGAGAAGTAGGTAAAATTCTCTCTCCAACGTGCTTTTTTCTCCATATATCTACAAGGGATAGGTTATTCATCAGGGCATTTAGCCGGGCTCCTGACTGCCTTACTGTCTGATTTTTACTTCAAGAAGAATCCCAAAAGGGGATGCCTTCTGAACACTGTACTTTGGTCGAGGGCCACATGAAATCACGTCAGCACGAACTCGAAACAGACCTGCCAGGTGGCCTGCCTCTGCCTGTTGTTTTGTCCATATCGGAGGGGATGAAGTGAAAGGTATGCACTGACTTGACTAATACAATGTGCAGTCACACAGATGCAGTGAAAGGTATACACTGACTGCTGGTATAATACAATGTGCAGTCATACAGATGCAATGAAAGGTACTGACTGCTGGTATAATACAATGTGCAGTCACGTAGATGCAGTGAAAGGTACTGACTGCTGGTACAATACAATGTGCAGTCACTGTATAATTATGAGACAAATACACTTTAAATCCTATAACGAGAATCTGTTATGGAGAGCAAGTCTGCCATCCATTCAAGTGAAAGGTATGCGGTGACTAGTATAATGCAATGTGCAGTCACACAGGTGCAGTAAAAAGGTATGCACTGACTGCTGGTATATAAAACAGCAAGCTGTCACACAGATGCAGTGAAAGGTATGCAGTGACTGCTGGTGGTATAATGCAATGTGCAGTCACACAGGTGCAGTGAAAAGGTATGCACTGAATGTGCTGGGCCTGGCACAGTATAGCAATTAGCAAGGGCCAGCTGCGACAGGCACGGCTGTTCTTGCAGTGTCAGTGGGCCACATAAAAAAAACACATCACAAGAACATTAGATCTCAAAATAGATTTTTTTGGGGTGCTTTTCAGCAACAAATATCAGCAACAGACCTCCTAACTGTCGCTTTTTCTGTCTCTCCAATGTCTCTTCCTTCTCTCACTAATTGCAGCAGCAGAAAGATTGAGGAAAAATCGCAGATGCTGCTGCCTTTTATAAGGAGGGGGGGTCCAGGAGGGAGTGCAGCCTGATTGGCTGCCATGTGTCTGCTGACTGTAATGTAGAGGGTCAAAGTTTAGCCCAATGATGTAGTATAGAGGGTGGGTCGAACTCACTAAAAATTCACCATTCGATGCGAATGCGCGTTGTATGTGCGAACAAGTTCACTTTTGAACCGTTCGGACCATCTGTACCTGTGGCCACCAGCAGCAGCATCATCCAGTGGCCTGGAGACCTGATGAGCCTAACAAAGAGCCTGTATGCAGTGGAGCTGTCCAGAGCAGAGGTGCCAGCCACAGCATCATCCACCAACTAGCAGCAGCCACTGACCAGCATGGTGTCTGACTACATGGTGTTGGACTACAAAGGGTCATTCAGCTGGCTTGACATGGAGTACTGGGTCAAGAGACTGGACATCTGGAGGGAGCTTGCACAGTACACCCTGGAAGTCCTGTCCTTCCCCCCTTCCAGTGTCCTCTCCTAGAGATGCTTCAGTGCGGCCGGTAGTGTGGTCACCGAGAAGCGCTTTTGGCTGTCCCACAACTCTGTGGACAAATTCACCTTCCTGAAAATTAACCAGGCTTGGGTGGAGGAGTTCCTGGCCCCTGCTGTTGGCGACGGGGGACATGAAGTGGCTGCCTGGAAATTTAAATAATGCTCCACAAGATGCTCCTGCACCATGGATGCAACAGGTTTAGTACATTTTTCCCTGGTTTTTGCCCTCTAAACCTAGGTGCTTCTTATGGTCCAGAGTGTCTTATGGTCCGAATAATATGGTATTTAATGATTTATTTCTATCTATCGGTAAAGTCTTTCGGTAAGGTTCCTAATTAAAGGGCACATGAACTGACTCCATCATTTTAAAACACACACGACAAGTTTGCATTATGGTATCCCAATATTTTCTTGTACGGTAGTTTCGATAGGCTTGTGCACTTCTCAACTACATATGCCCAGAATGCTTCCATGTGTGGCTGTTGTGTACATCTGGGCGGGAGCTCAAAATTGTAGGGCGTGTTGAGTGGACAGAGCATGTGCCGTTTTTTCCTCCTCCATGTTAATGGTAGGTAGGAAAAGAGACTGGGCTCAATAAAGGTCAGTTAGCCTCCAGCAGCTGGCAATGCCAAATTCAATTCCCTTCCTGGGTCAGTGGATTTTTTTCATAGAAAAAAATTCTGCTAAATACTAGTCTTCACTGTAACCTGCCTATTCTGAAATCTGAAGGTTTCAGAAGAGTAACCACCCTCCCCCACACACACATATACACACCATACAGACACAAATATACACACACAGGGCCAGGACCAGGTTCTTCAGCAATGGATGCAAAAATTCCAATAAATGCCCTCCTCAAATTGTGCCCGCTCCAGTGAAGGTAGCAGATGTGCATTCATACACCCAGTATTAGGTAGCTCCTCCTTGCTATAGTTAGCCAGATGTTTCCCCCAGTACTAGGTAGCCCTGCTCCACAGTTTAAACAGCCCCCTCTATTCCCCATGTAGATAGCCATATGTTTCCTGCAAAACACATTGCAAAGCAAGTTGTACCAAAATAAAGTTGTTTTTGTCTTGAACAAGCCCCCTGGTATCCTTCCTGGGGACTCCTTAGTCTAATCTTTACAAAAGGTATGGATTTGGTTCAAAAATCATCCGACTCCGACTCCTCACTTTATTGAAACCACCGACTCCTAAGCCCTGGAGGCAAGTTCACAGGTACCTCCCTTTTTAGACCGATGTTAGTGTATTTTATACATTAAAATAAGCACTTTAGAAAGGTCAAAATGTTGTGCTTCTGTACTGTGGCACTCTTCAAATAGATTGGCCTGTCCTGGCCCAAATCCAGGAGACTTAATCTCTTTCTTTGGTTAGGCTTTGCACATTTGGTGGATCTGAGCATTGGCTGGTTGACTGCCTAGTACTGCATAATTAGGGTTGCAGCACTGACAATGTCTGTGAGTGATCCTGCAGGACTTCTAAGATGTAGTAGGGAACCACTATAGTCCACAACCAGTGTCCAACCAACTGATTATTACAAAATAATCTTCATTTAATTTTAAGCAAAATGTGCAGAGAACACTGACACAGTGTTTTGGGCTAGTTTACCCTTTATCAAGTGCCCAGTGTAATGAGGAAAGGATGAGGATGAGAAAAGGTTACAGAATAAATGCAATTCATGCAAATAGACAAGACACTAGAGGACGATTGGGCCAACTTAAAGTGAACCTGAACTCTTGCACAGGACAGAATGTATTTAGAGAGTTTAGCCTGCCTGATTCCCCCAATCTGTGACTAATCACAAGTTGTAATTTGATCCCTCAGCTGTGTCAGCTGGTTGCCAAGCCAGAGAGTTAATAGGTAAACACAGTATAATAGCAATAAACAAATGTTCCTAGAAACAGTGAAAGAAACCTGGTGGGCAGACATCATGAATCTTTGGGGGCATTAAGAGGTTTAGAACAGCATTAAAAATATGTGTATTTTGTTACTTTGGAGAATACAGAAGATTTGGGGGGGAGGGGGGGAATTCCTTTAAAAAAAGACTTTTGGTGTGCGAATTCCCTGCCTCAATTCTGGAAGATCAAGAATTCTGACTCCTGTTTGAAGCATGTTGCAGATCTGTAACTCAGACACCATTAAAGCCTATAGATTAACATGGCAGCCAGACAAAAATGTCCGCGTACATCAAAAAAGGGCGCGTGGTATAAACGATACGCAGTATTATCGTTTATAAAAATATTGTGTAGAATTTCATTTACAAATAGTGTTTTAAGAATTTATAAATCATTAAATAATGTGTATGAAATCGGCAATTCTTAAAACGTTAATATTCCCTGTTTCTAATTATGTTTGTTAAAAAAACAGTAATATTTGTTTAAACATTATAATTATATATTGTTATGGATAATCTTGATTTATTGTTTATTATTATAATAAAATGTGAAAATATTGTTTATAACAATGATATTAATATAAGTACATTCATAATAACTGTTGATTAGCATAATTAAAATTGTACTAAAACTATACCTAACCCTACTCTCACACAGAACCCTCCCTGTACCTATCCCTAACCCCTAGACCCCCTGGTGGTGCCTAAACCTAAGACCCCCCTGGTGGTGCCTAAACCTAAGACCCCCCTGGTGGTGCCTAAACCTAAGACCCCCCTGGTGGTGCCTAACACTAACCACCCCAAAGCCCTCCCTGTACCTATCCCTAACCCCTAGACCCCCTGGGGGTGCCTAAACCTAAGACCCCCCTGGTAGTGCCTAAACTTAAGACCCCCCTGGTGGTGCCTAAACCTAAGACCCCCCTGGTGGTGCCTAAACCTAAGACCCCCTGGTGGTGCCTAACACTAACCACCCCAAAGCCCTCCCTGTACCTATCCCTAACCCCTAGACCCCCTGGGGGTGCCTAAACCTAAGACCCCCCTGGTGGTGCCTAAACTTAAGACCCCCCTGGTGGTGCCTAAACCTAAGACCCCCCCCCCCCCCTGGTGGTGCCTAAACCTAAGACTCCCCTGGGGGTGCCTAAACTTAAGACCCCCCTGGTGGTGCCTAAACCTAAGACCCCCTATGGATAATAATGTTTTACAAACATTAATAAATAAAACATTTAAATAAAAAAATATAAATCATTTTTTTGGGTGGATAATAATGTTTTCGAAATGTCTTACAAATAGTGATTGTAAAAAATATATTACAATTTATGTTACGTACTGATCGCTTTATTTTGTGAATAATAATGTTTTACAAACAGTAAGGGTTAAAATGTTAAATAATGTTTTAATTAAACAGGATAAATATGTTTAGTATCTTTATAAACGTTATTCGTCACGGGCTCATTTTGTAAAGTTAAATCATCACAAGCACAGTTATAAAACCTTAAAAATCTCCGGGCGCCGTTTGTAAAACGTTAATAATCTCCAGCGCCTTTTTTCCCTGTTCGGCGCCCATTAAACGATATTTATAATGGGAGTGAATGGGGCGCCCTTTTTGTCCACTTGTCTCATGCGCCCAAATCTCCTGCTTCCATATGTCCATATATACATGTCCATATGATATATAATGCAAGGTACACACCATACAATTTTCTGAAAGATTTACCTGCCAGATCGAGTATTTCCAACATGCCCGATCTGAATTTCGATCGATTTTCCAATAGATTTTTGATTTTCCAATCCACTTTCATGGAAGTGAACGGAAATCGATTGGAAAATTGATTGAAAAATCGAAAATCAATCTGAAAATTGATCGCAATTCAGATCAGACATGTTGGAAATAATCGATCTGCCAGAAAATTGTATGGTGTGTACCTAGCATAAGCATCAGATACTGATAAGGAGTAACTTGCCCATTCACAAGGAACTTACCTTTGCAGACTTGGCAACACCCATCTGAGCTCAATTCAACAGTGCCCTGTAGAAAAAAAAATATTGTGGTGAATGACTTCTTATTCATCTCAAGTTTTGGAAAACAGATAAATACTCTAGTAGAGTATAGGTTTCATTTGTGGATACAGCAATGAAGTGTGCTCACTCACATTGGTTTTCAGAAGTGTTCCTATGTTAATGCAGTGAATTCAACGACGGAATCATGTCCCTTTTCAGGGGCAAACCCAAGATTTTCAAGGGGGGATTCCTAAAAGGTCTCTTTTGGCAAGCCGCACACTACTGCCCATGCTTTTGCCCGCAAAATACACATGATGCACAGCATTTCTCCACAAAATACACACAATGCGCAGTGTTTCCCTACAAAATACACATGATGCAGTAGTGTTTCCCCAAGATATATATAATGTGGAGTAATTAGGTAGCCAGATAACCCCCCTTTATTATGTATAACCAAATTACCCCCCCCCCTTTTAGTATAGGTGACCAGATGACTCCCCATTTATCGCACAGGTAGCCAGAGGAGCCCCCCGGGTGTGAAGCTGGGAGCAAGTGGGAAGCATAAGCACCAGCAAGGTACATACCTCCCATCTTTGGAGGATGAGGAAGAGGGACACACTTAATCCACACACCCTATGTGGCCTTAAGCCACACCCTAGATTTAGCAGGAGGGTGCCAGGGTGCCACTCTGCGTGGGGACTAGGGTGCCAGTGGGTGAGGAGGAAGGTGCCACTCTGAATGGGGAAGAGTGTGCCACTCTCTCTGGGTGGGAAAGAGTCACCACTCTGGGTGGGGAGGAGGGTGCCACTCTGGGGGGAGAGGAGGGAGGGGGATGCCACTCTGGGTGGGTAGGAGTGGGTGGGTAGGAGGGTGCCATTGTGGGGGGAGAGGAGGGTGCCCACATGGGTGGGTGGGAGGATGCCACTTTGGGTGGGGAGGAGGGTGCCACTCTGGGTGGGTAGGAGGGTGCCATTGTGGAGGGAGAGGACAGAGGAGGGTGCCTACATGGGTGTGTGGTAGGGTGTCACTTTGGGTGGGAGGAGGGTGCCAGTCTGGGGGGAGAAGAGGGTGCCAACATGGGTGGGAGGTAGGGTGCCACTTTGGGAGGGAGAAGGGTGCAACTCTGGGGGTAGAGGAGGGTGCCACTTTGGGTGGGAGAAGGGTGCCACTCTGGGGGAGAGAGGAGGATGCCAACCTGGGTGGGTAGGAGAGGGTGGGTGCCTTATTGAGTGGGGTGAAGGGTGCCACTCTGGGGGAGAGGAGGTTGCCAACCTGGATGGGTAGGAGTGAGTGGGTGCCTCATTGAGTGGGGTGAAGGGTGCTACTCTGGGGAAGAGGAGGGTGCCAACCTGGGTGGGTAGGAGTGGATGGGTGCCACATTGGGTGGAGAGAAGGGTGCCACTCTGGGGGGAGAGGAGGATGCCAACCTGGATGGGTAGGAGTGGGTGGGTGCCACATTGAGTGGGGTGAAGGGTGCCACTCTGGGGGAGAGGAGGTTGCTAACCTGGGTAGGTAGGAGTAGGTGGGTGCCACATTGGGTTGGGTGAAGGGTGCCACTCTGGGAAAGAGGAGGGTGCCAACCTGGGTCGGTAGGAGTGGGTGGATGCCACATTGGGAGTGAAGGGTGCCACTCTGGGGACAGGAGGAAAGAGGGTGCCACTCTGTGGGGAGAAAGCGAGAAGATCGAGGCACCAGCCGCGAAGTGTAATGCAGGGAGGGAGGCCGACATCACTCCTCCCTCCCTCTCCATTAAGTGCCCCCTACCGATCATCAGTACCCCCCCCCCCCCACCCCCACCCCTTTAGGTGTGCACCAGTACTTTTTTAATGCAGTGTCACCAGATGTCCCAAAGATTATTGCTAATATTTGTTTTCAGCCTCGTCCCATGCTTATCATGTTCTCTCTAAATATTCTGAAGCTTTGTATGACATTATATAAAATAGAAGATGATACCCCAAAGTTCTTTGCAATTTTACTCTAAAGAAAGTTTTTTGAAACTTTCTTTGTTTCACAAACTGGTGCACCCCTCCCCATCTTTACTTTTGCCATACTCATCTATCTGGAATGCTCTTTTTACATCCAATCATGTTACTGACCTGATACCAAATATTGTAATTAGCTGAGAGATATTCCACCACCAATTTTTTTTTTTTTTTTTTTTTTTAGCATTCCACAACATTTCCAGGATTTTGTTGCCCATTCCTTACTTTTGTGAAGTTAACCACTTGTGTGGTTCGCGACAGTATAGCTATGCCCCGCAGGACTTCAGTTCCTGCCCAGGGATGTAGAAATTGGTCTATTACGGCGGATGGCAGCCGCTTGATCCAGCACAGGTACTCGCCGCCATGCCCATTAGTGGGGAGATAAATGAATTGAAACACAGTTCCCATTCATTAATCTAAGTCCCCGTGACAATAATCGGCAGCATCAGTGAGATGCCTGCATCATTGTAACTTCTGAAGTAACATGGCCACGCATTACTTCCTGTTTAGCGTACTTACGCTAATAGGAAATAATGCGTGCGGACATCTTGTGGCCAAATAGTAGAATTACACTTACATACATTTATTTTATTTTATTTTTAAATAAAAAGACCCACCATTACATTTTAAAATTAACCCTTACCTCCCACCTGCTCCCATAGTTACCTAAATGAATGATGTGCATTAAAAAAAAAAAAAAAAAAAAAAATTACATACGGTAAATAGTAACCTTAGGGACTGAACCTTTTTAATATGTATGTCAAAAGGGTAGATTATTGCTTGTAAATAGCGATGAATGCAAAATTTAAAAAATGCACTTTTATTTACAAATAAAGTATTGGTGCCATACATTGTACTACAGAAATATTTTAAACATATTCATAAATGGGACAAATGGGCAAACAAAATGTGTGGGTTTTAATTATCGTAGAATGTATTATTTTAAAAATAAAATGACCACAAACTGAGAAATGATTTTTTCCCATTTTTTCCCATTAACCTCTTGAGGACCACGGTCTTAACCCCCCCCCCCCCCCCCCCCCTAGTGACAGGCCACTTTTTACAATATAGGCCACTGCAGCTTTAAGGCCTCGCTGCACAGCTCAGCACACAAGTGATTCCCCCCCCCCCCCTCCTTTCTGCCTACCAACAGAGCTTTCTGTTGGTGGGGTCTGATCCCTTCTGCCTTGTTTATTTATGTTTTAATAAATATGTATTTCTTTTTTTTTTATTGTTTTATACATTTTCCATTTTTTTCTATTTTATTATCCCACCCTCACTCGCCCCATGAGCCAATTACAATGATCGGTTGTGATAGGCTTCAGCTTCACTCCTGTGTCCCCCAGGGGGACAGCCATGTCACACGGCTGTCCCCAGGACAGCGCTGCCATAGATAGCAGTGCTGTACAGTGTTATTAGACGGCGGTTTCGGCATCTAACAGGCATGAAGTCCTGGGGCGGGGTTTTGCAGGAGATTGCGCGCGCCGATGCGTGCCCATCTTAGCATGAATGATGGAGCTTCACTCTGCCATTAGACTCCTAGCGTTGATCATCGCTAGGAGACTAATGGCAGAGTGAAGCTCCGTCATTCATGCTAAGATGCGCACGTATCGGAGCGCGCAATCTCCTGCAAAACCCCGCCCCAGGACTTCACGCCAACTGGCGTAGAGTGGTCCTGGGGATGCCGCACTGCTCACGCTTATAGGTGTTGAGCAGTCGTTAGACAGTTAAAATGCATTTAAAATAAAATAATTCTTAGCAAAATGTATGACCCAAAGAAAGCTTAATTGGTGGTGAAAAAAAACCAAGATATAGATCTTTTCATTGTGATAAGTAGTAATAAAGTTATCGCAAATAAATGGAAGGAGCGCTGAAAGGTGAAAATTGCTCTGGTACAGAAGGGAAAAACACCTCAGTAGTGAAGTGGTTCAATTATAAATGGGCACATATTTCTCATAAACTAATTAAAGGTAACAATTTCAGCATTTGATGTCTGTGTACTGTCTTTAATCAAATGTATGACTAAAACGTTTTAAAAATCTTCACATTCCGCTTTTAAAAATGACATAATATTTTTTCTGAGGAATAGCACTATCAGCCTTGTTGGAATCCTGTGCAGATGCCTTCATAGGCATTCCATGCCTGTGCAAACACTAATCCAACTGTGCTTTTTAACGCTTCCATTGGAATGCATGGGGGAAAGAGAAGAAGATCCATGGTTGTGCAGCTGTTGACTGCCGAGTGCTGAGGAGTTGCACCAAAGAATTGCTAAAAAAAACTGTCCATATGCAGTAGTGCTCATCCGGATTCCGGATATCCGAAATACCCAGATAATCCGAACTTTTGAATAGCTATTCTGATATTTTTTAAAATCTGAATAGACTATGCGAGCAAACTTGGATTTCCCATCTGAAATCCGAAATCCGGGCGGATAGTTAGTTCAGATATCCGAGCACAAGCCAAAATCGCCTTCAATGGCAAAAATTCCTTTCGAAGGCACAGAGAGAGAGAGAGAGAGAGAGAGAGACCTCCGAAAGGGTTTTTTTTTTTGCCATTTTCAGGTAACTTCCGGTTTTCTATCCAGATATCCAAATCCGGCTGGATACTGAGGTCGGATATCCGATTCGGATTGGAAAATTTTAACCACTTCACCCCCCAGTGCTAAATTTCTCCGTCCCTCTGCGCACCGCTTCACCCCCAGGGACGGAGAAAGGCGCACTTGTTTGTTTACTGGCTGGGAGTGGGCGGGGAACTCTCGCGCACACTCCAGCCAGCCAGCACAGCAGGTTACTAATTGGATGTTAGGAACAAGCGTTCCTAAATCCAATTAGCCTCGCCGATTGCGAGTAGAATGAAGACGGCTTCAATCAAATGCCGTCTTCATTCAAAACAATGCAAGGTAAACAAACTTGCAGCCCGCGATCGCGCGCCCCCCGCGACCCGCGCGCGCGCACACACCCCGGCTCTGCAGTACAATGATTGGTTATGGGGACTCTCCAGTCCCCAATAACCAATCATAGTACATCAGTACAGTAATGGAAGCAGCGCTGAAAGGGAAAAATCGCGCTGGTGTTTCAGGGGTAAAACCCCTCAGTTGTGAAATGGTTAAACTCGGATATCCGACCCGGATCTAGGTATCCGGATCCAAATTAGATCCAGATAGTGAAAAGTGGTATCCGAGCAGCACTGTCCATATGAATAGGTCTTTAGGGTTATGTTAGGTTTAGGGTCATAAATGAATTCTCTTTAGTCAAAAAGTTCAGGTTTGGGTTATCCGGAGCATTAGCAATAATTATGAACATACCAAAATGGCTAGAAGACCACCTTGAAGAATATCTTGAGAAACAATAATTTTATTAAAGATCATATTGTATATGCTCATGTATAAGCCACATTTTTCAGCACAAAAATTGTGCTGAAAAGTTACCCCTCTGGCTTATATGCGAGTCACAAGCAGTGGAATGTAGGGGCAGTGGAGTGTATGGATTGTGCAGCACCAATCTAACAGTTGCCTTCCAGGTGTGTCCACGGCCCTCAGACCCATGCCACAGCTTGATTGCTGTAGTACCTGGTGTCACTGCTTGTGGAGTAATGGGCTTGTCAGTAGCGCTGGTACAAAGATCGGGGATGCTTCTTGTTTCAATTGTCCCCTGAGACCCCGAACATGGTGACTGCTGTGCCCACTGGCTTGTGGAGTGGAGTGCTTGTCTTCCTTGAAGCAGTGTTCAGGTATTCTTCACTGTCTCACATCTATGACACCATCTACCATCTGTAGATTGCTACACAGGAAGTATACCGGAGCACTGCTTCAATGATGACACGCTCTGATCCACAAGTCAGTGGGCACAGCCACAGAGGTCCCAATGTGCAGGAGTCTGAGGGGACAATTGAAGAAGGAAGCATCCCTGACCATTGCACCAGTGTTGCTGACATGCCACTCACTCCACAAGCAGCGGCACCAGGTACTACAGCGCTCAACATGTGGCTGGGGCCTGAGGGGTATGGGCACACTAGAAAGGCAGCTGGTAAGTGTAGGATCCATGTTGCATGATCCATACACTCCACTGCCTCTACATGCCACAATTTTTCTCATCACCTTGAAGGGGGAGGCTGCTTAATGGGGGCTTATCTGGCTATGTGAAGGGGGGCTGCCTTAAACTGGGCGGCCATATGGCTATAGGGAGGGGTGCTGCCTTAAATTGGGGAAATATCTGACTATAGGGAGGGGGCTGCCTTGAACTGGGGGGGGGGGGGGGACATCTGGCTATAGGGAGAGGGGCTGCCTTGAACTGAGGGGACATCTAACCATAGGGAAGGGGGTTGCCTTAAACTGCTGGCACATCTGGCTACGGGGAGGGGGTTGCCTTGAATTGGGGACACATCTGGCTATTGAGAGAGGGGCTCCCTTGAACTGGGGGCACATCTGGCTACGAGGAGAGAGCTGAGCTAAACTGGGGGGCACATCTGGCTATTTATACTGGGTAGGAACATGCCTCATACTGGGCTGGGGGCACACCTGACTATTTATACTGTGGAGGGGGCTATACTGGTGAGGGGGCTTATACGCGAGTCAATTACTGGTTTCTGTTGTTTGAGGGTGTATCTCAGCTTATATACGCGGGTCGGCTTATACACGAGTACATATAGTAACTACGGCGAGATAGTCAATAAGTCAATACAGATGTACACTCTTAAGAAATATCATGGAGAAATGATGCAGGACTTTTACGTGTCTTTTGCACCTGCTTTATCAAATTACTCATTTCCAGAGATGATCGAGGAGATGTTAGTTCCAGCTTGAATACAAATGCAATGTAAAGTGTGTGCAGCTCTAAATAGATAGGGCAAATCGACAGGAAGTACATAAGATTGGCCCATTTTAAGCTATACAAAATTTGCACTTAATTTGCATGCAAACCAGAATTTGTTGCATCTCACTAACATTCTTTACTCATCTCTATTAAAATAGTTATGGAGCTGCTAAGGTGCACCTTAAAGTGAACCCGAGGTGAGAGTGATATGGAGGCTGCCATATTTATTTCATTTTAAACAAAACTAGTTGCCTGGCAGTCCTGCTGATCGATTTGGCTGCAGTAGTGAACTGAATTACACCAGAAACAAGCATGCAGCTAATCTTGTCAGTTCTGACAATATGTCAGAAACCGCCGATCTTCTGCATGCTTGTTCAGTGGTTGAAAGTATTCGAGGCAGAGGACCAGCAGGGCAGCCAGGCAACTGGTATTGCTTAAAAGGAAATAAATATGGCAGCCTCCATATTATTCTTACCTCGGGTTCCCTTTAAAGCAGACCCGAACTCTAGCACAGCACATCACATAATGAAAAGTTTTTATTTCACATATGGTTGCTGAATAAATTCACTAGACACTACAGCTTTTTTTAGCTAGATTGGATTGTCTTATCAGCAACTGTGAATCATAGCTGTGAACTGTGTGTGAGCTGTCCGTGGCAGCTCTCTGCCCTGTGTAAACACTGGTTTATCAGTGCTTCTAGTGAAGTGTATCTAAGTAAAACGTAACCACTTCAGCTTTCAGTCATTTTCACTTTATGCATCCGAGCAATGTTCACCTCCTGTTCATTAGCCTATAACTTTATCACTACTTATCACAATGAACTGATCTATATCTTGTTTTTTCCGACACCAATTAGGCTTTCTTTGGGTGGTACATGTTGCTAAGAGCTACTTTACTGCAAATGCATTTTAACAGGAAGAGTAAGAAGAAAAAGGAAACAATTATTTCTCAGTTTTCGGCCATTATAGTTTTAAAATAATATATGTCTCCATAATTAAAACCCACGTATTGTATTTGCCTAATAGTCCCGTGTATTACACTGTTTAAATTACGTCCCTATCACAATGTATGGCGACAATATTTTATTTGGAAATAAAAGTGCATTTTTTCTGTTTTGCATCCATCACTATTTACAAGCTTATAATTAAAACAAAAAAAGTTGAAATATTACATTGTTACATGCATATTTAACCACTTCACCACTGAGGGGTTTTACCCCTTGAACACCAGAGCAATTTTCACCTTTCAGCGCTCCTTCCATTCATTCGTCTATAACTTTATTATTACTAATTACAATGAAATGAACTATATCTTGTTTTTTTCGCCACCAATTAGGCTTTCTTTAGGCGGGACATTATGCCAATAATTATTTTATTCTAAATGTGTTTTAATGGGAAAATAGGACAAAATGTGGGAAAAAATTATTATTTTTCAGTTTTCGGCCATTATAGTTTTTAAATAATGCATGCTACTGTAATTAAAACTCATGAAATGTATTTGCCCATTTGTCCCGGTTATAAAACCGTTTAAATTATGTCCCTATCACAATGTTTGGCGCCAATATTTTATTTGGAAATAAAGGTGCACTTTTTTCAGTTTTGCATCCATCCCTAATTACAAGCCCGTAGTTTATAAAGTAACAGTGTTATACCCTCTTGACATAAATATTTTAAAAGTTCAGTCCCGAAGGTAACTATTTATGTTTTTTTTTTTTTTTATTGTATTTTTTTTTTAATTACAAAATAAAAAAAATTGGGGAGTGTGGGAGGTAATGAGTTAATTTATTGTATAAAACTAATTTATTTGTATATGTAAAATGTTTTAGGGTGTAGTTTTACTATTTGGCCACAAGATGGCCACAGTGAGTTTGTTTACATGCGACCTGTAAGCGTCCTTCTGGAAGCACTACGAGGCTGGCCAAATCACAATGATCGCGCTGTTTTTTAAAGAAGCAGCAGATCATTGCAGGGGCTTAGATCAACGAACAGGAATGGATTTTCCCGTTCATTGATCTCCAGGCGAGCGGGCGGTGGCGTGCACGAGCGGCAGGAGCGCGCGCACGAGCGGCGGAAGCGGCGCGCACGAACGGCGGGAGCGCGGACAGCGGCGGTAGCGCAGAAGGTACGGATTTCTCCGTCTCTTGGTTTTTTAGGGGGGGAAAAGGGACGGAGAAATCCGTACCGCGGGGGGGTAAAGTGGTTAAAAAGTTTAGACCCTTAGGTAAATATTTACATTTTTTTATTTGACTGTAATGGGTTTTTTGTGTGTTTTTTTTATTGAACATTTTATTTTGGTATTTTTGGGAGGGTGGGATGTACATTTTGTAGGGACGTAGGGGGGCGTAAGAGGCAGAAAAAGCGAGGCTGCTGAGAGAAGCTGTCGCTTTTTCTGCCGGGGAAAGGGATCAATGATCGGGCACCATAGCCCGATTCATTGATCCCTCGGCTAACTAAGCACGTGGGAGCGCACATGTCCTTCTGGATGTAGCCTCTACGTCCAGAAGGCTTAAATGGTTAAAGGAGTTATCAGGGCTAATATAAAGAAAATAATAGCTACTTACCCGGGGCTTCCTCCAGCCCCAATCTCCCAGCATGCCCCTCGCCGCAGCTCTGCCGTCAGCCGTTCGCCGCCGCTGCCTCCCTGCTTTTTTTTAGGATTTCAATAAACTGTAATGCAGAAATGTTTTTGTCCAAAGGTTATCATGCCGTAGGGAATGTTTTAGAGCAGGGAGAAAGTTTTGAGTTTAGTTCCACTTCAAATATTGTTTTCCCTCCTCCCATTTACTTCAATGCATTTCACCTTGCACAATGTGAATCAGAATTAGTGTCAATCTCTACAAATAAATACAACAGTACAGCATAACTCACTGTAAGATGAAATTAATGATTATGTTTTTTTTTTTACTTACAGTTTCACAGTCTTTGGGATTTATGATTTCACAGGTCTTATTGAAAAGCATGGTATAGATCTGTCCACTTGAATTCATGCAGCCATAGGATACACATTTATCGACGGGTGAAGGAAAAGTGTCACCAACCTTTAAGTGAATGAATGTAAGTTTAAGTAATAAAACCCTAGAACTATGAAATTAATTGTAAACAAAATTATAAACAAAAAAGTAACTTAAAGCTTAATGATGCAAAATGTGTCATTAGGAGAAACATAACTTACAGCTCACTTACACGGGAAGTTTAGTCTGTGTCTCATTTACTTGCAGTCTGACCACCAATATAGAAGACAATGCTTAGTAAAGAAGCAGCATCCCCACCCACAGAGTCTGCTGTTAACTTAATCAAAATAAAAAACTGAATAACATTGCATGCAAGCAATGCGATGAAGGCCTTTATCACATGTGTTGCTTGCAAGTATATTCAGTTTATTTCGAATTCAGGTGTATGTAAGTTAACTTAATCAACTCAGCTGCTTGTGATTTTTAGGTTAAGGATCCCTGGGGTAAGTTCACTAAGGGCCCTTTTCCACTACGGCATTTGCGATGGCTGAATCGCAAAACCGCAAACCGCTAGTGATTTTTCAAATCGCTACAGTTTGCTTTTAACATAGGAATCGCGGTAGGTCATTTCCACTACTGCGATTCGTTTTTGACCTGATCGCGATCGCGCGGCAGAGCGATTATTGCCGCGATTTTGCTATGCAGTGCATAGCATAGCAAAATCGCGATCGCAAACGTCAGGAAATCGCCGGTAATTTTTTACCTTTTGCTATTCAGCAATCGCTAGCGTTCAGCGTGAACGCTAGCGATTGCTAGTGGAAAAGGGCCCTAACAGTGATTTTAACATTTGTAAATAGTGCATGTTTAGATTACCAGGATTTGTGCAAATTATGTAGCGAGTGACATAAACTGTGTAATTTGCTACAAAGTATATACATGCATCACTGCATTGACAGTTACTCCAGTTATGTAAGTGTTGACTGCATAAAACGAGCTGCACAATTTTCATGAGTTGCTAAGTAAGGCCCAGTGCACACCAAAACCGCTAGCAGATCCACAAAACGCTAGCGATTTTGGGTGCAGAGTGCAGATATTTGGGGCAGTGCACACCGAGCGGATTTGGATGCGATCCGCCGGCCGCATCCGCCTGTTAATCCGCTTGGCTAATGTATATGAATGGGCTGGTGCACACCGGCGGTTTGAGTTTTTTTGCAAACCGCAAATGTGCAGCAGGAGGCACCTTTGCGGCTTGCAAAAAAACTCAAACCGCCCGTGTGCACCAGCCCATTCATATACATTTGCCACGTGGATTAACAGGCGGATTAACAGGCGGATGTGATCCGCTCAGTGTGCACTGGGCCGAAGTTGAATAAAAGTGAACATAAGATTGGCCTTTCCATCACAATAGGTTCTAGAGATCAGGAGACCTCAGGGAAGAAATAGAGGGACTACAAGGACTTTACAAACACACAGATCTATTGGAATCCAAAACTTATCAGAAAACAAGAAACTACTTAAAGGTTTCAAGCAGCTTTTTTTTCTGCAGTCTGTCCTGGTTTCTAATAGCTGTAGGAGCTTCTGTTTAAAATAACTTTTCAGCACTCTGCAATTGAAAAAGTAGCTAAAAAAGTATCGTCATAATTATTCTGAATATTTTCTTGCTTGCTGGTGGCTTAAAAGGCATTTTATTCATAAGGTGGTCACCTAGGAGAAAACCTAGAGAAAACGTGAATTGGACCCATTGTGTTTTGCATAGGGCAGCCTTTCTCAACCTTTTTACCCTGGAGGAACTACTTTTTGGATCTCAAGGAACCCCTACAAGTAATTTTTGGATCTTGAGGAACCCTTGAATGTATTTTGCAGGTAGCATGGTCTTTAAAAGCTGGTGTGGCTGTCTGTCACTACCCCCCATTACATTGACCTTCATTATAATGTCTTCTTATTCTAGTGCTTTTTATTAATATGCTCCTTATTATTCTGAATTGAATGCTTTTCTTTACAGTACCCACTAATATAGTGTGCTATCTATCATACTTCCCCCACAACACCCACGAGGGGGAGAAATGCCAAGGAACCCCTGCAGAGCACTCGTGGAACCCTGGTTGAGAAAGCCTGGCATAGAGCAAAGGGTTAAGAGAAGGTTGTTTCTTTCAATAATTGTTCCCTTTCAAGTCGTGTCCCTGTTTAAGACATGTGGTGGCAAGTGATTTGATTGTGTGTATGCAGAACCCCCTGGCTCCTTGTTAACCCACTCTCAGCTATATACCTCTGTAAGGGCACATTCCTGGAAAGTCTTCTCCCTACTCTAACTAGAGGCGATGTGCCTGGATATATGTATGTTTATTCTTATCATTGACCCCTGTGGCTAGGGTCCAATTCGGTGCACTCCCCCCTTCCCCTGTATGTTTGTCAGCATGCAGACAGCTTATGCTGGTGTATGCGCATGGTGCACATGGACACATAACATTAGCTCCCTTGTGCGATTGGTAAGATGCACTGTCTTTCCCAGGAGAGGAAGTTAGGATGTGTGCTCCTAATCCATTGATAGGTTTGATGCAATGAATGTGTTTGCATGTCTGCACTATGCATGTTACAGGGCCAGAGTTAGGACACCTATGTTTACCTGGGTACTTCTACGCAGTATAGGTGACTAAGCATAAGAATGCATTCTTCTGTGAACTAAAACCCTGGCTTTTAATTTAGCTGTAGGGATAACAGTTGTGCCTGGATGAGTAAATCAGTGAATGCATTTGTTTGAACATTAGCATGTGAGTGTGTGAAGGTTTAATTGATTTTTGCTGTTTCTAGCCACACCCCCTTCAGCACCTCCCTTTCCTTAATAATTTATTTGGTGTCCTAACTAGAGGCGATGTGCCTGGATATATGTATGTCTACTCTGGAAGAGACGTAGTCACTTCTGCCTATTTCCTGCCCACCAGCTATGTCCAGACAGGTCAGGAAGCTTATTGTACTGTGGTGGTAAGCACATTTTCCCATCAAATTGTTGTTCTGTCCATCACTTTGTTTCTATACCCTTTTTAAAGGGAACCTTAACTGAGAGAGATATGGATATTTCATTTTAAACAATACCAGTTGCCTGGCATCCTGCAAATCTCTTTGGATGCAGGAGTTGCTGGATTACACACTTGAAACAAGCATGCAGCTAATCCAGTCTGACTTCAGTCAGAGCACCTGATCTGCATACTTGTTGAGGGGCTGTCGCTAATAGTATTAGAGACACAAGATCAGCAGGAGAGTCAGGCAACTGGTATTATTTTAAAATGAAAAATCCAGATCCTTCTCAGTTTAGGTTCCCTTTAAAGGGAATGTCCAAGCAAAATAAAAAAATGAGTTTCACTTACCTGGGGCTTCTACCAGCCCCATGCAGCCATCCTGTGCCCTCGTAGTCGCTCACTCTTGCTCCAGTCCCCCGCTGGCAGCTTGCCGACCTCGCAGGTCAGCGGCCGCATTGCGTACATTTTTACGCATTCCCACTAGTGCAGGAACATTAACACATACATTTTTACGCATTACTGGTTCAATGCGTAAAAATTTACGCATTGAACCAGTAACGCGTAAAATGTATGTGTTAATGTTCCTGCACTAGCGGGAATGCGTAAAAATGTGCGCAATGCGTCCCGCCGACCTCCGAGGTCGGCAAGCTGCCAGCGGGGGACTGGAGCAGCAGTGAGTGACTACGAGGGCACAGGATGGCTGCATGGGGCTGGTAGAAGCCCCAGGTAAGTGAAACTCATTTTTTTATTTTGCTTGAACCTTCCCTTTAAGGTTTTTCATTCTTAATGCGTTTCAAGTCCTACCCCATAGAGCAGATTAATCCATGCTATGCACTTATGAGGATCAACCAATTCGAAACAGCCTGTATGCATGTTGGATTATTGTGGCTCTGTACAATTAAAGAGTAACTGTTAGGCATTAAATACAAAATTAATTTTCTAGTGCAGGCTGTTACAATAGTCAAGAGGATGCTAACTAGGCAAATTCAAACTTTAAAATCAATCTTACTGTGCTTCTTCCCTCCCCATGCCCCCAGGCTCTAAGATGGTACGCAGACTAACAAAAGAGAAGTGACATGCTATGCTGTATCAGCCTGATTGGCTGAAGCCTCTGTCACTCCCCTCTCTGCGCTGTAATTGGCCACCTGCTATCCCCTTCACTCTCTATGTTTCAGCCGTGTTAGTGCGCAGGGAGGGGGGCCAGGCCGCCAGAGGCTGTCTCCTGTCACTGTTCTCGGCCCCCCTCCTCCAGAGGCATGTGGGATCCCTCTCTGCTGCATCTGCCACCCACCACCCGCTGAATTTTCCCTCTTCCCCGTGCTGAATATTGGGGAAGGATAAAGGAGCTGCACACAGACTCCCTGAATAATTGTTCCAGGCGCTGCAGTTCCCTTCTATACTCTCTGCACTTCCTCCGGTGGTGGTGCAGAGAACAGATGGGAACGTCAGCACTTGGATACATTATTAGGCGAGTCTGTGCCTGCTGCCTTTATCCTCCCCGCTGTGCTCTGAATCAGTGCGGGGAGGAGGGGGATGCAGAGGGGGGGATTCTTTAACCTGGAGGGCACAAGATGGCCCCTGCCATCAAAATAATATAAATTGAAAATTAAAAGAAACCAAAACGTGGACAGTGCATTACATCTGATATGTAAGTAAAGCAAGCATTTATCTACCTACATATGTACTTTTTGTGGGGGGTATATGATGACTAACAGTTGTTCTTTAACAAGCTGACACATCATTGCATTCCAGCAGTTCTGGGGGTGTGATTAGCTTACAGTGACAACAAAGGATGATTTGCATATTCAGCACTTATTCACATCATATCTATGCTCACTCCAATATGAATATTTGCAAATACCCTCTGTTTTAATAAGGCAAAATCAAAATTTTGTTTTGCATAACATTGTTGATTACTAAAATATAAATTATCAGCTTACGTCCAAAGTTTTTTTCTGTCCTCTGTCATCTTTAATCAAGCATGAAGAGTGGGAACAGTACCCACAGCATTGATCTGGGGTCTTCACATACGTTTCATCCTGAAAGGAAGATCATTTACATGTAAAAGCATCATGGTTATGGTGAATATACTGAAGTGCTGATAACAACTGCCTCAACCAATAGTCAATCATGTGTACAGAAGCCTCCGACCAGTGACCGCCACTCGGCAAGCGTTACGCCTGACGAATAAACTTGGCCGAGCAGGGACCAACTTCTTTGAAGACTCCGCCCACCACGTGACATCACACACCACTCATTCCTCCACCCCCAGAATGTGTTGTCAGCTACACAGATGACACGCATCTGTACAGTCTGGCCAAGCGATGTCGCCTGAGGGGATCAGGTCCTGATCCCCAAGGAGGGACATCAGTTGTTAGATTTCTGTATGTGCAAATAGACTCTTTTTTGACACAAACTATAGATAATGAAAAATAAGCAGGACACTTAGTAAATTACATAAATTAATGTAATAATTTCTTCCTTTTGATAATCGTGAAACTCCAACTCGAGCCATGGGTAATAAGATAATATTTTGTTCTTCTAGTAAATTAACCACTTCAGCCCTCAGTCATGTTTCACTTTATGCATCCAAGCAATTTTCAACTCACATTCATTCACCTATGACTTTATCACTACTTATCACAATGCACTGATCTATATCTTGTTTTTTCCGCCATCAATTAGGCTTTCTTTGGGTGGTACATTTTGCCAAGAACTACTTTACTGTAAATGCATTTTAATGGGAAGAATAGGAAAAAAAAACCTGAAAAAAAATCATTATTTCTCAGTTTTCGGCCATTATAGTTTTAAAATAATACATGCCTCCATAATTAAAACCCACATATTGTATTTGCCTAATAGTCCCGGGTATTAAACCATTTAAATTATGTCCCTATCACAATGTATGTTGACAATATTTTATTTGGAAATAAAAGTGCATTTTTTTCCATTTTGCATCCATCACTATTTGAAGGCTTATAATAAAAAAAAAATAGAAATGTTTCATCTTTACATGGATATTTAAAAAGTTTAGACCCTTAGGTAAATATTTCCTTTTTTTATTGTAATTTTTTTTTTGTATTAAACATTTTATTTGAATATTTTTGGGAGGGTGGGATGTAAATAGTAATTTTTTTATGCAAATATGTGGTGTTTTTTTTTTTTTTTTTTAATGTAGATGTAGTTTTACTATTTGGCCACAAGATGAGTTTGTTTCCATTATGTCACTGTAAGCGTAACTTGTACGCTTAGAGGGAAGTAGGGGGGGACTTCCGATATAAGCCGTCGCTTTTTCTGCCGGGGAAAGGGATCAATGATCAGGCACCATATCCCGGTTCATTGATTCCCTGGCTAAAGAACCACGGCCCGGAAGCACGCGTGCGATCGGCTGCGGGAGCGCACATGCGGCCTTTTGGACGTATATTATACGTCCAAAAGGCCAATGTAGTTAAATAAACTATAATGTTTTTCATTTGTCCAATATGAACTTCTGCTCTACTAACCCCTTAAAAGCTCAACTTCAATGTCTTCAATTTCTCTAGGCAGTTGATCGTGTTCATCTTTGTCGTCATCATTGAACAATGTACCAGATGTGAACTACTGTTGACTGATTTACCCTCTATTTTAGATTCTATAGGCCTGATTCACAAAGCGGTGCTAACAGTTAGCACGCTGGTGAAAAGCTCTTTATCATGCCTAAACTCAGTTTAGGTGTGATAAGTTTAGTTGTGATAAGTTTAGGCATGTTAAGTTTAGGTGTGATAAGTTTAGGCATGATAAGTTTAAGCACCAACTGGGTTAGCACCGCAGTGCACAGCTGATCAAAAGTTTTGCGCTAGCAAAGTCTGGTGCACTTCGCATAGAGTTTAATGGCGCTGCCTTGCGTGCGGGACTTTGCGTGCGGTCTAAACTTATCTAAACTTAGCATGCCTAAACTTATCATGCCTAAACTTATCACACCTAAACTTATCACGCCTAAACTGGCTTTTCACCAGCATGGTGCAATGGTTATCACGCCTAAAGTCTTTTAGGCGTGCTAACTGGGTTAGCACCGCTTTGTGAATGAGGCCCTATATCTTAAATCTAAAAAATAATATTTACTTTTGTGTAAATTATGTGAAAACTAACTATCTCTGAACAAAAACTAAAATCCTTCAGCAGGAGTAAGCTGTCCTGTATATAAAGTACAGCATGCATATACTGTATTAGAGTGTGTACTCCAGTAGCAAAACACCACACATAGGGGTGTATGTAATAAACTGTGTTACGCTCAATTACGTGCGTATAGCTTTGTGCATGATGAGTAAAGTCTAATGCATTGCAAATATTGTATTATGCTCTACTCATTAAGTAGTTTATTGCATACACCCCATAGTGTGTACGAGTTCTAAGGCCCGCCTTTAGTCTCAAATCGCCGCTCGGGAGACTGTTAGACAGTGTAATCGCTGTCTATTTACATGTACCGCAATGCGATCAGCAGCATCGCTATACTGGGGACAGCCGTTTGACACGGCTGTCCCCCTGGGGATCAAGAGAGCGATCGGCTCTCATAGGCTGAAGCCAATGACAGCCAATCACCATGATTGGCCAGCTGGGGGGAGGGAGGGTTTAATTAAAAAATAAAGAAAGAAAGAATTTGTTAAAAAATAATAACATAAATTTTGAAAAAAAAACGGTCTGGGAGGGGATCACTAGTGTGCGGTGTTGTGCGGCCCTGAAGCTTGGCCTTAAAGCTGCAGTGGCCAATTATTAAAAAATAGCCTGGTCTTTAGGGGGATTTACCACTGTGGACTTGCACTTGCACTTAAATTGTTATTTACTGATATTGCTAGTAATATCGTTATTTAACATCACGCCTAAATTAGTTGGCATCTTTTTCAAATGTATGCCTCATGCAGCCCCGATCCAGCAAGGGCTGCAGGAGAGGATGGGGAAGCCTCATTAGGATCCAGAGGCTTCCCTCTCCTGAGATAAGTACCCCCCAGGTGCTTTTTTTACATTACAGGTGTTCTTTAAATAAAGTGCACGTCTGGTCACTATGAAAAACTACTCAAACCTCTGAGGATGCGTTATAACGGCTGGCAAATTGAAGCCCAACCCAGTTGAAGAAAATGTCCCCCACCTCTTCCTGTATCTCAGGCCCTTTTCCAATAGGGGGTGGGGTTACACGCTGGGCTCTGGTGGCACTTCCATGAAAAACAATTTACTGACTGTACAGTAGAATCCCTTTATAACTTCAAGGGACCTGGCAAAGTAGTTTACTAGATCAGAATGGGTCAAACATGGTATATTCATACAGGTGCATGGCCGGGACCCAGGGACTGCATTTACATTAGCCAGAGGTTTGCTATATCAAAGATTACTATAGCAAGATTCTACTGTACAACTCATCCTCATGAAAGGATCAAGTAGTTTTTCATGGTAAAATTATTTCATTTTTAATTGATTGGTTGACTAATAAGCAGGCAAAACCATACATATGAAAAAGTACCGTACAGAACATTTTACTGTAGGGCAAGTGTACATCTTATATATATATATATATATATATATGTGTACATTTAACAGTTTTTCACCAGCTTCAAGTACACCAGTTAAGTATGGCATTTTTTCTTACCAGCTTTAAAGGGAACCTTAACTGACACTAAAAAAAAAAGTAAGTTTAACTTACCTGGGGTCTCTACTGGCCCCTTGTAGACGTCCTGTGCCCCCCCCCCCCCAGGACAAACCGACCCTCTGGTCCCCTGCAGCTGCTAAGTTTCATTTTCGCTGCATGCACTGCGCGGCCTTGGCCACGTGCATCCTCTATCACGTTGCTGTCACTGTCCTGCGCATGTGTGCGTGAGCGAGGACGCATGCCCAGGGGCGCACAGGTGCAGTGGTCTGCCGACTGATTAATCAGTAAAAATGCTGGCAGAAGCCCCAGGTAAGTTAACCACTTGCCAACCGACCACAGCCGATGGGCGGCGGCAAGGGCTGGGCCCAAATGACTGCAATACACCCATCGGCGGCGGCGGGCGTGGTGATGCGGCGATCGCGTAATTCGTGATGCGATCGCGTAATTCGTGACGCATAATTCGTGACGCGGGTTACTCCGCCCCCCTTGCGCAGTAACCCGCCGGCCGTTCGGAAGTGCCGGCGGGTTACTAGCTACCGGATCGCCGCATACAAAGTGTATAATACGCTTTGTAATGTATACAAAGCGTATTATACAGGCTGCCTCCTGCCCTGGTGGTCCCAGTGATCGAGGGACCACCAGGGCAGGCTGCAGCCATGCAGGTAAGCACCCAAGCACACTGACCTGCCCCCCTTCCCTCTGATCGCCCACAGCACCCCTCAGACCCCCCCTGCCCACCCCTCAGACCCCTGTTTACACCCAATCACCCCCCTAATCACCCATGAATCACTCCCTGTCACTATCTGTCAGCACTATTTTTTTTTAAACTGCCCCTTGGGGGCTCCTGATCACCCCCCTCCACACTCTTAGATCCTCCCCAGACCCCCTCCCCTGTACTGTATACATCTATCCTCCCCTGTAATCACCTGTCAATCACCTGTCAATCACCACCTGTCACTGCCACCTTTCAGATCAGACCCTAACCTGCCTCTTACGGGCATCTGATCATCCACCCACACCATCGGATCGCCCGCAGACCCACGCTCAGATCACCTCCAAAGTGCATTGTTTACATCTGTTCTGCCATCCAATCACCCATCAATCACCCCCTGTCACCACCTGTCACTGCTACCCATCAGATCAGACCCCTATCTGCCCCTAGGGCACCCAATCACCCGCCCACACCCTCAGAGCGACTTTAGATCCCCCCAGACCTCCCCCCCTCGTGTACCGTAAACATCTATTCTCCCCTGTAATCACTTGTCAATCACCCGTCAATCACCCCGTCACCACCTGTCACTGCCACCCATCAGATCAGACCCTAATCTGCCTCTTACAGGCATCTAATCACCCACCCACACCATCAGATCTCCCGCAGACCCACCCTCAGATCACATTGTTTACATCTGTTCTGCCACCTAATCACCCACTGATCACCCATCAATCACACCCTGTCACCACCTGTCACTGCTACCCATCAGATCACACCCTAATCTGCCCCTAGGGCACCCAATCACCCGCCCACACCCTCAGAACGCCCTCAGACCCAAGCCCTGATCACCTCGCCAGTGCATTGCTTGCATCTATTCCCCCCTCTAATCACACCTTGAGACACCCATCAATCACCTCCTGTCACCACCTGTCACGCCCTAGCACACCTACCCATCAGATCGGGCCCTAATTTGCCCTGTGTGGGCTCCTGATCACTCAGCCAAACCCTCAGATCCCCCTTCCGATCACCTCCCCAGTGCATTGATTGCATCTATATTCCCCTCTAATCACCCCCTGAGACACCCATCAATCACATGCCCATGTTCTCTGCTGCCATGTCCAGATCACGATTTGAGAACATCCTGCACTTCAGTGCCAATACAACCTGTCATCTAAGAGGCCACCCTGCTTATGACCGATTCCTCAAAATTCGCCCTCTCATAGACCACCTGTCATCAAAATTTGCAGATGCTTATACCCCTGAACAGTCATTTTGAGGCATTTGGTTTCCAGACTACTCACGGTTTTGGGCCCCTAAAATGCCAGGGTAGTATAGAAACCCCACAAGTGACCCCATTTTAGAAAAGACACCCCAAGGTATTCCGTTAGGTGTATGACGAGTTCATAGAAGATTTTATTTTTTGTCAAAAGTAAGCGGAAAATGATTTTTATTGTTTTTTTCACAAAGTGTCCACTAACATGTGACAAAAAATAAAATCTTCTATGAACTCACCATACACCTAACGAAATACCTTGGGGTGTCTTCTTTCTAAAATGGGGTCACTTGTGGGGTTCCTACACTGCCCTGGCATGTAAGGGGCCCTAAACCGTGAGGAGTAGTCGGGAAACCAAATGCCTCAAAATTATTATTATTATTTATTGTATTTATAAAGCGCCAACATATTACGCAGCGCTGGACAATAAATATATACAATGATACAAGGATGACATACATAGGGTTATACACATAGAACAAAGTTATACATGCAAATTGTACAAAATACATGATCATGCAATATGGGCTGGTTAGATAGGCCCAGTAATACAAGTACAGGCTGTCATAGGACAGGAGCACATGATCCTGTAGATTACACTAGGGAGTGGAGGACCCTGCCAGAGGCTTACAATCTAAAGGGAGGGGTGGAAACACAAGGGGGGGGGGCTGTTAAATATTCCTTAGAGAGTTACTGTGTGGTAGGAGGTGGGTAGGCCATCATAAAGAAGTGGGTTTTGAGGGCTTTCTTGAATGTGTTGAAAGAGGGAGCAAGTCTGATGGGTGGTGGAAGGGCATTCCAGAGGGTGGGGGCAGCTCTTGAGAAATCCTGCAGGCGGGCATGGGAGTGTGAAATGCGTGGGGTGGTGAGGCGAAGGTCGTTGGAGGAACGGAGGGGGCGACCTGGTGTATACTTGTGAACAAGCTCCGAGATGTAGGTAGGGCAGATTTTGTGCACAGATTTATACGCCAGGCATAGAATCTTGAAACTTATCCTGAAACGGATAGGGAGCCAGTGCAGGGATTCACAAAGGGGAGATGTGGATGCAGAGCGGTGCGAAGAATGGATGAGTCTTGCAGCCGCGTTCATCACTGATTGAAGGGGGGCAGTGCGTTTCAGGGGGAGGCCAGAAAGGAGGGAATTACAGTAATCAAGGCGGGAGATGATGAGGGCATGGATGAGCAGTTTGGTCGTGTCCGGGGTTAAGAAGGGGCGGATCTTGGAGATATTACGGAGGTGGAAATTGCAGGCTCTGGTGATGTTTTGGATGTGTGGGATGAAGGAGAGGTCAGAGTCCAAGGTGACACCCAGACAGCGGGCCTGGGAGGTAGGGACAATGGTTGTGTTGTCGATTGTGAGGTGGAAATCTGGGATGGGTGCAGCAGCATGGGGTGGAAAGATCAGGAGCTCAGTTTCGTCTAGGTTAAACTTTAGGAACCTAGCTGACATCCAGGCGGAAATTGCTGAGACACGAGGAGACCTTGTTTATGGTGGTGGATGAGAGATCGGGGGTATGGAGGTAAATCTGAGTGTCATCTGCATAAAGGTGGTAATTGAAGCCCAGGGAGGAGATAAGCTTGCCAATTGAGGAAGTGTATATGGAGAAAAGAAGGGGGCCTAGAACAGAGCCCTGGGGGACCCCAACTGAGAGGGGGGCAGGGGTTGAGGAGGAGCCATTGAAGGAAGTGATAAAGGAGCGATTGGATAGGTAGGAGGAGATCCAGGCCAAGGCAAGACCATGGATGCCCATGGACTGTAGTGATTGGAGGAGGAGGGAGTGGTCAACAGTGTCAAATGCTGCAGAGAGGTCAAGGAGGAGCAGGATGGAATAACTGCCTTTGGCCCTGGCAAGGGTAAGGTCGTTGACCACCTTGGCGAGGGCTGTTTCAGTTGAGTGTGCAGGTCGGAATCCAGACTGTAGGGGGTCAAGTAGGGTATTGGTGTTCATGTATTGGGTAATGCGCTGGTGGACTAGGCGTTCGAGGAGTTTAGAAGCATAGGGAAGGAGGGAGATTGGGCGGTAGTTTGAGGGTAGGGATGGGTCGAGTGAGGGTTTTTTCAGCAGGGGAAGTACAGTGGCCTGTTTGAATGCTTTGGGGAAGATGACCTGTGAATAGGACGTTGGTCCCCTTAGCGCACCTAGGCTGCAAAAAAGTGTCACACATGTGGTATCGCCGTACTCAGGAGAAGTAGTATAATGTGTTTTGGAGTGTATTTTTACATATACCCATGCTGGGTGGGAGAAATCTCTCTGTAAATGAACAATTGTGTGTAAAAAAATCAAACATTTGTCATTTACAGAGATATTTCTCCCACCCAGCATGGATATATGTAAAAATACACCACAAAACACATTATACTACTTCTTCCGAGTACAGCGGTACCACATGTGTGGCACTTTTTTGCAGCCTAACTGCGCTAAGGGGCCCAAAGTCCAATGAGTACCTTTAGGATTTCACAGGCCATTTTGAGACATTTGGCTTCAAGACTACTCCTCATGGTTTAGGGCCCCTAAAATGCCAGGGCAGTATAGGAACCCCACAAGTGACCCCATTTTACAAAGAAGATACCCCAAGGCATTCTGTTAGGTGTATGACGAGTTCATAGAAGATTTTATTTTTTTGTCACAAGTTAGCAGAAATAGATTGTTATTGTTTTTTTTCACAAAGTGTCATTTTCCACTAACTTGTGACAAATAATAAAATCTTCTATGAACTCACCATACTCCTAACGGATTACCTTGTGGTGTCTTCTTTCTAAAATTGGGTCATGTGTGGGGTTCCTATACTGTCCTGGAATTTTAGGGGCCTAAACCGTGAGGAGTAGTCTTGAAACCAAATGTCTCAAAATGACCTGTGAAATCCTAAAGGTACTCATTGGACTTTGGGCCCCTTAGCGCAGTTAGGGTGCAAAAAAGTGCCACACATGTGGTATCGCTGTACTCAGGAGAAGTAGTATATTGTGTTTTGGGGTGTATTTTTACACATACCCATGCTGGGTGGGAGAAATATCTCTGTAAATGGACAATTGTATGTAAATGACAATGTTTTGATTTTTTTTACAGAGATATTTCTCCCACCCAGCATGGGTATGTGTAAAACTACACCCCAAAACACATTATACTACTTCTCCAGAGTACGGCAATACCACATGTGTGGCACTGTTTTGCAGCCTAACTGCCCAAAGTCCAATGAGCACCTTTAGGCTTTACAGGGGTGCTTACAATTCAGCACCCCCCAAAATGCCAGGACAGTAAACACAACCCACAAATGACCCCATTTTGGAAAGACACTTCAAGGTATTCAGAGAGGGGCATGGTGAGTCCGTGGCAGATTTCATTTTTTTTTTTTTTTGTCACAAGTTAGCAGAAATGGAAACTTTTTTTTTTTTTTGTCTCAAAGTGTCATTTTCCGCTAATTAGTGACAAAAAATAAAATCTTCTATGAACTCACCATGCCTCTCAGTGAATACTTTGGGATGTCTTCTTTCCAAAATGGGGTCATTTGGGGGGTATTAATACTATCCTGGAATTTTAGCACCTCATGAAACATGACAGGTGCTCAGAAAAGTCAGAGATGCTTCAAGATGGGAAAATTCACTTTTGGCACCATAGTTTGTAAACGCTATAACTTTTACCCAAACCAATAAATATACACTGAATGGTATTTTTTTTTATCAAAGACATGTAGCACAATAAATTTGGACAAAAATGTATACAGAAATTTTACTTTATTTGACAAATTTTATCACAGAAAGTTTAAAAAAATCATTTTTTTTGACAAAATTCATGTCTTTTTTGATGAATATAATAAAAACTAAAACTTGCAGCAGCAATCAAATAGCACCAAAAGAAAGCTATATTAGTGACAAGAAAAGGAGGTAAAATTCATTTAGATAGTAGGTTGTATGACCGAGCAATAAACCGTGAAAGCTGCAGTGGTCTGAAAAAAAGGCTCTATTCCTTAGGGGTGAAAAGACTGTGGTCCTTAAGTGGTTAAACTCATTTTTTTTTTTTGTGTCTGTTAAGGTTACCTTTAAGTATGTAATTTACAATGCTTGCATACATGTTTACATATGGCATCTTTAGGAGTCAGGGAAAATAAAAACAACATTACATGAACAGGGAGAAAATCCAATATGATAGATTTAGGGTCATTTATTTAGCGGTAACTTACGTCTTGGCAGTCTCTTGAACTCTTGTGTTTGCATTTTTCCTTTTGTCTTATGGTTGAGAATACTCCCTGATCCTTCGCACATATGTAGGTTGTACAGGAGTCATCGGCGTCAGGTTTACTGTCTCCAGTCTTTCAAATCACAATCAGCAAAAAAAAGACCATAATTAGAGCAGAAAATATAACTCACATTGCAATCATTTATAGATGTAAATGAATAATATTAGATGAAAATGTTCACAGTTATAGCTCTATTTAAATTTTTTTAAAAATAGCTCAAACTATAAATGTACAGTACCTCCCACCTGCCAAAATTCCCTCCATACTTTCCTTTATAGGTTTAAAAGTTCATGATTCGTGTGGTCCTATCCTCTGAGTAGACCGATTTGATTCTGCTGGACACAACGCTGGGCTTGCAGTGTCCTGACTCCACTCTTTCTCAGTACCCCATACAATGCATTCCAGAAATCCACACTAGATCTCTCAATTCCACCACGTCATGCTGCCAGCCTGGACCAGATTTACCATAAGGCACTGTAGGCACGTGCATACAGGCGCATGATGATAAAAAGGCGGCTCACTCTGCTCCTCTAGTGCCTCCCTCCCTCCTTCCCTATGCAGAGTCCTGAGCGGAGTTTAAATGAGAAGTTACTCACCCTGCTCTCAGCATTCCACTCAGCATTCCACTTCAGATGGGGCAACTTAATACTGAGGGTACCCCTGGCTACCTAATACTAAGGGAGGGCCACATGCAGCTATCTATGACAGGCAAAGCAAGTAAGGGAGAAGTGACAGCTAGGTCAGCCAGCACACTTGTCGTGCACTTTGGCAGGGGTTCGTAGGTTCATAGAGGGCGAAGTCTAGGGTGCCGAGACACCTGTGCTTTAGGCTTCTGTGATGTAAATCCAGGTCTTAGGGTTAGGCATCGGTAGATGGAGGGTTCTGTGTGATAGTAGAGTTAGGTTTAGCCATAGTAAAATATCAGTAAATATTACCAATATTTTACTATTGGAATTAAGTAGTAGAATGTCGCTAATTTTATTCTGCTAGCGGCAAACCCCTGCGCCCTTTTTTCCATGTGCCTTTTTTCATGTATGAGTCCTAGTAGATACGTTTATGAGATTGTCTCTGCCTATACAGCGATCATTAGTGATCAATTGGGAATTATGCCATGTGCAGCCTGCCAATTATTACAGCAGCATATGTGTAGTTTTTAGGTGCAATTCAACCAGATCTATATATTTATGATCATATTGGTCAGTCTAATTATCCTCTGTGAGGATCCTTACCGATGCCTATTTGGCTATGCAAGTTCCTATTGGATTAGCTCACGGTGTCTGATTTTACAATAAAACAATATTGGAATATTTGATGGCTTACGTAACTCTCTTGCCTAATCGATAACTGTATATATGCCTTCGTGAATCTAAATATTGGGTGATTGTATTCCCTACCAGTGGTTGAACCTATTGTAGGTATTACCGATATTGTGGCCCTCCTAATTGTAAAACCCCATGTTTAATGTATCCCATGGATCTATAGCATTGCCATTAAAAAATTGCCATTTTACTCATACTGGTTTTATGCTTTTTTTTTCTTTTTTTGTATAGAACTCTTAAATTATACCTTCATTCTTTGAACTTCTCCCCTGGATGTCACATAAACACAAGAGTCCTGAACGCACTGACCACAACACTGATCGCGATCTTTTTCAAAAGTGAAGCCCTGAACAAAGCAAATAATACCATTAAAAATGATTGCCTGTTAATCTTTATAACTCTCTACGTCAATGTACATCAATTTCTATCCAATGGAAATTTTTTACTTCAACTGGTGAAAAAAAAACATTTTTTTTCCCATTAATCAATTTTAAGAATGGCAAAGGTTGTATACATAGACAGCAATATCATGGACATGGAGCATACTTCAGAGTACAAGAAGCATAAGATAGCCATAATACCTCAGATAGTCAAGTGGCATATACAGTAAGTGCCAAGCAAGAACATCAGTGACAATGGCTCTAACACCCACCACTTTCTTGCAATTACAGACTAACCTGTGTGTAACTCTGATTCAATGGGTGTTAAGGCCAACAGAACGTTTTCTGAAAAAACGGCTTAGGGCCGGTTCACAGGGGCGCTAAATGAGGAATTTTCAGCAGGTGACAATAGCAACGCTAAAAGAGATAATTTGATTCAACACTTTTTATTACTTACCTACAGTACCCACTAGGTTAACTACAGCAGTGCTATCCTACTTGATAGACATGGAGGGACTATTTTTTTTGAAACTACTTAATGGATGCTGGCTAGAATACATTGAGTTCTTGCAGAGCCAATAGTGGGATAAGAAATACAGATCAAAAGGACTGACATGGCCAGTGGATTTGCTCACAACAAAAAACACATGGAGGAAAAGCAAATCCTGCTGGTCGTTCAGAGGATCTGACTCTGAGGAACCTTTTCATATGATTACAAGACACCAATGATTGCAGTTGGGCGATAGAGAGGGTCTCTTTTGAGTTCCATGTTGAAAGAATCATGGAACGAGCTGATTCAACAATGTGGCAGGTGGTGATATTTTGTTACAGATATTATTGTCATTGTTTGTCTGTCTTACTTTTCATAATGCTATTTTCTATTGCATTACAGCGCTTGCTGTATTAACAAAAACTTGAAGGGAAAAGATTTTGGTTAAAAACAACAAAAACATGTAAATTTGGGCAGCGCTTCCCCTTAAACACACATAAAATTTGGGAGCCCTTCCCCAGCAAAAACACATATAAATTGGACAGTATTTTACCCACCACCCTCAAAAATCATAATTGCACAGTGCCTCAATACCCTAATTTATTTCCCCCAGAACCAAGAAGCACCTCCCCCCCCCACACACACACACACCCACCCCAAAAAAAAAAAAAAAAAAAAGAAGAACCAAACCAATAACAAGTTGGCAGTGTGCCCCTCCAAACAATGCTACAAAAATTAGTCTGCACACTCCTATAATTTACACATCAAAGCTTATTGTAGAGTCCATACAAGAGGACTTTTGTAATGACAGATGATCCTTTGGGTGTAAAGGTATACCCTTTCTTGAGTAATGGTTAAATTACTGGAGTGTTCCAAGGAAAATCAAATTCCCCCCTTTGCTGGAGAACAAGCAGAGAGGTTAGCTCCTTATACCACATTCTCTGGAGTTGCCCCACAGCTAAGCTCTTTTTGGAAATGTATCCAGTCTCAACTCTTAGCTCTTATCCGAAGGCCCATTGTTTCATCATCTTCCTCAGCTCTTCTAAATATGGGTCTGGAAGGAATAATGCTGTCCCATAGTAGCTTTCAGTTCATTAGCAGCTGCTAGACAGCTTATTCTGTGTAATTGGAATTGTTGTAAAAAAACTAATAAAACTTTATAAATGAAAAAAAAAATGATGGAGTGTGCAGACTACTCTTCATTGTAATGCAAATTATACATTCTAAGTAGGTGGACATTAGATATTAGAATATGATTGCACTGCAAGGGAGGGCGACAGAACACCCTAAAAAAGAAGACAGAGACAACGGGAGCCCAAATGGTGCAGTATGTCACAAAACGAAGAAATGAATATCAAGGAGGAAAATTTTGGTACTCGCAAAGGAAGGCTGCATGAGTGGCAACAAAACCACTGGAAGCAGGTGGAGATGCATAAACCTGACTCCACTCAGGGTGCCCAGAAGAAACTGGTTATGGTCGCACTCTTGGAAAACAACAACAAAGGTCCTAACAGTGGCAAAGCCACTAGTACCGAAGTGCACCCCTCCATAGGAGGATGAGAAGCACAAAGTGGGTAAGAGGCACCCAGGAGTGGATAAAATGGAGTTAAAAAAAACAACAACTACAAATAGAAATAGTAAGGTGGTTTACCTCAATAATGATTAATTCATGTGTGAAGGAATTTTAATATGCACTAGCCATATTAAAATTAATTCACATATGAATTTGTCATTACTATGGTAAGCCACCTCGTTATTTCTATTTTTAGTTTTTTTTTTACTCAGTTTTATCCACTCCTGGGTGCCTCTTACCCCATTTGGGTTTTATTAGAATATGATGTTCCATAACTAGAATGGTATGTTTGATTAACGTGTCTTTGGAACTTACAATTTGGCAATCCGTTGAATTAGCAACTTCACATGTTTCCGTTGTTGAAGATGAGGTAACTTTTCCATTTATAGTAGTACAAGAGTAGGTTGTACAATGATCATTAGATTTCCTGGTATCATTTATCTACAAATAAAAAAAAAGGGGATTATAATGTGTATAATGATGATAACAATTTGACTTTAGCTATTGCTGTAGCATAAAGTCAGTCACATCTCTCTCTTTCTACAGAGAAAGCATCTATTTTTGTGAAATAAATGTATTTCAAGAGGTCACTGACAATTTGCTAAGCAAAATGTGAAAAAATAATTATGGTAGTACTGCTAAGGTATCACATGACCCCCTGCACACTGAAATCCGATTTGCATTTCCAATTCTGATTTTTCCTGGATGCTATCAAAATAAGAAGAAAAATGCAAAACAAAAGGCAGCATGCAGTACCGATCTCAAAATCTCAAATTGGAATTGCATGTAAAATCGCAATGTAGTGTGCAAGAGGCCTTAGTGACGGTAACATAGCCACGCTCTCCCTGCACATGGCAAGTTTACGAAAGTTTACTAAATTATGGCCCTTGGATTCATAATCCTTACAGTAAGGGATAAAAAAACCTGTACATACACACGTTTATCTCATCAAGATGGTAAATTAGGCCATCTCTATCCACACTGCAAGGCTGTTCATTTAAAGGACCACTTTCACAAAAAAGTAGACAGTTAAAATCTGACAGAATGGACAGGTTTTGGGCCAGTCCATCTCCTCATGGGGGATTCTCAGAATTTTCTTTGTTTTCAACAGCATTTCCTAAACAGCAGTTTAACATCCAAAATAGTAAGATACCAGTCAGCCTCCCTACTCACTTGCACACTATTTTGTCAGTTAGGCTTTGCAACTGCTGTTCAGGAAATGCTGTTGAAAACAAAGAAAACCCCGAGAATCCCCCATGAGGAGATGGACTGGCCCAAAACCTGTCGGTTCTGTCAGATTTTAACTGCCTAATTTTTTACGATAGTGGCCCTTTAATGGTTTTCTTGGGGTCTGTTTTGGCAGGTGGAAAATACAAACTGTTTACTCTCTTTAACAGCAAGGCAAATGATACAGCATGTGTTTGTTCCATTGCCAAAGCAGTTGGACACTCCTTCAATTCTGTTTGGTCGATGACTTTAGAACAGGTAGCTTCAAAAGTGGTCCTTGTCTCCATCGTCTCAGACTGAACTTTGGTCACATCAGCTGGTTGTTAGTTCTTTCTCTTTTAATTTTTAGTTAATCAATATAACCTCCAGCTAAACCTAACTCTGCCATGCAGAGCCAGATCATCCACAAGACAAACCTAGGCAGTTGCCTAAGGCCTAGAAAGAGTCTAGGGGCCTGGTGAATGCTAGTCCCCGCCAAATTACTAAAAAAGCCAGAAGTATTGAATCAGGACACCATTATTGTCTAACTTAACCACTTAAGCCCTCGGTCATGTTTTACTTTATGCATCCGAGCAATGTTCACCTCCCATTCATTAGCCTATAACTTTATCACTACTTATCACAATGAACTGATCTATATCTTGTTTTTTCTGTCACCAATTAGGCTTTCTTTGGGTGGTACATTTTGCTAAGAGCTACCTTACTGTAAATGCATTTTAACAGTAAGAATAAGAAAAAAACTGAAAAAATTCATTCTTTCTCAGTTTTCAGCCATTATAGTTTTAAAATAATACATGCCTCCATAATTAAAACCCACGTATTGTATTTGCCCATTTGTCCCGGTTAATACACCGTTTAAATTATGTCCCTATCACAATGTATGGCGACAATATTTTATTTGGAAATAAAAGAGCATTTTTTCTGTTTTGCATCCACAACTATTTACAAGCTTATATATATAAAAAAAAGAAATATTTCATCTTTACATTGATATTTAAAAAGTTTAGACCCTTAGGTAAATATTTATGTGTTGTTTTTTATTGTAATGTTTTTGTTTTTTTATTAGTAAACATTTTATGTTGGTATTTTTGGGAGGGTGGGATGTAAATAGTATTTGTTTTGGGTAAATATATGTGTATTTTTTTTTTTTTTTACATTTAGATGTAGTTTTACTTTTTGGCCACAACCTTGAGTTTGTTTACATGACGTCACTCTATGCGTTACATGTACGCTTAGGCCGGTTACACATTACAACGCGTGCAGGAGAGCGGCTCCTGCGCCCGTTGTGGCGTGTTGTCGGGAATCTGCGGTGTGATGCTGAGTAGTGGCGGTAGTATCAATTAACCTGACGGGGAAACGCCGATTCCCGACAATAAAATGCGTCGGGATGCGTCGTACCGCAACGCATCGAAACGCAGCGTCGGGTGTGAAAGGTAAAATGAAAGTCAATGGACTTTCCTTTTACCTTGGTTAACGCAAAGTATAGACGCTGAAAAAGGGCCCTGGTGTGAAAGAGTCCTTAGAGGGACATAGGAGGCAGAAAAAGCGAAGCTTCCACGAGAAGCTGTCGCTTTTTCTGCGGGGGAGAGTAATCAGTGATCGGGCAAAATGGCCCGATTCATTGATTCCTGGGCTAACGATCCCAGGAAGCGGGAGCGCACATGGCCTCCTTGACGTAGCTCTACGTTCTACGTCAAGGAGGGCAAAGTGGTTAAAGGAATAAGAGCAAGCTTTCGGCTTTGCAGCCTTCAACCCTGTTTGCTTACAAGATGTTGGAACAGACAGCTATATACATGCACCAAAGCGATATATATAGATACATGTCACTAAGATGCCTTAAATGAAACAGAACATCTATGTATCCCTTTTGATGTTGCATGTATATAGCTGTCTGCTCTAAAATCATGTCAGCATACAGAATTTGAGTCTGAAGAAGGCTAAGTAACCGAAAGCTTACTCTTATTCTTTTAACCACTTTGCATCCAGACCTTGTTTCCCCCTTATAGACCAGAGCAGTTTTTACATTTTATCTATGTCCCTATTTAATCAACAATAATTTAATCCCTACTTATGGCACCTAAATGAAATATATATATATATATATTTTCAAGACAAACTAGGCTTTCATTGTATAGCATTTTTTTTCCTTGAACAATTTTGTTTTCTATGCATTTTAATGGTAAAAAGAGAAAAAAAAATAGAAAAATCACATTATTTCTCAATTTTACCAATACCAGTTTAAAAATAAAAAGCGCAACTGTAGATAAAAACCACACATTTTGTTTGGCTATTTCTACTGTTTATCACAAAACTTAGATTATGTTCCTTTCACAATTTATGTTGAAGATATTTAATTCTGAAATAATGTTACAGTGTGTATTTTTCACTATGAACTGAGAAAATAAAAGTATTTTTAATGATAAAAATTACTCTTATTGGCTCAGGAAACCTATATTTCCTTTCCCCAATTAGTGCTGCAGCAGATAGTACCAGAGGTTTTGCACAGCAGCAAGCCCAACCGTGCACAGCTTCTGCTACAAGACGTATATCTACATCCTCGTGGCTTAGATGAAGTCACAGAGGACATAGATATACTGAAGTGGTAGATAAAGTGGTTTAACAATAAATGTTACCATCCTGATTCAAAACTGTGAGAAAACGCGGAAAAGCCGCCGCGTGTACTAGCAGCAAGGCGGCTGATTCCGCGTCCAACGCGGCGGTCTGCACTTTAAAGCGTGCATCTAGTGACATGGCAGAACGCGGAAAAGCCGTGCAGCTGAACCTGTTAGTTCACATAGGTTTAGGAATACATGCGCGCGCGCTGAAAGGCAGAACTTTTATGATGGCCAAGGGGGGGGATCAGCTGACCAGGCCGGTCAGCTGACCTCAGAGCTGGTAACCATTGGTTGATCACTTTAGGGCGGCGCCAGAGAGCACTGCTCTATATATGGTTACTGCTGGCCATTCTCAAATTGTCTGCCGTTGCGATCACTAGGTGGAAGCACTCAGACCTTAGTCAGATCCAACAGTGTGTTTGAACCAGGAGGACCGGGGAATTCACACTGAGCCAGATTACTTGTGTTATTATTCTGTTATACTTCAGACTAGTTCCAGGGTGTAGAGACTACGGACCTCACACCCAAGACTAGGGAACTTGTGTTATCATTCTATTATACATCAGACTAGTTCCAGGGTGTAAAGACCACGGACCTCACACCCAAGACTAGGGAACTTGTGTTATCATTCTATTATACTTCAGACTAGTTCCAGGGTGTAGAGACCACGGACCTCACACCCAAGACAAGGATTTTTTTTTATATTTGTTATGACCTGTTGCTTTCCTGACTTTCCCTCTGCTTTCTGATTCGGTACCATGCATATCTGATTTCCGTTGCCAAACCCTGCCTGCCCTGGATACCGAATCAGCCTTCTGTCTTTGTACTTTGTCTGTCCGTGTGTTGCCGACCTGGCTTGCCTGACCTCGAGAGCTATCTCTCTCCACTAAAGACATAGTCTCCAGATCCGTCAGTGACATCCACCTCCAGGTGTCACTCACTCTCTGGTTCTTCCTACCTTCAGCCTGACTCCACCCCTTGGAGAGTCTCAGGCTGCTGGAAGGTTTCTGTACTCTCTATAGCAGTACTTCCTGTACTGCCTAGGGCCACCTGCTCTTCAGGTGGGTTACTCAAAGTCATACTGTTACACCAAACACTCACTATATATATTTAGAGGTGTCCAGAGGTTAGCACTATATCTGTATTATTGGTGATTCTGCAGATCATCCATAATCAGGTATAGATCTGTATTCTTGGTGATACTGCAGATCACCAATGATCAGATTCTCTCTGCGAGCTGACACCGATCGTTACAAAAACTTCTTGCTTTTATTGATGACTAACACGGTACAATACTCTACTGCTACTAAAAAAGCCAGGTGATCATCATCAGTGGACAAAAACTGCTATCTTGTCTAGGTCCTCATTTCATCTTAATCCATTTCTGCTGCCATGGACACAATGAGATAAGAGCCCCTGTCTGCTTTTACATATAATCTCCATGGAGTCCATGTGAATTTTAGTTTTTCCTGTAATTTCTTTCAGTAAAGAACTGAAATTAATACCAGAATTAGGGATAGAATTCCCCCGGATTCCGACACGTTCATTAAAATCAGTTCTGCCTATTTCCACTTTCCATTAATTACAAAGCCCCCATAAATGTAATCTTCGCCAAATTTGCCAGGTATCTGCGGGAGGTCTTTTTAAAAAAACAAACTTTTCGTTTTTGAGAAAATTGACTTTGAATATTTTAAAGAATTTTTTTTTAAGTCGGTAAAATGACATTCTGCAGTGGAATTCCACTATTATATTTGAGTAAATTCCTGCCAACTTCCATGGTTAATTACAAAGCCCCAGGTACTGTCCTCCTGGGCATTGGAGGTGGGGATGACCCGCTTGTTTATGGATTGATCAAGGTCTCTGCTGCAGAATGTCTTTTTTTACCAACTTTAAAAACATTTTTTTCTTTGAAGTATTCAAAATTTATTTTCTCTATAACTACATGGTCTTTTTGATTTTTCCCCCCACTTGTTCACAGTATTCTTTTGTAGATGTATTTGGCAAAGACTACATTCATGGGGGCTTTGCAATTAACCACAGACGTTGTAGGTATTGATGCTAAAATAAATGGAATTGGAATTGTGTGGAATCTTGCTGAATACGGTTCAGAAATCAGAATTAGTGATGATTATAATCAGCTAATGACGATTACCCTGAATTTTGCATACATTTTCGCAATTACGCCTATACGAAATGACTAATTGTTAATTCAATTGATTTTGTAAAAGCATTTATAATCATGCATGAATTTACAAGTAATTTACACGTAATTCTGTGTTGGAGAATAGCAAAGCCCCCATACATGCTATTGCTACCAAAATTGTTACTTATGTTAACTAGAATAGTTGGTACAGGTCAAATAATTTTTCAAAAAGACCTTGTAGTGTTTGAGAAAATAGTTTTTAAAAATGCAAAGAAAAATGGTTTTTAAATCATTTTTCTTTGTATATTTAAAATCAATTTTCTCAAAAACTATAAGGTCTTTTTTAAAGATTCTTTTTTTGACTTTACTATTCTCCTTAAAGGAGTCATCAGGCAGTATTAAAGAAAATAAGTGCTACTTACCGGGGGCTTCTTCCAGCCCCAAGCTCCCAGCACGTCCCTCGCCGCAGCTCTCCCCGCAGCCGTTTGCCACAGCTCCATCCCGCTCCCCAGCGATGACGTCAGGGCGACCTCCAGGTTGGCCTGTACTGCGCCTGCGTGAGCAACGCTGTCAATCACCGCCATGTGGGCCAGAGCGGACTGCGCAGGAGCAGAATTACTGCCGGGTATTTCCTTTAATACTGCCTGATGACTCCTTTAAAGTGGATCCAAGATAAACTTTTACTCATTGCATAATTGTGTTCCTTTCATATAGTTTATAGGGCTTTCCTCAAGCCAAATAAAAGACTAATTCCCTATAAACTAAACAAGCCTCGCCCACAGCTCCTTTTGTACCTTGGTACTGTAGCAAGGGCTTATGGGAGGTCAGTCTGGGCAGGAGGAGGAGGAGGTTGCTAGCCATTGATTTCAAGGGCAGAGGGGAGGAGGAGAGGGGACTGAATTTACACACAGGCAAGCTGATAGCATCTCCAGCCCTCAGCTTGTGACAATGTGACAAACAGAACATGGCTGCCCTCATTGTATCACAGGAATAAATAATCATAAACTTTTGAAGCTGTTTGCACTTAGATATGCTGTGTAAACTATCTAAACTTTAGATAAGATATATAGACAAGTTACTTGTTATAGTTAGTTTTTCATCTTGGATCCGCTTTAAAATAATTTTGGTAGCAATGTGGCTTTGCTAATTATCACCAAAGTCAGCACGGAATTACGCATAAATTACGTGTAAATTAATTATTATTATTATTAATTTATATAGCGCCAACATTTTCCCCAGAGAGAGAGAGAGAGAGAGAGTTTTGGAAGCAATTTAAAGCGGACCTAAACCAAAAATTTTTTGAATTCAAATTAAATTCAAATTCAAATATTTAGTTGCGCCACTCTAATACATACAAAGATAAATAAACACTCCTTTAAGCCTATGAACATTTCAGTGTATGCTTTTCACCCTTCTCTTTTCATAACTAGTGTTATACAGGTGGCAGACATTACTTCTGAGCTTGGTAGGAGGTTTTAGATTATGGGTGTGTCATCAGCTACCCTCCCTCACAGGGGTGCCGTCTATGTGAAATCTCACACAAGCTGAGATCACCTCCCCTGTGACATCATCAGTAGCAGCCTGTGTTTTGTTTTTGTTTTTTATGTCCTCCACCAGTTTGCCGGCAAAATCCCAGCAATATGAAAGGAAGGAAGGGGTTCCTCCAATAAATGTAAAATATTTTATATTTGTCATCAAGCAGCTGAAAAAAGGCTGCTATTTATCATTATAATTTAGAAAATAGATTTTATTTCTGAAATCTTGTATTTTTAATTTGGGTCCAATTTAAGCCCTTTACAGGCCACTGACATCTATCCGGATGTCCAAATCTGACCGAGCCAGGATATTGGGTTCGGATATCCGATTATGCGCGGATACCAAAAAGTTTGGATTCGGATATCAATTCGGATTTTGAAAAGGGGTATCCGAGCAGCACTGCTTGCAAGTGTCTGCCTACCCATTCCGTGCCACCCTGATCTGTTCCTAGTGATGTTGAATAGTTATTTATACAGTGGCTCATTCACTGGAGCATCATTATACCCTTCTTATACACTTCATTATTGTTACTCTGCAATTATAGACCAGCAAATCACACAAGGGACGCTCACATCAATTACGAACTATGCACGTTTTATCTTACAATTTTAAGTGCTAAGTCAAAATGTAGAATGCTGCATCCAAAGCATAATGGTCACATGTGCACTAACTACAAAGAGGAAGTAGAGTTACCCTACATTTAAAAGTAGGTTGGATCCATCCGGCAGTATGAATTCACATGATTTCGTCACACATTTTCCACAGCACTGGCCAGCAGGAGGTGGTTGATATTTCTCATCCTTGAAAGAAAAATAGTAACTGATTATCAAAAAAATGACTTCAGGAGAACCACCTAATATCTAAGATGATAAAAATGATACTAATATCATCTAACAGTGGAACTTTGGCAGAAGAGGCAGCCCCCTATTTAATGGGCGCCTCCTGTGCCCAAATCTCCACTTATAGACTATATTAGTATGGGCTCCAGTGTTGCCAGACATTATTAAATTTACTGACAGTCAGTAAAAAAAAGTAAACAAATCTGGGCTGCCAGTAAAGTCCGTGATAACTTTGTGGTGTCAGTAAAAAAAACCTTCCCTAAAAAAATCTCTTCCCTAGTAGATGACAGCACTTACTGCTTATCAATTTATTTGTCACTCTGGAATGTACACTGCTCTAGCTCTAGCTTGATAATTATAGAATCTGATGGAAAATAGTGCCACCAAGAGTATGTCTGATTGACAATACAACTCATTTTGGGCCAAAATTGGGCCAGTAAATTTTTTTTGAGGTTGGCAACACTGATGGGCGCCCATGGCAGCCCCCCAAACCTCCATGACCCTTCAAGTACTTTTCTTTTTTGGGGGGTGGATTTGTGGCAGGGGGATGGTTAAGGTTAGGCATGAGGAAGGGGGGTTTTAAGGTTAGGCGTCAGGAAGGGGGGTTTTAAGGTGAGGCATGAAAGGTTTAAGGTTAGGAGTGTGGAGGACTGGGGTTAGGCATCGGCAAGTGAGGGTGTTAGGGTTAGGCACCAGCAGGCCCGTTTCTAGGGCCGTGTGGCCCGTGCGGCCGCTCTGAGCACTATTGGGAGGGGGCGCTGCAATGGAGGGGGAAGCTGCAGCTGCAGGGGGGGCAGCCTGACTTCTCCCTCCCTTCCTCTCCCCGGGCCGCCCTGTTTAACAGAAAGCAGCGTGTGCATCAGCGTCTATGCAGGAGACCGGCGGCAAGTGAGTGATCGGCGATTGGAACCAGGGAGGTGAGTTACTATTTACAGTGAGCACTTCCCTGCGCTAACTCTGCAGTCCGAGGGGGGAGCACGGAGGGCGGCCCGGGGAGAGAAAGGGAGGAAGAGGTTGGGCTGCCCTCCTTGCGGCTGCGGCTCCCCCCTCCATTATTGGGGAGGCACCTACCTAGCCTATACTGGGGGGCAGCTACCTATCTAACCTATACTGGGGGGCAGCTACCTAAGCTATCCTATACTGGGGGGCAGCTACCTAATCTAACCTATACTGGGGGCAGGCCCGGTTTAAGCCGCCCAGGGGCCCCAGGGCAAAAGTAACTTGGGGGCCCCAGTGATCTGTCGGTGGACCCCCCCCCCCCCCCCCCCGAAAAAAAGCATGCACACGCGCACACACACACACACCACACACACACTGTACACACACCACACACACTGTACACGCACCACACACACTGTACACGCACCACACACACTGTACACGCACCACACACACTGTACACACACCACACACACTGTACGCACACCACACACATTATACACACACACTGTACACACACCACACACATTGTACACACACTGTACACACACACCACATTCACTCTCTGCAAGCTCTTCTAAATTTGCCTCTGCCCCATGCACACAGAGCAAGCTAGAAGATCCCCCTTCTCTTCCTATTGGACGATATGGCTGCTGACTGCAGGCAGGCAACAGCCTAGCTTCCCTGCCAGCATTGTCCAATGTCCCACAGAGTGTCCCAGGGAAGCTCCATACAGTCCTGGCAGCTATGGGAGGGGGTGTGGTTGCTCTACCTGACATTAGACACCTAGCTTCACAGAAGCTTTGTAACATGTGGCAGCTGCTGAGAAGCAGCTAGTGTGTGTGCAGTCCGTGGACAGAACAGGCAGTAAAAGGGTGCTGCTATTACATGACAGTCAGTGTTTGTACATAATGAATAAAGAGCAAGGGTAATTTTACTATACATGGTCCAGTTATGATACACGCTGCTCCTTCACTTCCTCATAAGTTGTATGTGCTGTGCAGCCAGCCAATCACCATGCGGCTTCACTCCCTTGCAAGGTGATTGGCTGGCTGTACAGCTCATACAACAGTTAAGGAAGTGGAGAGAAGCCGTGTATCATATAACCGGGCCGGGTAAAGTATAATTACCCTCCGCTCTTCATTTATTATGTACACACCACCACCTCCTCCAAGCTGCAACCCCTAGCTGCAGATCGGACCCTGCCACTGCAACTGAGCTGTAGAACATGCGGGGACAGGGAGAGCAGTTGCGGAGACCACCTGGGGGGCCCAGCAGAGGTGGGGGGCCCCAGGGCAAATGCCCAATTTACCTCTATGCTAGCGCCGGCCCTGCTGGTAGGCAGCTACCTATGTTACCTATACTAAGGGGCACCTACGTAATCTAACCTATACTGGGGGGGGGGGGGGCACCTACCTAATCTAACCTATACTGGGGGGAACCTACCTACCTACCTAACCTATACAGGGGGGCAGCTGCCTATCTAACCTATACTGGGGGGCAGCTACCTAATCTAACCTATACTGGGGGGCACCTACCTAATCTAACCTATACTGGGGGGCACCTACCTAATCTAACCTATACTGGGGGACACCTACCTAACCTAACCTATACAGGGGGGCACCTACCTAATCTAACCTATACTGGGGGACACCTACCTAATCTAACCTATACTGGGGGGCACCTACCTAATCTAACCTATACTGGGGGGCACCTACCTACCTAACCTATAAAGGGGGGCATCTACCTAATCTAACCTATACTCGGGGGCACCTACCCAATCTAACCTATACTGGGGGGCAGCTACCTAATCTAACCAATACTGGGGGGCAGCTACCTATCAAACCTATACTGGGGGGCACCTACCTAATCTAACCTATACTGGGGGGCACCTACCTAATCTAACCTATACTGGGGGCACCTACCTACCCTCCTAAGCTATACTGGGGGGCAGCTACCTAATCTAACCTATACTGGGGGGCAGCTACCTATCTAACCTATACTGGGGGGCACCTACCTAATCTAACCTATACTGGGGGCACCTACCTAATCTAACCTATACTGGGGGGCACCTACCTAGTCTAACCTATACTGGGGGGCAGCTACCAATCTAACCTTTACTGGGGGGCAGCTACCAATGTAACCTATACTGGGGGCACCTACTTATCTAACCTGTATTGGGGGCACCTACCTAGCTAGCCTATACTGGTGGCAACTATACTGGCTACCTATATTGGAGGCACCTACCTAACTAATCTATACTGGGGGCACCTACCTATCTAACCTATGCTGGGGGCAACTATTCTGGCTACCTATCTTAGAAGCACCCACCTAGCTAACCTGTACTGGGGGCACCTACCTATCTAACTTATACCGGGGGCGCCTGCCTATCTAACCTATACTGGGGGCAACTATACTGGCTACCTATACTGGAGGCACCTACCTAGCTAACCTATACTGGGGATAACTATACTGGGGCACCTATGCCTGGCTACCTATACTGGGGGGACCTATAACTGGCTACCTATACTGGGGTACCTATTCCTGGCTACCTATACTGGGGGGACCTATACTGAGTGAAACTAGACCTGGTAACCTATACTGCGGGCACCTATACTTGGCTCCGTGGGAGGCGCAATTTTTACACCCTCGCCCTGGGTGCATTTTAGCCAAGAAACCAGGGAGTTCTATGTGAGAGTAGGTTTAGGTTTAGCTGTACTAAAATATTGCTAATATATATCGATATTCTACTAACAGAATTACCACTATAAAGTAGTCTAATATCGGTAAATGTTACCAATATTCTACTATCAGCTATTTCAGGCGCCCAAATTTACTTGAGCCTATACTTAGCATACGCATTAGAAACCGGTGCCATAATGGGATCATAAAATGTTTACGCTAGTAACATGCACTAGTAACAGTAACACTTCATTTTTCTTAGCAACACATGGTAAATTATGGTATGTGGTGCAATCAATGCCCTCAACTGAATGAAAGTAAAAAAAACATGAACATGCAACAGGAAAAAATTTCACGACAGCTAACTCATATTCAACTGTGCACATTCCTTATGTCCAGTTGAGTTTTCAAGCATTACAACACAGCTCAGCAACACAAGTAGCAGGAATGAGCATTTAAATCAAGGAAATTAAATGATCTGCCCTCTTAAGGACTAGAGATCGCTAGTGCAAGAAATGGCAGACACAGATGAATATCGACGAAACGACGCACATACCCACCGCAATCGCCATCACCACCGCACGTCAGGATCCTGGGCTACCCACTCTGCCGTCTCTATAACGACAGAGTTCCTGTGAGCCGGTCAGGAGCTGCTTACATTGGCTCCTGTCTTTCAATGTAAGCCAATGGGAGTTGCTTACATTGAAAGACAGGGCCAGGAGCCAATGAAATCGGCTCCTGACCCATTCACAGGGCTCTCCTGTGATAGAGACAGGCAGAGCAAGTGAGCTGTGGCGAGAGACATCAGGATTCAGTGGCAAGATCTGCGGGAGCGACATAAACGGCAGATGCGCCACAGCGGCGGCTGATTTAAATCTACTCCCTGCCAGCCAGGTAACCACTAAAACATGGTGTAGATATCAATCAGCTTGGTCCTTAAAGAAAACCTGAACTGAAAATTAAAAGTCAAAATAAGCATACACAAGTCATACTTACCTTCCATGTAGTCTACTCCTCAGTGTCTTTCTCCTGTCCCACGTCCTGTTTGTTCGCTGTGATCAAGGGAATTTTCCGTCCTCCATTTTGAAAATGGCCATTACCCATAACAGCTTTCTGGTCAGCACACCGTTAAACTGTAACATCGCCCACTTGAGCCATAGGGAAACATTGACATTACCTGGTACATCAGTTTTCCTCTCAGCTATAACTGGCAGCAACTGATATTTTATTGGCAGCAACTGATATATTTCAGATGTGACAAAATATTGTCAGAACTGGAAGGGATTATTGTCAGAAGAAAATGGGGAGCTTCTGAGAGGAACTGATGGCAAGGTAACTATATAATGTTCATTTGAAGTTACCTCGTGTGTTTATTTTAAATATTTTTACTCAGTACAGGTTCTCTTTAAGTAATTAATGTGCATTGCACTATTTTTGTAATGTGTTCATGTATACTACCATGAGTAGCAAAATGCACATTGTGTTGGTGGTGTAAACACCACTTAAATTATAAAATATATTTATTAAAACATTTACCATCACTCAGTGAATCCACCCAAATCTTTTATCTTTTTCATGGCATAGTTAGATGTTAGTAGTTTTTATTATTACAGTATATTCCTATAAACTGTAATGCACGGCATGGACACACTGTGGCCAGTTGACAGTTAAACTGCACAGTTAGCAAACAGCAACTACTCATTCAACAACTGATCTGCCAGGAATCCTGCATACTAACCGAAGGTTGTAAATATATGCTAAGACTCGGAAGCACCAGTGGGCAACGGCTTAGTTTGAACGGTGTAATTGTGGGTAGTTGCTTAGTGTGGGTTAGGGATCATCCGAAATGCCCATTTGTGATTCCGCAGAAACTCCGATTTATGACAATTTACGATTTTTGGGTTTTCCAATTTTGCCATTTTTTTGAGAAGTATCTCATATTCCATTTTTTGCATTAAAGAATGCAAAAAATGACCAAAAAAAATCAGAAAATCAATCTTGTGATTGCTCTAATTACTGCATTTTCTGATTGGTCCGATGCTCCCAAGTTCTGTGATTGAGCTAAAACTACTGATGTGCGGAAAATCTGATTTTTTGCGGAATTCCATCTTCTGATCAGAAATGCAGATTTCTGATCGGAAATGCAGAAATTTCAATTCCGTGGAACACAAATTTGCATCCCTAGTGTGGGGGGTGCAGTTGTGGGAGGTGGCTTAATGTGGGCGATGGCTTAGTGTGGGCAGCGGGTTAGTGCGGTGGTCGCGATTTGCGTGCTAAGCGTGCAATTCTTTTGAGAACCAGAGGAGTCCTGGTATGTTAATAACTTACAGCTCCACAGTCATTTGCACTATATTGGCAGCTCTTCTGAATTACTGTTGATACGAGAGTTCCTTCTGTCATTGCACAGCTGTAGGTTACACAGCTGTCGAATTGGGATGCAACAGGTGGTCCTTCCTTGAAAACAAAATGACATAACAAATTAAAGAATCTTTTAAATTACAGTGACTTTAACATAGCTTGATATTTTCCTTGTTGTCTCCTCAGTCTGTTCTACAATTGCTTCAATCCTTCTGACTGTGTCAAGGCTCTGCTTGTAGGAGACACGAGTGTTATTCCTGAAAAATTGTAGCTAGAAGTGCTAAAATAGTGATTGGGTTCTAGTGGTGGCGTACATGAAAAAAGGGCGCCCAGAGATTCCGATTGTAGAATTTCAGTAAATTTACCGATATTCTACTATTACAGCGTAAATTATGTTAGTAAAATATTGGTAATAAATACTGATATTTTACTACAGCTAAACAGAGCCCTATTCTCACACTGAACACCCCTCCCCCACTACCGATGCCTAACATTAACCCCCCCCCCCCACACACACACACACACAGCTAACCTTAACCATCCCCTCATGGCCAATCTTAACTAACCGCCCCACCACAGATAACCTTAACGCCCCCCCCCCCCCCTCGACTAGCCTTAAATCCCCCTCCCCACAGCTAGCCCCGGACCTAATATTTTTTGGGTGCCCAAACATCCCCTATTGGTGATATTTTTATGTGCACCTATGGCGGCACCCAAACTTCCACCTCTAGCAGGCACCCAAATTTCCTGCTTTCCCAGTGGTGTCCCTGTAGCCTTCTGAAGGGCACTCTTGTAGAAAACATTTGGTCCAGGCAGACTTTCAAGCAGTAAGGTAAAAAAGCCAAATTTGCATCAAATAATTTTTCAGATATCTTCATAATCCTTGCAGATGAAAGGGGTGCTCTGCCTAAAAGCCCCAATACACTCAAGCCCCCAACACAGGAACACAGCACATTACAGTAGCGTTCTGTTTATAGCCAAATGACATACTGTACATTTAAAGAGAATCTGAAGAGAAAATAAACGTATGATATAATGACTTATGTGTAGTACAGCTAAGTAGAAATAGAACATTAGTAGCACAAATATGAGCCTCATATTGTTTCTAGTACAGGAAGAGTTATAAAAAAATGCCCCTGGGGGTACTCACCTTGGGAGGGGGAGGCCTCAGGGTCCTAATGAGGCTTCCCCCTCCGCTGTAGCTGCAGGCAGTCCAGTGCTGGCTCCCCCGAAGTGTCCCGGAATCCTCCCTCGACAAGCCTGACAAGCACTGATAAGCGCCGATTTAGTTACCTTCCCTGGCTCCAGCGCTGTTGCGGCTTCCCTGACGGAGATAGGTGGAAATAGCCAATCTCTGTCGGGTCCGCTCTACTGCGCAGGAGACTTGCGCCTGCGCAGTAGAGCGGCCCGACAGCGATCGGCTATTTCCGCCTATTTCCGAGGCGAACAGCCTATACTGCGCCTGCGCTGGAGCCCGGGAGGTAAACATTTACATCCCCGCTGTTCGGGGAGCTTTCTCGCCGCCGCTGTGGGACCGAGAAGGACGGGGGAAGCCTCAATTGGTTCCGGAGGCTTCCCCCACCCGAGGTGAGTAGGGGGTATGTTTTTCTTGATACAGGTTTTCTTTAAGAAACGTCACTTGTTATCTATGCAAAAGAGCTTCTCTGAGCTCTCCGACCAACAGTGCTGTTTTCTGAAGCACTTATTTCAACCTGTCTCTCACTGTTTCTTGTTTGTTTAAGGTTTTTCTACAGGAAAGTATACAGGGCCATAAGCTCTGCTCTGTTTCATAGTTTAAAATGCAGAGTGTAGTATGTAAACTGCAAATATGAGAGAATGATGCAATGTAAAAAAAAAAAAAAAGCTAAATGAAAATATGAAACTCTTTTCTTTACTACGAATATACTATTAATTATCTGTACTACACATACAATTTATTATATCATATGTTTGTTTGTTTTTTGCTTCAGTGTCACTTTAATACATAGATGGACAAAAGATAAGATAGGGCACATCTATATGTAAATGTCACAATAAGATGGGCATCATTGCGTGAAAGAACCTGCTCAACTCAATGCAAAGTTGGATAACACTACTTAACTGAACCACAACCAAAGTGCTCTGATCCACGTACATGACGCTGATGGACCAGGACATTAATGAAGATAAGAGCCCCACATATGTCCAGAGGTGCATGTATGACATCTAGGAATCCTTTTGTCACTGACACATTTCAAATGGTTACCTGCACTTTTGCTCAGCAGTAGTCTACAGCCTTTATGATTGCGCATAAATTAGCTCATGACCAATCTTATTTTACTACTATATATTATTTACTACTGCATATTTCATATGCAAATTAATTTGGGATAATTGTGGTAAACAAAATACTGAATGCTATAAATTCAACCTGAACGTTTGCTCCTCCTCTATAGACTGACCGTGGCAATCGCAACATAGAATACTACTACGACTACTAAGACTACCAAGAGGAGAGAAATTCCTCAATTTTAGAGCCACAGCCTTTGCTGACAGGTATTGGGCTCACTTAGCCTAGGTGGAGTTAATGCTACTGTTTTTATTTAAGTACCATATATCTTCGAATATAAGTTGTGTGTAAGTCGACTCAAGAATATGACCCTGTTAAGCTGGAATTTTTTAATGACTTAAGTATAAGTCTATCCAGTTAAAGAGAACCTGAGACAACGGGACAATTCATACATACCTTGGGCCTCATCCAGCCCCCTTCAGACCTTTGGCTCCTTTGCTGCTCTCTCGGGTCGGCCCGTTTATTCCCCATCGATACAGTGCAGAGGGAGCGACATCAAAAGCCACTCACCCAGTCCTGCACTCATCTTCCTCACTTGCACTAAACTGGTACATCAGCACCTCTCCAGTACCCAATGTCATGTGTTCTTGATGTCAGGTGACATTGGGAAACGGCGGAATGCTGATGTACGCTGTCCAGTGCAAGTGGAGGAGAGGAGGACGTGGCACCCAGCGCAGGACTTGGTGGGTGGCTTCCGCTTGCAGGTCCCTCTGCACTTACCCACAGAGGGGGAATAGGAAATTAGCTGATCCAGAATAGAGAGTGGGTGGGAGTGTGCCTCTTACCCCCGTCTATGAGTCAGAAATTTAGGTCTGACTTGTATACAGGGCCGGGCCGAGGCATAGGTTGGAGAGGCTCCAGCCTCAGGGCGCAGTGTAGGAGGGGGCGCAGAATTCATTCAGCTGTCATTCCTAATTGTGTTTAAAGCAGAAATAAATAAGAAAAGGGGATACATGGCAGTGACTGCAAGCCAGATAACTAGATATTAAGGTGTTGGGGAGGTTGTAGGCCCTGTGGTGTCTATTAGTCTAATAGCAATCAGTGTGTGATGGCTGGGGTGGGAGGGATGGAGGGGCGCACTTTGGTGTCTCAGCCTTGGGTGCTGGAGGACCTTGTCCCGGCTCTGCTTGTATATAAGTCAACCCATGTACTTTTATATTGAAAGTCAGACCTAAATTTCTACACTTATAGCCGAGTGTACACGTGTAAAGCATAGCGGAGATGCCACTGCAGCAGGGAGCGGCATGGTGGCTATCTCCGCGTCTCAGCCGGCGGTTTCCGCCGCGCGGGTACATGATGAAGTTGTGCCTGAGACTATGGTGAATGTGGGGGAGGCCGCCGCAGCGCTGAGCGGCATGGCGGCTGTCCCCGCGTCTCAGCCAACGGCCTCCGCCGCGCTGTTACATGATGGAACTTTGCCTGGTCCCTCAGTCGCACATAGACTGAGGTCTACGTGCGCTCACAGACAGGACCTTTATGCAAGCAGAAGGGGAGTCAGCTGATCAGCTGACTCCAACACTGATCCTGATTGGCTGAGTGACTGGGGCGGCGTTAAGGAGCGCTCCCAGTATATATAGGACATGCCGGTCAGTTGTTCCTCGTCTGCTGTTGCATATGCTACGTGTTAGCACTCAGACCCTTAGTCAGATCCGAAAGTGTGCTAGAACCAGCAGGAGCGAGGAAACCCCACTTAGTCAGATTCTGTTGATAGCTTAAAGTACTAATTGAATTGCATTATTTGTTATGACCCTCTGCTAGCCTTGACTACTCTTCTGTCTTTTGATTCTGTGCCTTTGCCTATCTGATCTAGTTGCCGTCCTAGCTTATACCTCACTCTGATTCAGTCTTCTGCCTTTGTACTGTATCTGTCCGTGTGTTGCCGAACCTGCTTGTCTGTCTCTTCTGCCCTCACCAGTGAGCTTAGTCCTGGGTGAGGGATTCTCAGTTTAGTAATTACCTGCTCCTCAGGTAGATAGCTGCAGTATAGTCTGAATCACCTGCTCTTCAGGTTGATAGCTGCAGTAAAGTCTGAATTACCTGCTCCTCAGGTAGATAGCTGCAGTACAGTCTTAATCACCTGCTCCTCAGGTAGATAGCTGCAATACAGTCTTAATCACCTGCTCCTCAGGTGATTAGCTACTACGGTACTGTCTGGATCTCCTGCCCCTCAGGTGATCACCTTCTGCAGTACAGTCTGAATCACTCGCTCCACGAGTGATCACTATACATTGTCTTACTGTGCATCACCCGCTCCTCAGGTGAACCTATCACTAACTCATCTGTGTCTCCAGCCTGCTGGAGTACTGATTACAGTGTTCTTTAGAGATACCTCCTTCTACCAGCTCCTCTGGGATAGTGGGTATCTCTATCTATATTTACTGTTGCACCAAACACTTATCTTACACCTGGGTGTCCTGTGTCTTGCTATACTTGCATTATTGGTGACTCTGCAGATCATCACATAATCAGGTATAACATCTGTACTATTAGTGATACTGCAGATCACCAATAATCAGAATATCTGTTCTTGCTGACACCGACCGTTACAACACAGTACTTAGATTTGAGGTTCAGGAGGGTTTAATTTGCATAAATGGAGTACATCTCCCTTGTACTTGCATTATTGGTGATTCTGCAGATCACCACATAATCAGGTATAACATCTGTATTATTGGTGATACTGCAGATCACCAATAATCAGAATATCTGTTCTTGCTGACACCAATCGTTACTGAACAGCAGACCAAACAATATGGACGCATTGCGTAGTCAAGTTGAAGTCCTGACCACTGCGGTAAACGATCTTACCGGAGTTATCAATACCCAACAGACTCAGATCACCCAACTGTCTGGGACGGTTCAGGTACTTCAAACGACTATTGATGCAGTGTGATCCTCTCCGGTAACGGACCTTCACATGCCCGTACCAGAGAAGTTTTCTGGACATAGATCTGACTTTCAGAATTTTAGAAATCGTGTGCTATCCTATTTTGAGTTAAGGCCTAATCTGTCAGGATCTGAGAACCAGAGGGTAATATTTATAAAGACTCTTTTGTCAGGAGATTCACAAACATGGGCATATGGTCTGCATGCAGAGCATGAGGCTTTATCCTCAATTCAGGAGTTTTTTAAGGCCATGGCCGTTATTTACGATGATCCGGACGTGGCTATTACGGCTGAAAGGAAGCTAAAGACTCTCAGGCAGGGTCGTAATCTGGTGGAGAATTATGCCGCAGAGTTTAGGAGGTGGGCTGTGTCAGCTAGATGGGGAACGTATGCCTTATTAGATTGTTTCCTGTCAGGGTTGTCCGATGCAGTTTCTGATTTGATGCTAGGGCATCCTGAGCCTATATCCCTGGACGAGGCAATTTCATTGGCCGTGCGGATTGATCGTCGCATTCACTATCGAAAACTAACCCGTGGGAAAAACGCTTTAAAATCTATTTCCTACGCCTCTTCTCCACCTCCGTCACCACAAGATGAGCCGATGCAAATCGGTCATTCTAGGTTAACTCAAGTGGAAAAGAATCGCAGAAGGTCAGAGAGACTGTCTATATTGTCCTAAAAAGTCGGGAAACGCTGCCGCCTAGGTGTAGTCAGAGGTAATGCCCTAGGCGAGCCATTGGCACCTCTAAATAATAATTGTTTGCTCCTTCCCTGCTCCATTACCTGGGAGGGTCGGGCCACGCCCACAGAAGCGTTTGTAGACTCAGGTTCTGCAGCCAATTTTATAGATTATGACTGTCAAAAAATTGGGGATTCCCTTACTCCCGTTAGACCGTCAGATTCTGATCACGGCAGTAGATGACTCTCCGTTACAATGTAGACAGCCTCTTTCCCAGACTCCCTTGTTATTGTGTGAAATAGGGGTTCTACATAAGGAGCAACTACAGTTCTTTGTCCTGCAAATGGCAACTTCTACCATAATCCTTGGTATGTCTTGGTTGCAACTACACTCCCCTCAGATCGACTGGGCCTCAGGTCAGCTACAGAGCTGGTCAGCCCATTGTCATCATCATTGTTTAGAGAAAGTTGCTGCTTGTGCCACCAAGGTTCAGGTGAAAGGGGTGCCAGTGCAGTACGCAGAATTTTTTGACGTGTTTTGCCCCAAATCAGCAGATAAACTCCCGCCACACCGGAGTTTTGACTGTCCCATAGAGCTGAGATCAGGTTGTATGCCTCCTAGAGGTCATCTTTATAATCTGTCGAGGCCAGAGAAGCTGGCAATGCAGGAATACATTAAGGAGAACTTGGCTAAGGGCTTTATCCGTCCTTCCCGGTCACCTGCTGGGGCTGGGTTATTTTTTGTACAGAAAAAGGACGGTGGGCTTCGACCCTGTATTGACTATCGGGGGTTAAATAAGATCATGTGAGAGAACGCGGAAAAGCCGCCGCATGTACTGACAGCAAGGCGGCTGATTCCGCGTCCAACGCGGCGGTCTGCACGCGGAAGCGTGCATCTAGTGACATCGCAGAACGCGGAAAAGCCGACGCATGTACTGACAGCAAGGCGGCTGGTTCCGCGTCCAGCGCGGCAGTTTGCACGCAGCAGCGTGCAGCTGGTGTGGCTGAGCCTGTTAGTTCACACAGGTTTAGGATTACGCGCACGCACGCTGAAAGGCAGAACTTTTATGATGGTCAAGGGGGGATAAGCTAACCTGGCCGGTCAGCTGACCTCAGAGCTGGTAACCATTGGTTGATCACTTTAGGGTGGCGCCAGAGAACACTGCTCTATATATGGTTACTGCTGGCCACTCTCAAATTTTCTGCCGTTGCGATCACTACGTGGAAGCACTCAGACCTTAGTCAGATCCAACAGTGTGTTTGAACCAGGAGGACCCGGGAATTCACACTGAGCCAGATTACTTGTGTTATCATTCTGTTATACATCAGACTAGTTCCAGGGTGTAGAGACCACTGACCTCACATCCAAGACTTAGGTACTTGTGTTATCATTCTGTTATACATCAGACTAGTTCCAGGGTGTAAAGACCACGGACCTCACACCCAAGACTAGGCATTGTTTGATATTTGTTATGATCTGTTGCTTTCCTGACTATCCCTCTGCTTTCTGATTCGGTACCACGCATATCTGAGATCACGTTGCCAAACCCTGCCTGACTTGGACACCGAATCAGCCTTCTGTCTTTATACTTTATCTGTCTGTGTGTTGCCGACCTGGCTTGCCCGACCTCGAGAGCTATCTCTCTCCACTTAAGATATAGTCTACAAGATCAGTCAGTGACATCCACCTTCAGGTGTCACTCACTCTCTGGTCCTTCCTACCTTCAGCCTGACTCCACCCCTTGGAGAGTCTCAGGCTGCTGAAAGGTTTCTGTACTCTCCATAGCAGTGTCTTCTGTACTGCTTAGAGTCACCTGTTCATCAGGTGGGTTGCTCAAAGTCATACTGTTACACCAAACACTCATCATATATATCTAGAGGTGTCCAGAGGTTAGCACTATATCTGTATTATTGGTGATTCTGCAGATCATCCATAATCAGGTATAGATCTGTATTCTTGGTGATACTGCAGATCACCAATAATCAGATTCTCTCTGCGTGCTGACACCGATCGTTACAGATCACAGTAAAGAATCGTTATCCACTGCCGTTGATTGACGATTTGTTTGCCCAAGTTACCAATGCCAGTATTTTTTCTAAGTTGGACTTACGAGGGGCATACAACCTTGTTCGCATTACGGACGGTGACGAATGAAAGACGGCATTCAACACGCCCGACGGGCATTACGAGTATCTGGTCAAGCCCTTCGGGTTGTGTAATGCCCCTGCTGTTTTTCAAGAGTTGATCGACGAAGTTTTTAGAGAAGTTCTAGGGAAATTTGTATTAGTGTATCTGGACGATATACTGATTTTTTCACCCAATCTGACAGAACATCGGAAACACGTGAAATTTGTGTTGAGAAAATTGAGGCAGAACTCCTTGTATGCAAAATTAGAGAAGTGCCTGTTCGAAGTCACTAAAGTCCCTTTTTTGGGATATATTATTTCCACTTCAGGTCTCTCCATGGACCCTGAAAAAGTCTCTGCTGTATTAGAGTGGCCTCAACCCATAGGATTGAAGGCACTAAAAAGGTTTCTGGGCTTTGCCAATTACTACAGGAAGTTCATCAAAGGATTTTCTTCTGTGGTGTCACCCCTCACCAACCTCACCAAAAAAGGGGCTGACACTTACCATTGGTCAGCAGAGGCACAGTCTGCCTTTGCTACATTGAAAAGGTTATTTTGTTCTGCTCCCATTTTGAGACACGTAGATGTCACCTTCCCCTTCATCGTTGAGGTGGATGCATCAGAGATTGGGGTTGGGGCTGTGCTTTCTCAGCGCTCTGGCCTTCAAGGCAAACTGCATCCCTGTGCCTTCTTTTCTCGTAGGTTCTCTCCAGCCGAGAGGAACTATGATATTGGCAATTGGGAGCTCTTGGCCATTAAGTTAGCCTTTGAGGAATGGCGTCATAGGCTTGAAGGGGCAGAACATACGATTACTGTTTGGAGTACATCGAGGGGGCCAAAAGGCTTAGCCCCCGACAGGCTCGCTGGTCCTTGTTCTTTTCAAGGTTCAGATTTATTATAACGTATACTCCAGACAGTAAGAATGTCAAAGCAGATGCATTATCTAGGTGCTTTGAGGCCGAGAAAGTACAGCCAGCAACCCCTGAGACCATTTTACCTCAAAGATTGATGGTGGCCGCCACGGAAACCTGTCAGGATTGGGTGCTTACCTTAGGGCCCTACCAGCAGGATATCCCAGAAGGGAAGCCCGAGGGGGTACTGTTTGTGCCACTTCCCTTTTGCTTACAACTCCTACAGTTGTTTCACGCCCATAAGAATGCAGGGCATCCCGGGGCTGCTCGAACTCAGGATCTACTTGCCAGATGTGTATGGTGGCCTTCTTTGGCACTTGATTGCAAGGAGTTTGTGAGAGAGTGCTCTGTGTGTGCCAGAAATAACGCGGAAAACATGGAGAAAAAAGAACTGGACACCGTCCTGTTAGAGCATTTATTTGTAACTTGCATCCAAATGACATATGGTGATGAACACAATCATAACGTCAAACCTGTCAGGTGTCTTGCATCGATATATTGGTAGATACATCCAGTGAGGCTTGCGGGGGGACGTGGTGACCGTCCCCCCGCAAGCCTCACTGGATGTATCTACCAATATATCGATGCAAGACATCTGACAGGTTTGACGTTATGATTGTGTTCATCACCATATGTCATTTGGCTGCAAGTTACAAATAAATGCTCTAACAGGACGGTGCCCAGTTCTTTTTTCTCCATGTTTTCCGCATCACTTGGGACTTCCTTCCGTGTTTTCAACACTGTAAGCACGTCACTGCGCATATACTTGTGCGGCCAGAAGAGTGAGAACTTGTGAGTAATATAGCGTATGTTTGCAGCAGGTGTGATTTATCCCCATTTTTTGCCGGGTGCCCAGCGACAACTTTTTCTTTATTTTTCATGTGCCAGAAATAAGCTCTCTCGTCAAGCACCAGTAGGTACGCTACAACCGTTGCCAGTGCCAAGTGAACCATGGACTCATTTGTCTATGGACTTTGTAGGAAAACTCCCCAGGTCTGAGGGCAAGACGGTCATCTGGGTGGTATTTGATAGGTTCAGTAAAATGGCTCATTTCATCCCTTTGAAAGGACTCCCCTCGGTGCAGGAATTGGCTGATCTCTTCATCCAGTACATTTTCCGGCTACATGGCATTCCGGAGAATGTGGTGTCAGATAGGGGAGTCCAGTTTGTGTTTAAATTCTGGAGAGCCTTTTGCCAATAGCTCGGTATGGACTTGTCATATTCATCAGGCTACCACCCACAGACCAACGGACAGACTGAGAGAGTTAATGAAAAAATAAAAAGATTAGCGCTCGCTCCTTAAAATCAAAAATCACAACTATAGTGTGTACATCACCAGCGTTAACTGACACACTTATATACGTTATGTAAAAAGTTCAAGTGCTGCAGTTCAGTCTCTAGGTTGTAGCTAGCAAAATACGTATAGAAAATACAGTCACTGCGCTCTTGAAATCAATAAAGCAGGCATCCACCTCGGCCCCCTATGTGAAACCACTGACCGGCAGTTGGAGTCTATGTTAAGACCAATCAGCGCTTTCGGGGTGTATGGCCCCCCGTCACCTCTCTGGCTCTGCTGTCTCCGGCGTAGTCCAGTGTGTTCTGGATCCTTGGTGGCCTCCTATGTCGGGGTTGATGGCAGTTTTTCTGGTAACTTGGGTGGGGAGATGGCCAGGTCTCTAACAGGACAGTCAGTCACAGCCAGGGCGCAGGCCTGGCTGTAAGAAGTGTCCGGGGCCCACTCCTCAGGGGGAGGGGGGTACTGTAAAGTATAGCGGAGATGCCGCCGCAACAGGGAGCGGCATGGCAGCTATCTCCGCGTCTCAGCCGGCGGTCTTCGCCGCGCAGGTACATGATGGAGTTGTGCCTGAGACTATGGTGAATGCGGGGGAGGCCGTCGCAGCGCTGAGCGACATGGCGGCTGTCCCCGCGTCTCAGCCAGCGGCCTCCGCCACGCTGTTACATGATGGAACTTTGCCTGGTCCCTCAGTCGCACATAGACTGAGGTCTAAGCGCGCGCGCGCGCACACAGACAGGACCTTTATGCAAGCAGAAGGGGAGTCAGGTGATCAGCCGGTCAGCTGACTCCAACACTGATCCTGATTGGCTGAGTGACTGGGGCAGCGTTAAGGAGCGCTCCCAGTATATATAGGACATGCCGGTCAGTTGTTCCTCGTCTCCTGTTGCATATGCTACGTGTTAGCACTCAGACCCTTAGTCAGATCCGAAAGTGTGCTAGAACCAGCAGGAGCTGGGGATCCACACTTAGCCAGATTCTGTTGATAGCTTAAAGTACTAATTGAATTGTATTATTTGTTATGACCCTCTGCTAGCCTTGACTACTCTTCTGTCTTTTGATTCTGTGCCTTTGCCTATCTGATCTAGTTGCCGACTTAGCTTATACCTCACTCTGATTCAGTCTTCTGCCTTTGTACTGTATCTGTCCGTGTGCTGCCGAACCTGCTTGTCTGACTCTTCTGCCCTCACCAGTGAGCTTAGTCCTCGTGAGGGATTCTCAGTTTAGTAATTACCTGCTCCTCAGGTAGATAGCTGCAGTATAGTCTGAATCACCTGCTCCTCAGGTTGGTAGCTGCAGTACAGTCTGAATTACCTGCTCCTCAGGTAGATAGCCGCAATACAGTCTTAGTCACCTGTTCTTCAGGTGACTAGCTACTACAGTACTGTCTGGATCTCCTGCCCCTCAGGTGATCACCTTCTGCATTACAGTCTGAATCACTCGCTCCACGAGTGATCACTATACATTGTCTTACTGTGCATCACCCACTCCTCGGGAGAACCTTTCACTAACTTATCTGTGTCTGCAGCCTGCTGTAGTACTGATTACAGTGTTCTTTAGAGATACCTCCTTCTACCAGCTCCTCTGGGATAGTGGGTATCTCTATCTATATTTACTGTTGCACCAAACACTTATCTTACACCTGGGTGTCCTGTGTCTTGCTATACTTGCATTATTGGTGACTCTGCAGATCATCACATTATCAGGTATAACATCTGTACTATTAGTGATACTGCAGATCACCAATAATCAGAATATCTGTTCTTGCTGACACCGATCGTTACAACACAGTACTTAGATTTGAGGCTCAGGAGGGTTTAATTTGCATAAATGGAGTACATCTCCCTTGTATGTTAACATTTAGCATCTGATGTATGCAGGTCTTAACTCAGCACCTAAGCCATGCGTCAGCAATGGCGTCTGTAAACATTTAGTGAATCAATTAGTGGTTCAAAGACTGTTAATTTAGGTGCCAATTAGCCACAAAATCTGTATAACTCATTTGTGCCAAATATGATGTAGGAAGGTAGCCTCAAGCATGTGAGGAGTAGGGATGATCAATGAGATGCAAATTTTTTTCCGAAATTATGCAATTTTTTATGCAAATGTATGCAGCTTGAAAATGAACCAATAAATTGGGTTTAAATTGATTGGTCCATTTTCAAGCTGCATACACTTGCATAAAAATGTGCATAATTTCGAAAAAATTTGCATCTCATTGATCATCCCGAGTAAGGAGGTGTTGTTAGCCAGTTTCCCAAAGAGTGGGAAGTAAGAGAAATCAGGACAGTGTAGGGAGGAAGGGGTTATCCTAAGTTCAGTGGTGGCTCATGGCAGGATATGGAGGTCCCTAGGGAGGAAGTAGTGTCTGCTGTGGGATGCCCCCTCTCCCTTTTCAGTTATTTGCAGCTACCTTATTGACGTGGGTGTAATGGGGGGTTATTGCTTGGCTTTTCCAAACACATTTTTTGTGAAATCATTTCAACTGTTTCAATTGGTTGGTAGTTGCATTCTTTTTTCATTGCCATTGCAGCTTGGCGGAGCATGTCTTAGTAGGGATGAGATGCTAAATGGTCTGTTGGTGGTTGGGCGGACTTGCCTTGGTCCGTAATTCTGTGGATTTTGTCTGGTAGGGCTGTTCTTATATTGGTTAGCTCACAGCTATCCCTGTGATGGCTTAGTGGCAAGGGCCAGGTTTATGGGCTGTGCTTCATTTTTTGATGGTATTTGGTCATAAGTTCCATCCCGTCAGACCTGCCCTCTGTCAGGACTATTACTGATGTTATTTGTTATTATGTTTGGTTATACATAAACGGCTGCTTTGGTTCTTTATAATCCAGTTTGTGTGTTTTATAAACACTTCAACCTTTAGTGTTTTTTCACCTTCTGCATCCGAGCAATTTTCACCTCCCATTCATTCGCCAATAACTTTATCACTACTAATCACAATGAAATGATGTATATCTTGCTTTTTCCGCCACCAACCAGGCTTTCTTTGGGTGGTACATTTTGCTAAGAACTATTTTATTCTACATGCATTTTAAAGGGAATATTAAGAAAAAAATGGAAAACATTCATTATTTGTCGGTTTGCAGCCATTATAGCTTTAAAATAATACATGCTACCATAATTAAAACTCACGTATTTTATTTGCCCATTTGTCCCAGTTATTACAACATTTAAATAATGTTCCTAACACAATGGGCTTGATTTACAAAAGAGTGCTTACTGTTAGCACGGCAATTTTCGTGCAAATTTTCACATTGTGCGCGATCGCGAATTTTCACACGAAACAATAACGGTTTCGCGTGCAAACGTGATTTTTTGTGCGAAAACGATAAAATTTGCATTTGCGCACAAAACCGTTATCGTTTCACGCAAAAATTCGCAATCGCGCACAATGCGAAAATTCACACGAAAAGGGCTGTTTTTGAATCAAGCCCAATGTATGGCGCCAATATTTTATTTGGAAATAAAGGTGCATTGTTTCAGTTTTGCGTCCATCACTATTTACAAGCTTATAATTTAAAAAATATTAGCAATACAACCTCTTGCCATGCATATTAAAAAAGCTCAGACCCCTAGGTAACTATTTATTTTTTTTGTAATTTTTTTTTCATTAACCTATTTTAGTTCCTGGACGTAGAAACTACGTCCAGGAACCATGCGCGCTCCCACGGCCGATCGCGCGCGTGGACGCGCGCTCCCGGCCGCGGTTTGTTAGCCAGGCAATCAGTGAATCGGGCTATGGTGCCCGATCACTGATTCCTCTCCCCCGCTTCGCTTTTTCTGGCTGTAGCGTCCCCCATGCGTCTCTCTAAGCGTATGTTACGCTTAGAGTGACGTCATGTAAGCAAACTCATGGCTGCCATCTTGTGGCCAAAAAGTAAAACTACAACTAAAAGTAAAAAAAATAAAACTCAAACACACATTTACATTATAAATCTATTGTTTACATCCCACCCTCTTAAAACTACCCAAATAAAATGTTTAATATAAAAAAAAAACATTACAATAAAAAAAACAAAAAACATGTAAATATTTACCTAAGGGTCTAAACTTTTTAAATATCAATGTAAAGGTTAAATATTTCTATATTTTTTATTTTAAATTTGTAAATAGTGATGGATGCAAAGCGGAAAAAAAATGCACCTTTATTTCCAAATAAAATATTGTCGCCATACAGTGTGATAGGGACATAATTTTAACGGTGTAATAACCGGGACATATGGTCAAATACAATACGCGAGTTTTAATTATGGAGGCATGTATTATTTTAAAACTATAATGGCTGAAAACTGAGAAATAATGATTTTTTTCCGTTTTTTTCTTATTCTTCCTGTTAAAATGCATTTACAGTAAAGTGGCTCTTAGCAAAATGTACCCCCCAAAGAAAGCCTAATTGGTGGCGGAAAAAACAAGATATAGATCAGTTCATTGTGATAAGTAGTGATAAAGTTATAGGCTAATGAATGGGAGGTGAACATTGCTCAAGTGAAAACGATGGAACGCGAATGGGTTAAAAATTTTATTTAAGTATTTTTTTGTGTATGGGAGGTAAACAGTTAATTTTAAATGTAAAAATGTCTATTCATTAAAAAAAAAAAAGTATGTTGATGTAATTTTACATTCAAATGTTGGCTTCCTGTAAGCGTACTTACATGAAGTGAAGAGGGGACGTGTAACAGAACAATCACGGCTTCTCCATAGAAGCCAGTGATCGTTCTAACAGGACATAGATTAATTAATGGGAACAGCGTTCCCATTCATTGATCTCTCGGCTAATGGGCAGTCCGTGCACCCCAGCGGTTGCGACCCTGCGAATCCCCGCATCTTTGTTTTTTCATGGACGTAGCTCCAGCATGCATATTTGGACATAGGAGCTACGTCCTAAATGCTAAAGTGGTTAAGGAGGGGTGGGTTTGTCTCATGGTGGGTGAAGTTTAGTGGTATTGCTTGCCTCCCTCAGGCAGTCAGCCATCAAGCATGGCATAATTTCGATGTACTCTATGCATCGCACAGCAGGTAATATGTGCGATGTGAGTTTTCCCCTCCGTTACAATCCTGTTTTTCAAGGGATCGCAACGCAACTTGAAAAGTAGCCTAAAGGTTTGGATCAGGCATAAAATTAGCAAAGCTGCATAACACGTAGTTTTATAAACGGTCACTACTGGTCAAGATGATTTCTTGCTGAAATGTACATTCATTTCTACATGCATGTAAATAGTAAACAATAAAATCACAATAAGCATGGATTTTACTGTATGGTGTGCAGGAAAGACATTTTCAAAGCTGCCCAGGATATTAAACAACTATGTACTATTTTTCTTACGATCATTATCAGTATTAAAACAGAGCACAGAATGGCAGCTTCCCAAGCATAACGTGCATTTACTGTAAAGAGTAAGTGGAGTTAACTTACATTAACAGTTTGTGTGGCTCCAGTTGGCAGTGTAAATACACACGATGTCTGCACACACTCTCCACAGCACTGGTCAGCAGGAGGTGGTTTATACGTCTCACCCTGGTGGGAAGAAATATTGATGGATTATCTATTAGCCCAGACCTGCCAACTGCCACGGTTTCAGTATGACACTAAAGCCTCACCACCCGCCGGGTCCTGCGATGACCCCTTGATGACAATCGTTAGCGACGCCTCTTCCTGCCGGTGGGAATGCACAACGTCACGTGATGCTGCACGTCGGGAACTAACAAAATTTCAAGCGATCGCCCTACTTTGCGCGGGAGTTGACGTGGATCTTAGCGATCCGATCCACCGTGACAGTCATTATTACCGTGCAACGTGACGTTTGAGTGGTCGTGCACCTGTACCTATGTCACGATATCACGAATACGACCGCTCAGCGCTCAAAAAAATCGATGGTCATCTGGAAAATTGTTGGGAAAATCTCAATGTGGGTAGATACTGTAGCTTAACGATTTGCAGGCTGTGTCACAGCATCACAGGGCAAATGTCAGACCTCTTCACGGAGCCAGAGAGTTTTAACTGTTTCACTGCCCAGAGTCACTGAGCATGCTGTACATCACACTGTGCAGCCCTTCCTTCTCCCACACTAACTTCATGACCTGTAGCCCAAAATAAACATCCACACAGTTTTTCAAGAATGCTTTTGAAGTTCAGAGATAGTAATCTCTACACTGGCTATCTGCTTGCAGACCCTGTGGCCAGAGAGGTGGACAGCTTATCTTTCAATATGTGTGCACACATATATGCTTGCAGCAGTGGCGTTGCTAGGGACTTTGACTACGAGCACCACCCCTGAACCTGTTGCCATGGTGCCCCAGATCAGACTGAGCAGCAGGAGGAGCACTGGGCGGAGCGGCGGTTAGTGTAGTGAGTAAACTCACCTTCCAAGCCCCGCAGACACAGCCTCCATTTTCTTCCTACTTCCTCCCCCGCCATCCATCGCCTTGGTTACAGCACCCCTTGTGATGATGTAACCAATGTCATAACAAGGGGCGCTGTTACCAATGCGAGGAACGCCAGGACAGGAAGTAGGAAGGAGATGGAAAGTGCATGCATGCCGGGATCGGAAGGTGAGTTTTAACTACACTGTGCCCGCTCCCCTGCTGCTCTGCCCAGTGCCCTGCCTCCTCAGTCTGGGACTCTGGGGCACCTTATTATCTAACCTATACTGGGGAAAACTACCTATCTAACATACACTGGAGTCACCTACCTATCTAACCTATACTGGGGGAACCTACATATCTAACCTATACTGGGTGCACCTACCTATCTAACCTACAATGGAGGCACCTACCTATGGGGGAACCTACCTACTACAGCATCACCGTCAGCCAGGCTGGCACAGCATCAATGCCAGCACAGCATCACCACCAGCCAGGCCAGCACAGCATAGCATAACCACCAGCCTATTGGCCCAATAGGCTGCCTATCAAGTTTCCTGTCAAGTGACAAGCAGCCTATTAGGCTAATCAAAGTGAGGGGATAATGTCCTTTAAAGTGATTGGACCCGCAGGGGCTTAGGGCAGGACGAGTGGAGCTCTCGTCATTGCCAATTAGCAGGCATAAGTTCGTAGCGCTCGCTATGCTACTCTGATAAGATGTGTTAACTCTAATAAGATGCATTAACGCTGATAAGGCATGTCAACTCTGATAAGGCATGCTGACTCTGATAAGGCATGCTATCTGTCTTAGTGAATCAAGCCCATAAAGTGTAATGTGCTCATAACTTCCATATCGCAAGGAGTACATCTATCACATCAGCAGTCTCCATAAACTAAAAAGACACAACAGAACAATACCACTATTCTGCCTACCAAGCGCTGCAGAAAAATAAAATAAAAAAAAATAAAAAAAGGTGACATATTATGATATATGCTCAATCCCACAAAGGAATTGCCAAAACAATAGCACACGATCCCCACTAATGAGCCACAGTTATAAGAGGGCTCTCCATTAGAGATGGCCCGAACTTCCGATTTTCGGTTCGCAAACCTCCCGCGAAAGTTCGGTTTGCGCGAACTTTCGCGAACTGCAATAGACTTCAATGGGGAGGCGAACTTGGAAAACTAGAAAAATTTATGCTGGCCAGAAAAGTGATGGAAAAGCTGTTTCAAGGGGTCTAACATCTGAGTTTTTGCATGGATGAGTGGGATAGACGCCAAAAGTCCCAGAGAAAAATCTGGATTTGACGCAAAGCAGCGTTTTAAGGGCAGAAATCACATTGAATGCTAAATTGCAAGACTAAAGTGCTTTCAAACATCTTGCATGTGTATACATTAATCAGGGAGTGTAAGTAGCGTACTGCTTCACACTGACACACCAAACTCACTGTGTAATGCACCGCAAACAGCTGTTTGCATAGTGACGGCTGTGCTGGACTGGTGCGCACCAGAGAGTGCAGGCCGTGGCGGTTTTCAAGCCCATATGGGCGCTGGGCTGTGGTAGCTCAATGATAGAACAACAGTGATTGTCCAGCAGATCAAATTTGGTCTGTCCACAATGGAGCAACGACCTTATTATCTTTGGTGTGCCACCCCCCCCCGAGACACTCATATAGCCGGCGGTCACTGCTTCATTGTGATACGCAAGCCCCTTCACCGAGGCAAGTTAATGATCACGAAGGGGAATGGGCACATGTACAAGCCTTTTGTTCTGTTGTTGCAGCTGCAGCGCAGCCAGAAAAATTAGGCAGGCATGTACACGCATCAGAAAAATGAGTATAGCCTTAAAAATTCAGGAATCCGCCTGGAGTCCTGGACCCTGTTGGTGGTGGCGGAGAAGGCAAGCGGCCTGCAGGCAGAGATGCTGTGTGGGGAGCGACTTAGTCTTCAGGCAGGCAGCCAGTCACATGGTGTGCAGGCAGAGATGCTGTGTGTGGGGACTGACTTAGTCTTCGGGCAGGCAGTAGCCCTCCGGGATCCATGCCTCATTCATTTTGACAAAGGTCAGGTACTGAACACTTTTGTGACTTAGGCGACTTCTCTTCTCAGTGACAATGCCTCCAGCTGTGCTAAAGGTCCTTTCTGACAGGATGCTTGCGGCAGTGCAAGAGAGAAGTTGGATGGCAAATTGGGACAGCTCTGGCCACAGGTCAAGCCTGCGCACCCAGTAGTCCAAGGGTTCATCGCTGCTCAGTGTCTACATCCCCACTTAAGGCCAGGTAGTCAGCTTCCTGCCGGTCCAGGCGTTGGTGGAGGGTGGATCCGGAAGTGCTAAGGTGAGGCATTGGACTAAAGAATGTCCGCATGTCCGACATCACCATGAGATCGCTGGAACGTCCTGTCCTTGCCTGCGTGGACATGGGAGGAGGATTACTGGCAGTGGTACCTTTATTGCGTTGTGTTGTGACATCACCCTTAAACGCATTGTAAAGCATACTTGCCAGCTTGTTCTGCATGTGCTGCATCCTTTCTGCCTTCTTGTGAGTTGGTAACATGTCCGCCACTTTGTGCCTATACCAAGGGTCTAGTAGCATGGCCACCCAGTACAGCTCATTCCCCTTGAGTTTTTTTTATATGGGGGTCCCTCAACAGGCTGGACAGCATGAAAGACGCCATCTGCACAAAGTTGGATGCAGACATACTCTCCATCTCCTCTTTCTCTTCCTCAGTGATGTCAGGTAAGTCCTCCTCCTCCCCCCAGCCACGAACAATACCACGGGAACGTTGTGCAGCACAAGCCCCCTGCGACGCCTGCTGCGGTTGTTCTTCTGACGCCGCCTCCTCCTCCAAAGAAACACCTTCCTCATCATCCGAATCTGACTCCTCTTCCCCACACGACTCTTCCTTCTCCTCCCCCTCTGTGCTGCCGCAGGTGTTGAGGAAACATCTGATTCTGATGAAAATTGCTCCCACAACTGTTCCTGCCGTAACTGTTCCTCTTCACGCTCCTCCACAGCTTGATCCACCACTCTACACACGGCACGCTCCAGGAAGTAAGCGTATGGGATCAAGTCGCTGATGGTGCCTTCACTGCGACTCACCAGGTTGGTCACCTCCTCAAACGGCCGCATGAGCCTGCATGCATTTCGCATCAGTGTCCAGTTGTTGGGCCACAACATCCCCATCTCCCCAGATTGTGTCCTTCTACTGTAATTGTACAGGTACTGGGTGACGGCTTTCTCCTGTTCTAGCAGGCAACAGAACATGACCAGGGTCGAATTCAAGCGAGTCGGGCTATCACATATCAAGCATCTTACCGGCAAGTTGTTTCTCCACTGAATGTCCGCAAAGCGTGCCATGGCAGTGTAAGACCACCTGAAATGCCCACACAACTTCCTGGCCTGCTTCAGGACGTCTTCTAAGCCTGGATACTTTGACACAAATGAATGACTAGATTGAGCACATGTGCCATGCAGGGTACATGTGTCAGCTTTCCCAAATTCAAAACGGAAAGGAGATTGCTGCTGTTGTCACACACCACGTTGCCAATCTCCAGCTGGTGCGGGGTTAGCAACTGATCCACCTGTTTGTTAAGAGCAGCCAGGAGAGCTGGTCCAGTGTGACTCTCCGCTTTGAGGCAAGACATGTCTAAGATGGCGTGACACCGTCGTACCTGGCATGCAGCATAGGCCCTGGGGAGATAAGGCTGTGTAGCTGGAGAGGAGATCGCAGCACCAGTAGAGTTGAACTGCCACTCAGCCAAGGAGGAGGAGGAGGACGACAGCAAAGAGGATGTAGCAGGAGGAGGGGAGGTGGCAGGAGGCCTGCCTGCAAGCTGTGGAGGTGTCACAACAAGTCGGTCCGCTGCACAGCCACATACTCCCTGCTTGCCATCGGTCACCAGGTTGACCCAATGGGCTGTGTAAGTAATGTAGCGGCCCTGACCATGCTTGGCAGACCAGGCATCCGTGGTCAGGTGGACCCTTGACCCAACGCTGTGTGCCAGAGATGACACCACTTGCCTCTCCACTTCACGGTACAGTTTGGGTATCACCTTTTTAGAGAAATAATTGCGGCCTGGCATCTTCCACTGTGGTGTCCCAATGGCCACAAATTTACGGAAGGCCTCAGAGTCCACCAGCTGGTATGTTAACAGGTGACGAGCTAACAGTTCCACCACGCCAGCTGTCAGACGCCAGGCAAGGGGGTGACTGGCAGAAATTGTCTTTTTCTGCTCAAAGATTTCCTTCACGGACACCTGACTGCTGTGGGCAGAGGAGCAAGAACCGCTCAAAGGCAGAGGCGGAGAGGAGGAGGGTGGCTGTGAAGGTGCAAGGGAGAAAGCGGCTGAAGATGCTGCACCTGAAGGAGGAAGAGGAGAAGGAGGGTGGCTTTTCTTTTGTGTGCTGCTTTTGCACAGGTGCTCTTCCCATTGCTGTTTGTGCCTTTTCTCCATGTGCCTTCGTAAGGCACTTGTCCCTACGTGAGTGTTGGCTTTTCCACGGCTAAGACAACAGATGGCATTGCTCCGATCTGAGGCAGACACATGAAAAAATTTCCAAACCGCTGAGCCCCCCTGGGGTGATGGCACTATGGTGGCATCAGCAGCTGACATTGAAGGGCATGCTGACTGGCTGTCCATAGGTGGCGATACATGGCAACAGACACTGCCATCAGCTGTTATTAATGACGAGCTCCCCCTGCTTCTTTCAGCAACTCGTCTCCTCCTACTCCTCTCTGACTCCCCTCTCTGAACTGTCCCCCTGTTCATCTCCTCGGAACATACGTAGGATCGGTATCATCGTCATCATCATAATCATCCTGCCCAGCTTCGCTTGCCTCAGATACCTTCAAAACTGCACCAACAGCAGGTACTTCATCATCTTCACACGTTATGTCCATAGTGTCGCTGCCTAACTCAGACATATGAGGTAGTGTACCTTGCTTAGCGCCTTCATCTGGTTGTAAAAATAATGGCTGTGAATCAGTTAATTCCCCATCAATTAACTCCTGAGAAGTGTCAAATGCAATGGATGTGGTGCTTGTAGTAGTGATGGTGGCTGCGGAACATGAGATGTTCTGTGTTAAATAGTCAACCACGTCCCAACAATCTTGTGAGTTGATGGGACGTGCCTTCTTCTGAGCACTGTACTTTGGTCGAGGGCCGCACAAAATCACATCAACACAACCTCGCACAGACCTGCCGGGTGGCCTTCCTCTGGGTCTGCCTCTACCTCTACCTGTTTTGTCCGTTGTGTCCATATCGGGGGGGGGGGGGGGGGGAGATGAAGTGAAAGGTATGCACTGACTTGACTAATACAATGTGCAGTCACACAGGTGCAGTTAACAGGTATGCACAGAGTGGTATATCACACTGTGTGCACTCACGTAGGTAGGTGGCTGCACTGTGAACAACAGGTAGGTAGGTATATGCAGTAATGGGTAGTACAATGTGCACCTGTCACACACACACAGACAGGTAGTGGACAGGAACAGTGACACTGCATGCGCTCAACTCACGTAGGTGGGTGGGTGCACTGTGAACAACAGGTAGGTAGGCATATGCAGTGATGGGTATTACAATGTGCACCTGTCACAGACAGGTAGCGGACAGGTACAGTGACACTGCGTGCGCTCAACTCACATAGGTAGGTGGGTGGGTGCACTGTGAACAACAGGTAGGTAGGTATATGCAGTACTGGGCATTACAATGTGCACCTGTCACGCACAGACAGGTAGCGGACAGGCACAGTGACACTGCGTACGCTCAACTCACGTAGGTAGGTGGGTGCACTGTGAACAACAGGTAGTTAGTTATATGCAGTACTGGGTATTACAATGTGCACCTTTCACACACAGACAGGTAGTGGAAAGGCAGAGTGACACTGCATGCGCTCAACTCATGTAGGTAGGTGGGTGCACTGTGAACAACAGGTAGGTAGGTAGGTATATGCAGTAATGGGTAATACAATGTGCACCTGTCACACACAGACAGGTATCGGACAGGCACAGTGACACTGCGTGCGCTCAACTCACATAGGTTGGTGGGTGGGTGCACTGTGAACAACAGATAGGTAGGTATATGCAGTACTGGGCATTACAATGTGCACCTGTCACACACAGACAGGTAGCGGACAGGCACAGTGACACTGCGTGCGCTCAACTCACATAGGTAGGTGGGTGGGTGCACTGTAAACAACAGGTAGGTAGGTATATGCAGTACTGGGCATTACAATGTGCACCTGTCACACAGACAGGTAGCGGACAGGCACAGTGACACTGCGTACGCTCAACTCACGTAGGTAAGTGGGTGCACTGTGAACAACAGGTAGTTAGTTATATGCAGTACTGGGTAATACCGTGTGCACCTTTCACACACAGACAGGTAGTGGAAAGGCACAGTGACACTGCATGCGCTCAACTCATGTAGGTAGGTGGGTGCACTGTGAACAACAGGTAGGTAGGTAGGTATATGCAGTAATGGGTAATACAATGTGCACCTGTCACACACAGACAGGTAGCGGACAGGCACAGTGACACTGCGTGTGCTCAACTCACATAGGTAGGTGGGTGGGTGCACTGTGAACAACAGGTAGGTAGGTATATGCAGTACTGGGCATTACAATGTGCACCTGTCACACACAGACAGGTAGCGGACAGGCACAGTGACACTGCGTACGCTCAACTCACGTAGGTAAGTGGGTGCACTGTGAACAACAGGTAGTTAGTTATATGCAGTACTGGGTATTACAATGTGCACCTTTCACACACAGACAGGTAGCGGAAAGGCACAGTGACACTGCATGCGCTCAACTCATGTAGGTAGGTGGGTGCACTGTGAACAACAGGTAGGTAGGTAGGTATATGCAGTAATGGGTAATACAATGTGCACCTGTCACACACAGACAGGTAACGGATAGGCACAGTGACACTGCGTGCGCTCAACTCACGTAGGTAGGTGGGTGGGTGCACTGTGAACAACAGGTAGGTAGGTATATGCAGTAATGGGTATTACAATGTGCACCTGTCACACACACAGGTAGTCACTGAATGTGCTAGGCCTGGCAGTGGCACACACACAGTATGGATTATCAAGGCTGTCTATGCAACACAAGTGTCAGTGGGACACACAGAAAAAAAAAATAGATCACAAGAACAAGATTAGCTCTCAAAAGAGCGTTTGTGGAGTGCTATTTTAGCAATAAGAATCAGCAAGGAGCAAGCTAACAATCCTACAAGATCCTAACTAATCTTTCCCTATGAGAGAGTCTGCACTGCAGCAGCTGTCCCTTCTCTATTTACTGCAGGCACACAAGTGAGTATAATGGCCGGCCGGGCCTGCCTTTTATAAGGGGGGGGAGTGGCTCCAGGAGGGAGTGTAGCCTGATTGGCTACAATGTGCCTGCTGACTGATGTAGAGGGTCAAAGTTGACCCTAACGGTGCACTATGGGGGTGAACCGAACTTCCGGAAAAGTTTGCGGTTCTCCGTGATCACAAACCCTGGAAGTTCGTCGGGAAAACGTTCGGCCATCTCTACTCTCCATCCAAACATCCTAGGTCCTATGAAATTTGTTGATACAACCCCTATTCTTGTATGTAATGCTTTCAGGGGTAAGATTATTATTCATCAGTTTCTTCCAGATAAGTATATTAGGTAAAGTAGAGTTCATCCAGTTCAATACAATAACCTTAATGGCAAAGAAACACACCTTTCCAATAAGCACCCTGTGTTGTTGTCTCCTTATCCAGCATACCCAGAAGGGCAATTTGAGGTCAAGGAGCAATGCTGGGAATACACGGGTCAATTCTGGCGCTCAATTCTGCTCCCGATCGTTTAGCCCGCTCGATTCTCTTATCTTCCGCTCATTTTTCTTATCTTTTTTCAATTAACTTCAATGGTGAATCGAGCGGCAAAGCAATCGAACAGTGATTGGACATGTCGGAAATTATCTATCGAGCCATGTTAATGGCTCATAATCGAGCCGTGTATTCACAGCATAAGAGTGGTGAATACATCGTTCCAGTAATTGTTTAATCACGGGCATTGCCAAAGCATGTGCCAAAAATCAGCTGGATATAAGTGGCACTTAGGACAAGAATCAGAGCGTGTTCTGCCCATCTTGAGTAAACGCTTAGGTGTGAGATGTACCTGGTGCAACGAAAAAATCTGTATAAGACGGTCATTAGCCACTACTGATACCTGGCGAGGAAACTTCCAAACCTAATCCCAGTTCTCCTCAGTTAATTCAGGTATAAATCTCACCCATTTGTCTAGTCCAAAAGGGGTAGTGGTGGTATATTTAGAATCTAAAATAAAGGCAAACAGGACAGATAGTAAACCTGATGAACTCAGTGTCCTCAAGACCCCAATTAGAGGGTATTTGGAGATACACCACTCATCCCGTCTGAACTGCATCTGTAGAGCGTGTCGCAACTCAGAGGACCTAGTTCTAGGCGCATCAAATTTGAAACAAATATACTCGAATGTGTTAACCACAATGTCCTCCAAGCAGCCGACACCCAAAGCAACCCACCAGTGAGAATCCTGGAACGATGTAAGTTCAGGAATAGCTGGGTTGTACTTCCCCAGGTGAGTTAAAAGGAGCATCACATGCTTGAAACAATCTTATTTATCCACAATTTTGAAAGGGTGCCAATAATTTTGTCCAGACCCTTTTTGTAGTTTTGTGTGACATTATGTCCAATTTGCTTTTTTCCTCCATTTTTTTGTTTAGTTCCAATACACACAAAGGAAATAAACATGTATAGCAAAACGCGTGTTACTGCAATACTTTTCTGTGAGAAATACTTGATTTTCTGGAAAAAATTTTGGGGTGCCAACAATTTCAGCCATGACTGTATTTAATATATTCATAACTCATCCTGTAGTGCTGTTTACTCTCATTTATAGACTTTAATACACAGGTGTGCTGTGATTATTTTTTAAATATCTTGCCTACCATATATAACGTGCAGCAAATCTCTACATAGGAGGGAGGGGGAAACCATAAGACACCTGGGAAAATGTATAGGGGAGAGGCGTGGTTTTGAAAAATTGGTGCATGGTTAAAGGTGTGGCAGGGGTGTTTCTAAGTGACCCTTTTTCTGGCTCCAAAAGTTGGAAGGTATGTATTAGCCTCTGAAAAAAAACATTATCTTTATTTATTTATATTGCTCTAACATGTTCCATGGTGCTGTACAAATACATAATTTTTTTTATAAATTTGCCTCAGGCGGCAAAAAGTCTAGGGCCGGCCCTGGATCGGGCCCATAAATGGCACAAAAAAATTATAATATATTTGATCTCAATTGGCATCATCTACACTATCCAATCAATGGGAAGGTCAATTGCTTGCTAAAATTGCATCATTAATGAGCACCTTAAGGGAATAAGAAGCAGACATAGAAAGTAATGGTGGAGTTGGGGTGTATAACAGAAATAGGAGGTTGATTCACAAACCAGCATTATACTGTAACATGAGTTTAATGTAAACCTGAGACCACAGGATATAAAAGCTTTATACACACCTGGGTCTTCCTCCAGCCCCCTCCACATCGATTGCTCCCTCGCCGCCATCTTCCACCTCCTGGATTCTTCAGTAGATGCCCTTTTATTTTCTCCAGTCGCATCGCACTGCGCATGTGCGGCCCGGCCACGCATGCGCCCCACCGCCACACTCCCGTCCCTGGGAGCATTTTGAGTCTGCATGCAGAACCCTCCCAGCTATGGGAGGGGAGCGTGCACGCCCACGCCTCCACCAATTGACCCCGACTGGCAGATATAATGGGGCATCTACCGGACAATAGAGGAGGCAGGGGAGCGATTGGCATGGAGTGGGGCTGGAGGAAGCCCCAGGAATATACTCTGTAGTCTCAGGTACACTTTAAACCATTAGTCGCCTAAACTAACAAGCATAAATCTATGAATTACAGCATAATGTTGCTATGTGAATCAATCCCTATGTACTTTATGCATAGCAGTAGCAGTTAGATGTTAGTTAGAAAGAAATGTTTTTTCAGTACACAGCTGAATTGGTGTAGGTCACATGACATGTTTAACCACTTCAGCCTGAGAGCAATGTTCACATATAGGTGCTGCTCCCATTCATTCGCCAATAACTTTATTACTCCTTAATACAGCTAAATTATCAATATACAGTGGTGTGAAAAACTATTTGCCCCCTTCCTGATTTCTTATTCTTTTGCATGTTTATCCCACTTAAATGTTTCTGCTCATCAAAAACCGTTAACTATTAGTCAAAGATAACATCATTGAACACAAAATGCAGTTTTAAATGATGGTTTTTATTATTTAGTGAGAAAAAAACCTCCAAATCTACATGGCCCTGTGTGAAAAAGTGATTCCCCCCCTTGTTAAAAAAAAAATAACTTAACTGTGGTTTATCACACCTGAGTTCAATTTCTGTAGTCACCCCCAGGCCTGATTACTGCCACACCTGTTTCAATCAAGAAATCACTTAAATAGGAGCTATCTGACACAGAGAAGTAGACCAAAAGCACCTCAAAAGCTGGACATCATGCCAAAATCCAAAGAAATTCAGGAACAAATGAGAACAAAAGTAATTGAGATCTATCAGTCTGGTAAAGGTTATAAAGCCATTTCTAAAGCTTTGGGACTCCAGCGAACCACAGTGAGAGTCATTATCCACAAATGGCAAAAACATGGAACAGTGATGAACCTTCCCAGGAGTGGCCGGCCGACCAAAATTACCCCAAGAGCACAGAGAAAACTCATCCGAGAGGCCAAAAAAGACCCCAGGACAACTTCTAAAGAACTGCAGGCCTCACTTGCCTCAATTAAGGTCAGTGTTCACAACTCCACCATAAGAAAGAGACTGGGCAAAAATGGCCTGCATGGCAGATATCCAAGGCGCAAACCACTTTTAAGCAAAAAGAACATTAAGGCTCGTCTCAATTTTGCTAAAAAAAATCTCAATGATTGCCAAGACTTTTGGGAAAATACCTTGTGGACCGACGAGACAAAAGTTGAACTTTTTGGAAGGTGCGTGTCCTGTTACATCTGGCGTAGAAGTAACACAGAATTTCAGCAAAAGAACATCATATCAACAGTAAAATATGGCGGTGGTAGTGTGATTGTCTGGGGTTGTTTTGCTGCTTCAGGACCTGGAAGTCTTGCTGTGATAGATGGAACCATGAATTCTACTGTCTACCAAAAAATCCTGAAGGAGAATGTCCGGCCATCTGTTCGTCAACTCAAGCTGAAGCGATCTTGGGTGCTGCAGCAGGACAATGACCCAAAACACACCAGCAAATCCACCTCTGAATGGCTGAAGAAAAACAAAATGAAGACTTTGGAGTGGCCTAGTCAAAGTCCTGACCTGAGTCCTAGTGAGATGGTGTGGCATGACCTTAAAAAGGCGGTTCATGCTAGAAAACCCTCAAATAAAGCTGAATTACAACAATTCTGCAAAGATGAGTGGGCCAAAATTCCTCCAGAGCGCTGTAAAAGACTCGTTGCAAGTTATCGCAAACGCTTGATTGCAGTTATTGCTGCTAAGGGTGGCCCAACCAGTTATTAGGTTCAGGGGGTAATTTCTTTTTCACACAGGGCCATGTAGGTTTGGAGTTTTTTTTCTGACTAAATAATAAAAACCATCATTTAAAACTGCATTGTGTGTTCAATTATGTTATCTTTGACTAATAGTTAACGGTTTTTAATGAGCAGAAACATTTAGGTGTGACAAACATGCAAAAGAATAAGAAATTAGGAAGGGGGCAAATAGTTTTTAACACCACTTGTATTGTTTTTTTCAGGACAAATTCAGCTTTAATTTTGTTTAGTAATCCCCTTATTTTCTATGCATTTTAAATGGAAAATAAGGGAAAAATTAAAAAACAAACTATTTCTCAATTTACATCCATTATAGCTTTACATTTAACAGTGCTGACTATAAGTGAAACCCACTAGTTTTATTTGCTCACCCATCCTGGTTATTGCAATATTTAGATTATGTTCCTAGCACAATGTATGGTGACAATATTGTATTTGGAAATGAAAGTGTCTTTTTTCTGTTTTTTGTTTTTTGCTTTCTCGTTGTACACTATCAATGATTACAAGGCCTTATTTTGAAAAAAAAAAAAAAAGAGAATAGTAATATACCCTCATGGCATACATATTTTTTTTAAAAAACTGATTTAGGGAGAGAATCCTAGAGGGGAAAAGTGGTTCATGGGACTTTGCAGGCTAATCTGATGGTATATATTACAGTATGTTTATATATATTTGTTGTGATTTTTTTCTATGAGTGTGATGGCATATCCTTTAATTAATTATGTCAGATCATTTTTCTATGTGATGCATGTCTGTTGTTTGAGGAGATCCTAATTGTAAATTAATCTGGTGTTTTTAACTCCCAATCCTATTATATCTCCCCACGGTGGCATTGACCAATCCAATGTACATATAATTGTTGTCTTTTCTTCTTTTCTGCAATAACATTTTATGTGGTTAAAAAAAAAATTGTATGTACACTCACATAACTGGGATTGAAAGAAAATACTTTGTTTAATTGATCAGCAGCATTATAGAATCCAAACTATTCAAGAAATCAAGACCAGAGGGTCCAAGCATGGCAATGCCGGGGTGAGGAGGACATGGGAGGAAGTCTCTGGACTATCCAGAGGCTTCCCTCTGCCTAAGTAAGTATCTTGTTGTTCCCTGGCCAGTTCAGATGCCCTTTAAGGAAATGATTGATAATGCAATCATTAAGGATTAATTTGGTCCACCAACTTAGCTCATGCCAGTTATCAATCTGTCAGAACTGATTTATAAGAATTTACGGGAATTGTATGTTACAGCTTCATGGCTTAGCTGGATTTAGTAGTCGCATTATCAAACTATAGTATTCTAACAACTTACAGCTCCACAGTCACTTTGATTCTGGTATTGGCAGCTCTCTGTGTGAGTCTCAGTTGATATGACAGTTCCTTCTGACTGCTTGCAGTTGTAGGTTACACACTTGTCAGCGGGGGAGGGAACGGAGTCTCCTGCCTTGAAAAAAAAAGAAAAGAGAGAACATATTAAATAATGTTTTGGCTGACAGTGACTTAACATACGACCCCAGTAACTCTAAACTAAAACGGTTACCTCTAACATAATTTACAAATTTCAGCTGATATGCCTTTTCTCTTGAATCACCTTCCCTTACCTATTTCACCTCAACTCAAAAGGTGGCCACACACCATACAATTTTTTTTAAAATTTTGATTCAATTCAAGCATTCTGATCCAATTTTCTGACTGATCCAAAATTTCAATCAGAATATTCGAGGTACCACACACGTATGTTCAACATTGCGCAATTTTGGGATAAACAATCTCTGGAAAAATTGGTTGGTTAGAAAAATCAAGAGAAAAAAACTGGATAAATTAAGTTTGATATGTACTGAATAGTTACATAAAAAAAAAAATCTGGTTGAATAGAATTACACAATCCATCACACACCGTACAATTCTTGATAAAATTGGTCTGAATTTTCCAACATGCTTAATCTCAAAAAATCGAAAATAAAAGGAAATTCAATTGGCTTTCTTGATCGAAAACAAATAAAAGTTTTCGATTTTTTGGGAATAACCGATCGGATTAGTGTAAAATTGGATCTTTTAACTGTATGGTGTGTGGCCACCTGTAGCAGAGCTAATTGATGAGATAAACAGATAAGGCGAGCTAAGCAGGAAAGGAGGTGTTGGTTTACCAAACAATAGTAAAACTGAAACTGTAGACAGCACATGGAGGTATATACGGAAGTAGCATAGTGTGCATTGCCTACATAGCACAACTTGTGCTGCGTATACAATGCAAGTATTGCTACCGTAGCGTGTTTTACCCAAATAGTGCAACACGCATTATAAAATCAACATGTACATAACTTGAGTGCACTATGTGTACAATACATAATTCATTACTTATTTAAATGCTCGTAAAATTGCCATGCGCTGTCTGCATATTCACTGTTTGGTGAATCAACCATAAGGAGAAATAAGTCATGAGTTAATAAGTAAGATAAAATAATTCATGAGATAAGTTTTATGAATCGTACCCACAGGTGTGTTGATAAAGCAGATTAAAAGTCAAAATGCAGCTTTAACATTTTGGTCTTCAATGGAATACTGGTGCATGGAAACATAGTATCTATTTTCATATGAAAATAATGCACTTGTTTGTACAGCTTCGTATCTATTTTCATATGAAAATAATGCACTTGTTTGTACAGCTTCCTTTGCTATGGCAAAATCTTGTGCAATGTGCCAAGTCCAGAAAGAGGAGGTTGTGGGGAGGAATCAATGGGCCTGATGCACTACAATGTGGTAAAGTTGTCGTGTGCAGGATGTGCGTGGCAATTTTACCGTTACGGACGCTGGGGGTGCACCTCACATTATCCAATTAGTGGCACACGCATTACTGGATTAATATGAACATAGCTATGGTAATGAGTGGTGTAATGCGGGTTACCATAGCAAAGGCAGAGGTTACCATAGTAATGCCCGCAGTACTAAATAATTAATGTGTGGTGCACCCTCGGCGTTAGTAACAGTAACATTTACGTGCACTTCCTATGTAACAGTGTAGTGCATCAGGCCTATTATCTCTTGCATTTGTCCCAAATTTACTACAGTAGAGTAGACAAATCAAAATTGGCTTATGTAAAGAAAGGATGGGAGTCTCTGTGGAACAGTACAGATGCCTGAGCCATGTAAGTAGGCTTAATTGAAACTGCCAGGAAAATATTTTTGCCCTTTGTTGAGAGTAGATTGAACTCAATTTTTGCCTGTTAACCTGTCTCCTCATCTGAAGGAATTCAACTCACAACTTGTCCTGACAGAATGGAGGAAAGTATCTTCAACAGGAGACAAATAACAGAAATACTGTAAATGAAACCTTTTTGTTGGAATCGGGTGAGTAAAACAGACAGAGCTGGTGCATGTTCAGGACCTTGGAAAGCGTCCTGCTCTGTGATATGTAAGCTGAAGGGCTCTGGAGGCCACAGCCAGGGCCGGCCTTAGGTTTCACAGCGCCCTGAGCATAACCAGATTTTGGCGCCCCCCCCAATTCTTCCTCTTTGCGTGTGAGCGCACCACACACATACACTAATGGGGGGGGGGGGGGTGGAATCTGCTGCCTAAATACACTAAAAGGGGATCTGCGACTGCAAGACCAGTAGCCTATATACACTAAAGGGGGGGGGGGGATCTACCATAGGTAGGTGCCCCCAGTATAGGTTAGATAGGTAGCTGCCCCCAGTATAGATTAGATAGGTAGCTGCCCCCAGTATAGATTAGATAGGTAGCTGCCCCCAGTATAGGTTAGATAGGTAGCTGCCCCCAGTATAGATTAGATAGGCAGCTTCCCCCAGTATAGATTAGATGGGTTGCTGCCCCCAGTATAGATTAGATGGGTTGCTGCCCCCAGTATAGATTAGATAGGTTGCTGCCCCCAGTATAGATTAGATAGGTAGCTGCCCCCAGTATAGATTAGATAGGTAGCTGCCCCCCAGTATAGGTTAGATAGGTAGCTGCCCCCAGTATAGATTAGATAGGTTGCTGCCCCCAGTATAGATTAGATAGGTAGCTGCCCCCAGTATAGATTAGATAGGTAGCTTCCCCCAGTATAGATTAGATAGGTTGCTGCCCCCAGTATAGATTAGATAGGTAGCTTCCCCCAGTATACATTAGATAGGTAGCTGCCCCCAGTATAGGTTAGATAGGTAGCTGCCCCCAGTATAGATTAGATAGGTTGCTGCCCCCAGTATAGATTAGATAGGTAGCTGCCCCCAGTATAGGTTAGATAGGTAGCTGCCCCCAGTATAGGTTAGATAGGTAGCTGCCCCCAGTATAGGTTAGATAGGTTGCTGCCCCCAGTATAGATTAGATAGGGAGCTGCCCCCAGTATAGATTAGATAGGTAGCTGCCCCCCCAGTATAGGTTAGATAGGTAGGTGCCCCCAGTATAGGTTAGATAGGTAGCTGCCCCCAGTATAGATTAGATAGGTTGCTGCCCCCAGTATAGATTAGATAGGTAGCTGCCCCCAGTATAGGTTAGATAGGTAGCTGCCCCCAGTATAGATTAGATAGGTTGCTGCCCCCAGTATAGATTAGATAGGGAGCTGCCCCCAGTATAGATTAGATAGGTAGCTGCCCCCCCCAGTATAGGTTAGATAGGTAGGTGCCCCCAGTATAGGTTAGATAGGTAGCTGCCCCCCAGTATAGGTTAGATAGGTAGGTCCCCCCAGTATTGGCAAGATAAGTAGCTGCCCCCAGTATAGATTAGGTAGGTAGGTAGGTAGGTAGGTAGGTAGGTAGGTGCCCCCCCCTCATAGTGGAGGGGGAGCCGTGGGGAGGGCAGCCCGACCTCTCCCTCCCTTCCTCTCCGGGCCGCCCTCCGTGCTCCCCCCTCCGATGCTGCTGCAGACTGCAGAGAGAACAACTCACCTCCCTGGTTCCGATCGCCGGCGCCTCTCACGTCACTTGCCGCTGGTCTCCTCTTCCACATTGTCACTGATGCACACTAAACTTCCTGCTTAACAGGAAGTTTAGTGTGCATCAGTGACAACGTAGAAGAGGAGACCAGCGGCAAGGGACGTGAGAGGCGCGGGCGATCGAAACCAGGGAGGTGAGTTGTTCTCTCTGCAGTCTGCAGCAGCATCGGAGGGGGGAGCACGGAGGGCGGCCCGGAGAGGAAAGGAGGGAGAGGTCGGGCTGCCCTCCCCGCGGCTTCCCCTCTATTACGGGCATGTTTGTTTGCGGCACCAGGGGGCGGAGCGAGACGGACCCAGCCGGGGCCGCAGCTTCCGCATTAAAACACAGGCGGCAGTAGCGCCCCCTGGAGGCCTGCGCCCTGAGCGATCGCACCGGTCGCTCAGGTCAAAGGCCGGCCCTGGCCACAGCAGATAGTGAGTGGTGCTGACTCTGATCACACCTGCTTGTATGTCAATTCCACCAAACGCCATCAGGTTTAATATATCACCTAGTTAAAGTGGATCCGAGGTGAACTTTTACACATTGCATAATTGTGTTCCTTTCCTATTGTTTATAGAGCATTCCTCAAGCCAAATACTTTTTTGTTTTTGTTTTAATACTCTAATTCCCTATAAACTAAAAAAGCCACGCCCACAGGGTTTCAGAGAGCCTTGGCAGTGGCAAGGGCTCATGGGAGCTCAGTCTGGGCAGAAGGAGGGGGAGGTGTTACTAGCCATTGATTTCAGAGGCAGAGGGGAGGAGGGAGGAAGAGAGGGGATTAGGCTGATGGCTCAAGATACAGATAAGCCTGCCTCTGTGTAATATTTACAAACAACATGGCTGCTGTCATTGTATCACAGGAATAATCAATCATATTCTATTAAAACTGTTTGCAGCTAGACTTGCTGTGTAAACCATCTAAACTTTAGATAAGATATATAGACAAGTTACTTGTTCTAGTTCGTTTTTCATCTCGGATCCGCTTTAAACATTGTACACATAGTAAAAGCATGTTTAGTGTTGAATCATGAACAAATGTAATTACTACCGAGGAAGCCTCCTCTCCCTGTGGTGGAGGAGTCTAGTATATTGTAATCAGGGCCAAACTGAGGCAGAGGCAAGAGAGGCTCCAGCCTCCGGGCCCAGTGTAGGAGAGGGCACACACAGTGGCGTAGCTAAGAAGCTGTGGGCCCCGGTGCAAGTTTAGCATTGGGGCCCACCAAGCACTCTATACATAACTGATACAGCACACCAAAACCAATCAAGAACCACCACAGTGTCAGAGGTGCAAGAAGGGGATCGGAAACCGTGTATTAATGATCATTACTATTCAAATCAACTATAGAGGTGAATATTATAGTCACATGACTAATAAAGAGCTAATACTGTGTTTGAGGGGTGGGCCCCTCGGGGCCCCTCTAGCCCAAGGGCCCCAATGCGGTGGCTACCTCTGCACCCCCTATTGCTACGTCACTGGGCACACAACTCACTCAGCTATCATCCCCCTATTGTGTTTGAAGCAGCGAGAAATCATAAAAGGGGATACATGGCAGTCACTGCAAGCCAGATAAGTAGAGATTAAGGAGTTGGGGGCCTTTGAGCGCCTCTTAAGGTGTGTACACACGCACTATTGTAACAAACGACAAGTCCGTCAGACCCTCCCGCGACAGTAGGACGTGTGTACAGTCTGTCGGCAGACTGATAAGACTGTTTTTGACAGTGGATCTGTCAAAAACAGTCTATTCAGTCTGCCGACAGACTGTACACACGACCTACTGTACACACGACCTACTGTCGGTAGAACGTCCGCCCAGCGGGAGGGTCTGACGGACCCGTCGTTTGCTACAATAGTGTGTGTGTATACACCTTTAGTCTAATAGCAATCGGTGTGTGACGGCTGGAAGGGCACACTTTGATGTGTCACCCTTGGGTGCTTGAGGACCTTGTCCCAGCTCTGATTGTAATGTAAGACCCCGTGCTGTAATATATCTGGTGTAGTCCAGTGACATGTCCACCATGACAAAAAAATCATTTTTTTCATGGTTTAACATGGTGGTCATATGGTGTCCAGTTTTGACAATATAATATATTAAACCAGATGAAATTTGGTGGAATTGCCTTGATCAATATGAATTTTGATTAACTGTCTGAGCGACAGAAATTTTGTTTCATCTAAGCCTCTAAGCCATATCGGACACCATGAAACATGCATCAGGACTCAGCCTATCATATAGATAAAGTGATTTATATACAGTATAATAACTTTGTTAGCTGTTTTTGTAAAGTGTTATCACTGTCCAGTACTGTGTTGCGGGAATCCCCAACCTCCGCGGCCCACTGCTGGTCCGTGGGACGTTTGCAGTTGGTCCGCGGAATTGTCCTCTTGCCCCCCCCACCCCACTTCTCCCGTGGCCGCCGCTGCTATTACCTTAGCAGGCGCCGCTTCCTCTATTCCCCTCTCCTGCTCGTAACTAATTCACAGCAGCGCGCCCCACAGCTGCTGTGATGATGAGGGAGGAAGCAGGAGAGAGCGTGGCTTCCTGTAGCGGCGATGGGTATCGCCGTTACTATAGGAACCACTCTCTGAATTAGTTACGAGCAGGAGAGGTGAATAGAGGAAGCGGCGCCGGCTAAGGTAATAGCAGGGGGGGGGGCGCACTACCTACCCATACTGGGCACTACCTACCTATACTGGGCACTATACTAGCTATACTAGGGCACTACCTACCCATACTGGGCACTATACTAGCTATACTGGGGCGCTACCTACCCATACTGGGGCACTATACTAGCTATACTGGGGCACTATACTAGCTATACTGGGGCACTATACTAGCTATACTGGGCACTATACTAGCTATACTGGGGCACTACCTACCCATACTGGGCACTATACTAGCTTTAGAAAAAAAGGGAAAGCGGAGGAGCGCTCCATAGTGTAAATCAGATTTATTAGGTTAAAATGCGCATAAAACAATTGCACTTACTAGACAGTAGATGCATACAAGCATATCAGATGAGGGCGAGGCCCTGTTCCTGGAACCCTGGGGCGCCGCCTTCTACGTCCTCCGTGGCCTGCGGGGGTCGATGTCCTGATGGAAGGGACGGGGGGGGCAGCTGTATGCATCTACTGTCTAGTAAGTGCAATTGTTTTATGCACATTTTAACCTCCTTGCCGGTTATCCCGAGCTCAGCTCGGGGTAACCTGCGCAGGAGGATATCTCAGGCCCCGCTGGGCCGATTTGCATAATTTTTTTTTTGTTACAAGCAGCTAGCACTTTGCTAGCTGCTTGTAACTTCCGATCGCCGCCGATCCGCCGCAATCCGCCGCGCCGAGTCGCTCCCCCCCGCCCCAGAGCCCTGCGCTGCCTGGCCAATCAGTGCCAGGCAGCGTTGAGGGGCGGATCGGGATTCCCTATGACGTCCCGACGTCCATGACGTCGGTGACGTCATCCCGCCCCGTCGCCATGGCGACCGGGGAAGCCCTGCAGGAAATCCCGTTCTCAACGGGATTCCCTGCATACTCTGATCGCCGAAGGCGATCGGAGTGGGTGGGGGGATGCCGCCGCTTAGCGGCTATCATGTAGCGAGCCAAGGGCTCGCTACATGATTTCAAAAAAAAAAAAAAAAAATGTGCGGCGCTGCCTCCTTGCCGGATTTTTTAGACCGGCAAGGAGGTTAACCTAATAAATCTGTTTTTACACTATGGAGCGCTCCTCCGCTTTCCCATTTATTCTGTTTTTATACAAGAATGCCTTTCAGCCAGGCATGAAGGAGCTGCCAACTGTGTGAAACCAAATCTACTTGCCCACACATCCCCGGTGCCCATAAGCGCAAGATTTCCCTTCACTACTATACTAGCTTACTGGGCACTTTACTAGCTATACTGAGGCACTATCTACCCATACTGGGCACTATACTAGCTATACTGGGACACTATACTAGCTATACTGGGCACTTTACTAGCTATACTGGGGCACTTCCTACCCATACTGGGCACTACCTACCCATACTGGGCACTATACTAGCTATACTGGGCACTATACTAGCTATACTGGGGCACTACCTACCCATACTGGGCACTATACTAGCTATACTGGGCACTTTACTAGCTATACTGGGCACTTTACTAGCTATACTGGGGCACTACCTACCCATACTGGGCAGTGGGCACTATACTAGCTATACAGGGCACTTTACTAGCTATACTGAGGCACTACCTACCCATACTGGGCACTATGCTAGCTATACTGGGGAACTATACTAGCTATACTGGGGTAACTATACTAGCCACACTGGGGCAACTAAACTCCCTATATTGGGGCAACTATGCTAGCAATGCCGCCGCACCCCAGCCCCCCCCCCCCCCCCCCCAAAAAAAAACGCACTGCGCACGACACTGTACACTAGGACGCCACCTATCCCTAAACCCCCCACCCCACCCGGTCTCCGGAGAAAAATTTGGTCAGAAAGTGGTCCCCGGGCCAGAAAAGGTTGGGGACCCCTGGTGTAGAACACATATGTATTACTCTATTATATAAATGTCTATACCTTTTGTTACCTTGCAAGCTCCTGGTTTACTGAGTGGGTTCCCTGAATACAGGGTATGCCCATTCTGCTTTTGTAATATATTATTTCTATGGGTGGTAATCCAACACTGTGTAACATTAGGTAAGAATCAAAAACCAGGTAATTGGTCCACTACCTACACTAGTAGTTAAACATAAAAAAATGGATTTAAAAGAACAAAATGGGGTTTTATAGGTACAGAAGAGAATAATTCAATAAAACATAACTTTTAATGCACACATAGCATAGAAAGACTTCTAAGACAGACGATCATGAATAATATTGAACAAACATCTTGATGCGTAACTTGCAACAAAACCATTATATGCCTGACACACGTTTCACAGCTCAGGTCCCCTTCTTCAGTGGCTGAAAGGTCCACTTACATACAGTTTAGAATTTCATAGTCCATTTAAAATGCAGATTAGCAGGAAACTGTCTGCAATTTTCTTGACCCAATGTCAAGGTTGCCCTGTGTGCTTCAAATCTGTGATATGAAACTTCAGCCACCGCTACCGCTTGTGCACTAAAAGTTTGGTTTTATTGAATTATGCTGATCTGGTTATTTACTATGGTATATTAAAATTTGCTATGATTGCCTAAATCCAGGTGGAAACCCAGTCATTTCCTTGTCTTTGACCTCTGCAGCTTTGTACCTTTGGGGGATCTGGGTGTGGACTGGTTGACTTCCTGGTGATTTAATTAAAGGGAACCTAAAATGAGAGGGATATGGATGTTTCCTTTTAAACAATACCAGTTGCTTGGGAGTCCTGCTGATCCCTTAGGCTTCAGTAGTGGCTGAATAAGCATGCAGCTAATCCAGTATGACCTCAGTCAGAGCACCTGATCTGCATGCTTATTGAGGGGCTGTGGCTAAAAGTATCAGAGACAAAGGATCAGCAGGAGAGTCAGGTAACTGGTATCATTTTAAAAGGAAAAATCCTTCTCCTTCTCAATTTAGGTTCCCTTTAGGCAGTGAGAGTAGCGGAAACCCTCTGTCTTTTGGCTGTTGATTTAAAGCCTTATTTATTTTGTTCTTTTACATTCATGTTTTTAAGGTTAATGTAAGTAATATTACAGTCAAAAAGGCTTTAATCTATGTTTGTGCAGAGAGCTTTAAGGCTGTCCATCTCCTTTAAGAACTTTGTACAATCTTAGTGAATATTTAAGCTAGGCCTCGTTCACATTGGGTGTGTTCAGAAATGTGTAAAAGCACATGATAAAAAAAACAACGCATGCGTTGGTGCACGTTTTAGTACACCTTTCAGTGCATTGCGATGTGCTTTTTTAACCCCCTTGCCGGTCCAATTCCTGCGCCAAGGGGGCAGCGCAGCACTTTAAATTTTTTTTTTGTTTTAAATCATGTAGCGAGCCCAGGCCCAGTTCAGAACGGGATTTCCTGCTGGGCTTCCCCGGTCGCCATGGCGACGAGGCGGGATGACGTCACTGACGTCATGGACGTCGGGACGTCAGAGGGAATCCCGATCCACCCCTCATCGCTGCCTGGCACTGATTGGCCAGGCTGCGCAAGGGGTCTGGAGGGGGGGGGGTGGCGGGTAGCAGCGAATCAGCGGCAAGCGTTGGCGATCGTAATATGCACGCAGCTAGCAAAGTACTAGCTGCGTGCAATAAAAAAAAATTATGCAAATTGGCCCAGCGGGGCCTGAGAAATCCTCCTGCGCAGGTTACCCCGAGCTGAGCTCGGGATAACCGGCAAGAGGGTTAAAGCATGTTTTGCTTATTGTAGCAGCTCTCAATAAAGATTTGTTTTCAAATGAAAATGTGTTTTTTTTTCATTTAGGGGTAAAAAAATGTATGCGCTTGTACGCGCTAAAAAAGCGCACCCATTCACTTGCATTGATATGCGCTTTCCAGCTCAATGCACAAAAATGCATGCAACACTACGTTTCTGTAACGCACCTCAGTGCTGCGCATAGATTTGAACCAGGCACATTAGTTACATGGAAAAATCAATACCTTGCACAACACATAGCGCAATGCGTTCTGAAAAGCGCACAAAAACGTACGTAGTGTGAACGAGGCCTTAGACTACAGAATGACAGCACCCAAAGCATGAAGCACACAAACGCTCTAAATAGAAAAAAAAAAAAAGAGTTAACTTACATTTACAATTTGTGTGCTTCCATTTGGAAGTGTAAATATACACGATGTCTGCACACACTTTCCACAGCACTGATCAGCAGCAGACTGATACGTCTGACCCTGGAAGGAACAAATGGTAATTGATTAACCATAATATATAAATCACTTCCACTGATAAATCTCTCTTTCTCTCTCTCTCTCTCTCTCTCTCGATACATACACTCACCTAAAAGATTATTAGGAACACCTGGTCAATTTCTCATTAATGCAATTATCTAATCAACCAATCACATGGCAGTTGCTTCAATGCATTTAGGGGTGTGGTCCTGGTCAAGACAATCTCCTGAACTCCAAACTGAATTTCAGAATGGGAAAGAAAGGTGATATAAGCAATTTTGAGTGTGGCATGGTTGTTGGTGCCAGAGGGGCCGGTCTGAGTATTTCCGAACCTGCTCAGTTACTGGGATTTTCACACACAACCATTTCTAGGGTTTACAAAGAATGGTGTGAAAAGGGAAAAACATCCAGTATGCGGCAGTCCTGTGGGTGAAAAATGTCTTTTAGATGCTAGAGGTCAGAGGAGAATAGGCCGACTGATTCAAGCTCGTTACAACCAAAGTATGCAAAAAAGCATTTGTGAAGCCAAAACACCCACAACCTTGAGGCGGATGGGCTACAACAGCAGAAGACCCCACCGGGTACCACTCATCTCCACTACTAATAGAAAAAAAAAGGCTACAATTTGCACAAGCTCACCAAAATTGGACAGTTGAAGACTGGAAAAATGTTGACTGGTCTGATGAGTCTCGATAAGAGTCAGAATTTGGCGTAAACAGAATGAGAACATGGATCCATCATGCCTTGTTACCACAGTGCGGGCTGCTGGTGGTGGTGTAATGGTGTGGGGATGTTTTCTTGGCACACTTTAGGCCCCTTAGTGCCAATCAAGCATCGTTTAAATGCCACGGGCTACCTGAGCATTGTTTATGACCATGTCCATCCCTTCATGACCACCATGTACCCATCCTTTGATGGCTACTTCCAGCAGGATAATGCACCATGTCACAAAGCTCGAATCATTTCAAATTGCTTTCTTGAACATGAGAATGAGTTCACTGTACTAAAATGGCCCCCACAGTCACCAGATCTCAACCCAATAGAGCATCTTTGGGATGTGATGGAACGGGAGCTTCGTGCCCTAGATGTGCATCCCACAAATCTCCATCAACTGCAAGATGCTATCCTATCAATATGGGTCAAAATTTCTAAAGAGTGCTTTCAGCACCTTGCGGAATCAATGCCACGTAGAATTAAGGCAGTTCTGAAGGCGAAAGGGGGTCAAACACCATATTAGTATGGTGTTCCTAATAATCCTTTAGGGGAGTGTATGCACACCCCACTTTGCAGTTATTTATTTTTAAAAATTTTTTGGAATCATGTAAGATTTTCATTCCACTTCTCACGTGTACACCACTTTGTATTGCGTCACGTGGAATTCCAGTAAAATTGATTCATATTTGTGGCAGTAATGTGACAAAATGTGGAAAACTTCAAGGGGCCGAATACTTTTGCAAGCCACTGCATGTATATCAACATGTTTCATGGTGCTGTATACATAAATGTTTTACAAACAAGATCAATGAGTAAGAAGGTTGTGTAGTACACTAAAGTTAACTATGCACAGGTTGATTATGGCCCACTCTACCAAAGTGATACATTACTACCTGACTGGAATCTGATCAGATACCAATTGATTCCTTCCCTACATAACATGCTCAGCCTGAGAGATTTCAGCAGAAATCTATTTAGCATTGGTTGAACTGCAAGCATTTAAATGCTTGATGCAGTGCAGTACTGTGCTGCCATAAGCCACCCCTCACCTATGCGGTTGCATAGAAATGCAAAAAAAGTCCCATCAGACTTTTGATCAATAATTACATAGAAATGGTCAAAAGAGAATCAATTTGATATGTTGGGGCAATGGATGAATAGTAGATTAAATCAAGGTGATCAAATCAGCTAGGAATTGAACAGAAGAACTGATATGTGTATAGCTAGCTAGTATATACAGATAGAAAGGTTAGTAAATATAGCAATACCAAGATGTAATAGGACAAAGGGCCCTCCCTACTTGAACGTATAAACTAAGAGGATAAGGGATGGACATAGAAGGTAATGTGGGGCAATCTGTATATTAAGTGGAACTCAGCCGAAAATTGTCAGAATGCTACTAATGTTGGAGAGTGTAACAAGGAGGAAGTTCCAGGGAAGGGATGAAAGCATGTGAGAATTCCTGCATATGGGGGTGGAAAAAAGGTGTGAATTAGGCAGTGAATTTCAAACTACTGTATGTACTGATGTATGACCAACTGTGACATGTTTTTCCCAGGTATTGAAAAGCTTCTAGATGGATTATAGAATTTTACATTAAAGAGGTATTAAACTGACATAATATTCAATAAAATGTGTTCTTTTTATCACCTATACAGTTATCATTCTGTATTTGCTTTTGCACACAAGTGTTATTATTCATTTACAAACTACAAGTTTCCAAAGTATAGTTTTTTTTTTCTCTGAAAGCTGCCATTGCATTTTATTCATAAGTAGTGTATTTATATTGTTATGTATACAGTAATGATTTCTGAGCTGCTGTTTGTGTTCTGGACACATTATAAGAAGTTTCTGCACACTTACGGAATGTTTACATTCTTCTCTTGCCACAATTAAGTAAACACGAGATAATGTTATCACCAGTTCAGATGCGGCTCTCACTGCAGCGAGCTTTCTATTAAAAAAATAAGTCCTGTGTTTAACCGTTTGAATGCTGTTAAAATTGTGGTAGTATATAGGGCTGCTCGGATGGTAACAGTAAATTCGGGCGCCTGAGGCTAGTGGACAAATCGGGCGCCGCCATTCACTCCTATAATAAATATCGTTTAATGGGCGCCCGATAGGAAAAAAGGGCGCCGGAGAAAAATAACGTTTTAAAAGCGGCGCCCGGAGACTTAATGTTTTATTACTGCTTCTCATGATTACACATTATTTAATGATTTATACATTTTTAAATATTATTTTTAAACGAAAAACAGTACAATATTTTTTTTCAAACATTATTTTTAAACGAAAAACAGTACATTTTTTTTTTTTTTTACATTATTTTTAAACGAAAAAACCAACAGGGGGGTCTTAGGTTTAGGCACCAACAGGGGGGTCTTAGGTTTAGGCACCAACAGGGGGGTCTTAGGTTTAGGCACCAACAGGGGGTCTTAGGTTTAGGCACCAAAAGGGGGTCTTAGGTTTAGGCACCAACAGGGGGGTCTTAGGTTTAGGCACCAACAGGGGGTCTTAGGTTTAGGCACCAACAGGGGGGTCTTAGGTTTAGGCACCAACAGGGGGGTCTTAGGTTTAGGCACTAACAGGGGGGTCTTAGGTTTAGGCACCAACAGGGGGGTCTTAGGTTTAGGCACTAACAGGGGGGTCTAGGGGTTAGGGGTAGGTACAGGGAGTGTTACTTAGGCACCAACAGGGGGGGTCTTAGGTTTAGGCATCAACAGGGGGGTCTAGGGGTTAGGGGTAGGTACAGGGAGGGTTACTTAGTAATTATTTTTTTTTAAACGTTATTATACGTTTCACCATTTAAACGAAAGATTAACGTTTTTACAATTGCCGATTTAATGCACATTATTTAATGATTTATAACTTTATAAAACATTAATTTTAAACGAAATACAGTACAATACATTTTTAAACGTTATCCATGCTTATCGTTAAAAACCCGGCGCCCTTTTTTCCCAGCGCCCCTTTTTAACGTACGCTGCTCGGATACCCCTTTTTAAAATTCGAATTGAATTCGGATCCGGATACCCAGATATCCGGATCTGAATTGGATATCCGAATCCGAACTTTTTGATAGCAGAATGGAATTGGATATCCGAACAAAATATCCAGGATATCCGGTCGGATTCGGATATCCGGATAGACAACCGGAAGTGGCCTTTAAATTGCTTCCAAAACGTTTTTTAGGGTAAATGAGGCATGTAGCATCATGTTTTTTCTTTAAAGAGAAACACTAATTTATTATGTGGGGAGTTCAAATGCAAAAAAAAAAAAACAAATGGCTGTAAATTAACACCAGGAGTCAGGACTAGGTTCCAGACAGCGGTCGTGCAGCCCACATTGTGTCCAAAGTCCAACCGCACAACTGGGACATGGCAGTTTTCAGCCCAGACACCTCCCAAAAAATTACACAGCAATTGCGCTTAGATAGTTCACCATGGCACCTAGTGTTGGTACCACGGCACAGGTAAAACATTAAAAAGAAGAGGTTACAGGAAACGGTCGTACTACCACAGTTGGGGCCTCCCCACAACTGGGACAGCACAGTTGTCAGCCCAGACAATTCAAAAAATTACACAGCAATTGTGTTTAGATAGTTCACCATGGTACCTAGTGTTGGTACCACGGCATGGGTAAAACATTAAAAAGGAGAGTTTCCAGGAAGCGGTCGTACTGCTGCAGTTGGGGCCTCCCCACAACTCGGACAGCACAGTTATCAGCCCAGATACCTCTAAAAAATAACACAGCAATTGTGTTAAGATCGTTCACCATGGCACCTAGTGTTGGTACCACGGCACAGATAAAACATTAAAAAGGAGAGATTCCAGGAAGCGGTCATACTGCCGCCGTTGGGGCCTCCCCACAACTCGGACAGCACAGTTATCAGCCCAGACACCTCCAAAAAAATTACACAGCAATTGTGTTTAGATAGACCATGGCACCTAGTGTTGGTACCACGGCTGGTCCTTCACCTCGTCATCAACATCATACTCCCCCTCCTCAAACAACTGCTGGGATGATGACCCCCCCCAAACTCCTCTTCTGCTGACACATCATGGACGGACTCCCCCCCAACAACCACCGTCAACATCTCATACTCCTCCACAAAGACCATTGTGCCCAGAATGTGGCGCAATGTGTTACAGGGGGTTTTACCTGTTAAACTCAATTTTATTTACCATCGAGCTCCCACTTTGAAAAGTCGGATTGCACCAAGTTGTGTAGCGCCCCCCCCCCCCCCCCCCCGGAACAAAATCAGCGAATCGGATGGCAAACGTCAGGGTTTTTTTCCGTGTAAAGCCTGTAAATGTTGCAGAGAGGCCAATGCTCATAAAACTGGGGAAATTGTATCAAAATCCAATGGTAGTGTGTTCAAAATTAAGCAATTCATGTACTGTGGTACAGCATATGTGGTATATGTGATCTGGTGTGATTGCAGCCTACAATATGTGGGCCGCACCACCAGACCACTAAAAGAAAGGATTGGAGAACATATCAATAATATAAGGAAGGGGTTTGAACAACATAGTTACTCGCTTCATTTTAAACAGAAGCATCAGTGCAATCCAGCTCTTATGCATTTTTGTGCAGTTGAAAAATTAATGCCCAACTGGAGAGGAAGTAATAGAGTTAGGAAACTCTCAAAGAAAGAAACGAGGTGGATCTTTAAGTTGGATACATTTAGTCCGGTTGGTCTAAATATCGATTTAGATATTAATTGTTTTATTGCAAATAACTGATTTACGTGATAGACTTTTTTATGTGATAATGGATTTTAGTTATGCACATGCTCACCATTATGCTGTATATGTGAGTTTTTTATGTATTTTTGGGGGGTAATTGGCTAGGGGAGAGATTTGATGCGATTGGCGCGACCGTCGCAGCGGCGTGATTGGTGCGTATGTCCATATTGCCATTTAATTATGTGATGTTGTGCATAAACCTACTTATCGTGTTTTTTTTTTTAAAACATCCGGCTGCGGCAGGAGACGTGGACTGATTGCAGTCTGGGCGACCGATATCGCAGTGTGAATTGGTGGTGTATCAGTTTAAGTTGCCACCTATGGTGTGGCGTTGTGCAGATACCCACCATGAGTTTTGTTTATTTATAGTGGCGAGAGATGCGGTCTTATGGTTTTTGGCTCGATTACTATCACAGCATTAATGGTGGTATGTGTATGAGTGTTGCTACCGAGCGTGGTGTTATTCATACTCAGGTTGTGAATCATGATTTATTATTTTATTGTTTATGTAATTAAAACATTTGCTATGTTCTTTTATTGTAATGCATTGTTGCTGTATGGGGATATTTAACGGTAGACCTCTATTGCTGTTATTATATTGTCCCCCACGGGTAAGCGCTAACCAGGCTTGCTCTCCAGGACTCCCGAATGCGAATTTACCCGAATTATTCAGGTAAATTTCAGCGTTCCCGAAGTCGAAGCCGAATGCGCTGGACCCGAAGCCGAAGGCGGGCGAATGTGCGCATTTGATTTCGGCCGGATGACGCGTTGGGTTCGGTTTCGGGATTCGGGAGTGACGCGGGCCAATCAGATTTCCTCCAGCCGAGTCCCTGGCAACGCTAGCAACCAATCAGAGGAGGGGAGCCTGGCCCTCCCCTCCTCTATATAAGGCGGTGGCCATTTTGTGGAGCTACGCACTTGTGTGACTGAGCTGGTACTGAGAGCATCTCCAGTGCTGTGCTGCGTGTCTGATCAAGTGTATTTTGTGCTAAACCTAGCGTTTTGCTTCCTAAACACCTCCTAAACACATTGATTGTACTGTTATATACAGTAGATAGATAGATAGTAATTTGATTGTTTGTAGTCAGCTAGTGTGTACTGTATACTGTGCTAGGCTAGTGTTAGTCTGTGTGCAGGCTAGGCCTGCTAGCCTAGGGCAGCCTTAGCCTACTACTAGCTTAGGGAGGTTAGGGATTCTAGTTAGTTGTGTACTATAGTAGTTTAGTTAAATTGTACTGCTGCTGTTTGCTGTAGTCTGTTAGTTTATAGCTTCAGTACTGTTAGTTAATACTAGTTAGTTACTGATTGACTGTGTACAGGCCAGCATCCCTTGTTGTCACCTGCTGTGTGACTGTCATTTGCCGGCACACCCTGTTGATTACGTCTGACCGTGTGTGACCGACTGTAATTTGTCACCCACTGTCTGGCAGTTAGTTATATTGTTTACTGTTTAGTACAGCAGGCGTTTAATAGTTACTACCTGCGCGTACAACCGTACTACTACTAGGTAGGTGGTAGTCTTCCACTACTACTACCACCCACCCCTTCATTTAATTTTTTTCATTTGTTACTGTGTGATTTATTACCTTTCTGTAGTAAATTGTTACATTCGCAGGCCAGCATCCCTTGTTGTTAGAGATGAGCGTAATGATTTAATTACGATTTCGTGAAATATCGCGTAATTAGTGTAATTACGATTATGGCCGTAAGTACATAATCGTAATGAAGAAGGATTTCGCGAAATTCCGCGTAAGAGTAATTTTCGCATTACAGTGGGTATCGCGAAATTACGTTTGCCTTGCATGCAACCGTTTGTAAGCGTAGTTACATAACGTAATTTCGCGATAGTTCATATTACTGTAAGCGTTAATTTTCGCGTTGTTTTCGCGTTACGGAATGCTATTTCGCATATAAAATTCGCCATGTAGTGATATTTCGCATCAAAATTCGCCATGCAGACGAAAATGCCTTTGGCGAAAATTCGCGAGCAACCCTGCTAACAAGTAATTACGAAATTCCCGAAATTACGAAGAAATGCGAAATTACGTTATGGTTTAATGCGAAATTACGTTATGGTTTAACGCGAAATTACGTTATGAACGAAAAGCGAAATTACGCGTTGAAAATTACGTTTACGGTATTTTCAATTACGATTTTAATGGCAATTACGCTACCATAATTTCGCATCGTAATAGCAAATTTCGCATGCGTAATTATAGTAACGCAAAATTTCGAAAATTTCGGCTCAACACTACTTGTTGTCACCTGCTGTGTGACTGTCATTTGCCGGCGCACCCTGTTGATTGCGTCTGACCGTGTGTGACCGACCGACTATAATTTGTCACCCACTAGTTATATATATTATTACCTTTCTGTAGTAAATTGTTACCAGGCCAGCATCCCTTGTTGTCACCTGCTGTGACTGTCATTTGCCGGCGCACCATATTGATTGCGTCTGACCGTGTGTGACCGACCGACTGTAATTTGTCACCCACTGTCTGGCAGTTAGTTATATTGTTTACTGTTTAGTACAGCAGGCGTTTAATAGTTACTACCTGCACGTACAACTGTACTACTACTAGGTAGGTGGTAGTCTTCCACTACTACTACCACCCACCCCTTCATTTAATTTTTTTCATTTGTTACTGTGTGATTTATTACCTTTCTCTAGTAAATTGTTACATTCGCAGGCCAGCATCCCTTGTTGTCACCTGCTGTGACTGTCATTTGCCGGCGCACCCTATTGATTGCGTCTGATCGTGTGTGACCGACCGTAATTGTCACCCACTGTCACACGAGTTAGTACTGTAAAGACTCACTGTTAGTACTACTACTACTACTACTACTACTACTACTTCTACTACTACTACTTCTACTACTACTACTACTACTACTTAAAAAAAAAAATCATTTTTTGTTGACACTTACCACCAGTCAGTCACCACCACCACCAACCCAGACTTTATTAAAGTTTACACCCTTTCCTGCCTTTTTCTACACATTTGTTTTTTGTTTTTTTACTGTATTTGTATATAAGTGCAAAATGACTGGCAGAAGTAGAGAATGAGGCACCACCAGGAGAGGCAGCGCCATTGCAGCAGCCACTGCCAGCAGCAGCAGCAGCAGGTCTGTGATTGGCCCGCACCAGCCACTGACCGCAGAGTTGTGGAGGAGGGAGCAGAGGCGCAACAGCAGCACGTTGCGCCCATCTTTGAGACGGGTCCTCGCCCCCGGCCCATTATGGAGAGTCAGGCGCAGGCTGTGGTGGAAATGATGGCGAAGCAGGAAGCCACCGTTTCCAGCCAGGCCTCCAGCACCAGCGAGACCAGTGCCACCACCACCAGCACTCCGGTCCGCAGCAGGCCTCCACCACCGCTTGAGGTCACGGTGACCCCATTGACCAGCCTGCCCTCACTGAGCTCGGTCTTCACCCCAGTGACTGCAGCCGTGTACAGGGATGTTGTGGAGAAGTTTGAGCAGGAGATAATGGGGACATCATCATGCAAGGAGGAGGAGGAGGAGTTGGAGGTGGAGCAGTTTGTTGTTGGCGGTGATGAGGAGGGGCGTGATGCAGGGGATTTTGGGCTACTGGATGTGGTTGAGGCGGGCTCACAGGACATGTTTGGGGATGATGATGACATGCTGGATCCTCCCTATGTGCCACCATCAGTACCACCAGTACACTTGCTTGAAGGCAGCTCGTCATCGGAGGAGGAGGTGTCTCTGGCGCAGAGGCATGGCAGCAGCAAGGCGGCAAGCACAGGGCGTGGAAGGCAGGAGCCACAGCCTGCTGCTTCAGCCGCTACCACCACAGGCAGCAAACCTCCAACCAAACCAAAAAAGGCAGAAGCCTCCAAGGGCACCAAAAAACCCCAGCCCTCAAGCTCAAAGGGCAGGTTGAAGTCCCCAGTCTGGCGGTTCTTCACTAAGTGCACAGAGGACCCGACCCGTGCAATTTGCAACAGTTGCAAGGTCAGTCTCAGCAAAGGGCGCGATCTCCTCAAGCTGAGTACCTCGTGCCTGTCGACACACTTAGAAACCATGCATTTTGAGGATTTTTGTGAGTATGAGAAGCTGATGCAAAGTGGCGCAGGCAGTGGTCAGAGTCAGAGAGCCACTGCACAGATTTCAGCAGCAGCATCCCACCCAGTAGCAGCAGGAGCACAGCAGCAGCAACTCACTCCTCCCCCCCCCCCCGGGCTGCCAGTCCTCAGTTGCCTCATCAGCTCCCTCCACAGTGGCATCAGCTCCCTCCACAGTGGCCTCCTCATCCTCCCGTGCAGGCAAACGCCGCCAGACCCTGCTCAGCGAGTCTTTTCCCGGTGTGACCAAGGTGTTGCCTCCCGCTCACAGGCGCATCAGGGTGCTGAACAGGTTGCTTGCCCGGGCCATGTGCTCCCAGCTCCTGCCATATTCCTTTGTGCAGGAGGGGAGTGACATGAGAGCGCTGCTGCATTTTGGGATCCCGGAGTGGCAAGTCCCCAGCCGCCACTACTTCTCCCGCACGGCGATCCCAGCACTGCACCGGTTTGCCATGGCGATCACGCTGTGAGTGCGCGGATCCACATAACCATGGATTCGTGGAGCAGCCATTTTGGGACAGAACGCTATCTGTTCTTTACGGCACACTGGGTCAGCCTGGTGGAAAGCCCAAGCGAGGAAGCAGCAGGTCCACCCTCGGGCGCATCAGCAGCAGCAGCGGCACCAGTCGCCCACTATGAGGTGCCACCACGCGGGGTCAGGGGAGAAGCAGCAGCTCCCGCCACCAAGCGACAACGCAACAGGAGCGTGAAGGCCCGCCACTGCCAAGCGCTGCTGGAGATGGTAAGCCTGGGGAAGAACAGTCTGACAGCAGCCAATGTGCTCTGCTACCTGAGGGAGCAGGAGAAGACGTGGCTGACCCCCAGAGGCCTCCGAGTCGGATTGGTGGTGTCCGACAATGCCGCCAACCTGCTGGCTGCCATCAGCAGGGGACACTTATCCCACATCCCCTGCTTGGCCTATGTCCTGAACCTGGTGGTGCAGAAGTTCCTGTGCACCTACCAGGGGATGGAGGAGCTGTTGGAAGCGGGGCGGAAAATTGTGCGCACTTTCCGCCGCTCAGCTGCTGCTGCATCAAAGCTGGCAGAGATCCAGCAGCGCGAGGGCCTGCCACCACACCGCCTTGTCATTGATATGCCGACTCGCTGGAAATCCACCCTGGCGATGTTCCAGCGGCTGGTTGAGCAGAGGAGGGCTGTCAACCGGTACACTTGCCGATTTGGTGGATTTGGGGGAGGAGGCCCGGAACCAGCTGGAACAGCAGCCGCCTGCGCAGTCCACTGCTGTGCAGGAATTTGAATCCCTGGAGGAGGATGAGGAGAAGTTGGAGGTGCTGGGGGGGGGGGGGAACAGCGGAGCGCAGCAGCAGTGGTGCGAGGGTGGAGAGAGGAGGAAGAGGCTCAGGAGCCAGAGGAGGACGCTGACCCTGATGTCTCTGTGTCACGGACCACCCTGTTCCCCACGGCAGCGCACATGCTGCGTTGCCTGCACAGGAGAAAAGAGTCCGCCAGGAGAAAAGCGTGATGTAAATGTTATTTGTCTTGTCTAATTTTTCTCTTGACAACTGTTAAACACAAAAGGCAAGGCCATGCCTGGCTACATATCCTTAAGCAGTGGCTGGTTGGTGTAATGCTTAAGGGCTCTGCCTCTGACACAGGAGACCAGGCTTCAAATCTCGGCTCTGTCTGTTCAGTAAGCCAGCACCTATTCAGTAGGAGATCTTAGGCAAGGCTTCCTAACAGAGTGTGCCCTAGTGTCTGCAGCTCTTGTGCTTTGAGTCCGCCAGGAGAAAAGCGTGATATAAATGTTATTTGTTTTGTCCAATTTTTCTTTTGGATTGAGCATAAATGGTACATGCTAGGCTAGCTTCAGCTAGTAGTGTTGGTGGTATAATGGATATGTTAGTTACCTACCATACACTGAGACCTGGGTTCAATCCCCAGCCACGGTATGTAAGCTGGCTTTTGAAATACTGGAATTCCCTGGCAGATGAGGCAGATGAGGGTGGAGGTCCAGGAATTAAAATCCTTGCAATCCTTGCCAGTCTACTTGCCAGCCAGTAGACATTTTTCTAAATTTTGAAGTTCGCCTCCCCATTGAAGTTTATTGCGGTTCGCAAACTTTTTCACGAACCACACTTTCCGCGGAGGTTTGCGAACAGGGTTCGCAAACCGAAAATCGGAGGTTCGCGACATTACTCTCTATAGTTAGTTAATATTACATTGTATATCTGCTAACCTGTGTATGATTCTGGCTACTCTCTGACCTTGCTATTGCTAAACGTTTCTGTACCTCTGCCTTTCTGACTTTAGCTGCTGAACCTCTGCCTGATATTACTACTCTCTTGCCTGCCGTTTTGGTACTGTCTCTGCCTGCCTGTTATCGTACTTTGCCTGTCTGACTACTCTACTCACCTGTGAGCCCTAGCCACTGGTGAGGTGCTCTGGCCATTAGAACCCACCAGCTCTTCTGGTGAGGTTCAGACTCACTAGTATAGCTCCAGTGACTGTTAGTACCTTGCCAGCTCCTCTGACAAGGTCTTGCTAAACTATTCAGTCACTGGTGCTGTTAGCACCTTGCCAGCTCCCCTGGAAAGGTCTTGCTAAACTATTCAGCCACCTGTGCTGTTTTACCTTCCCAGCTCCTCTGGAAAGGTCTAGTTTAACTATTCAGTCATTTGTACTGTCAGTACCTTACCAGCCCCTCTGGTAAGGTTTAGCCAAACTTCTTTAGTTCTCTCATTATTAGTACTTTGCCAGCTCCTCTGGTAAAGGTATTGTTATTTGCGTTGGTAGACCCTCCAGCTCCTCTGGAGTAGTCTATACTGTTGCACCAAACACCACACCTTACTCTCAGCTAACTATACTAGTATTATTGGTGATACTGCAGATCACCACATAATCAGGTATAGCGTCTGTATTATTGGTGATTCTGCAGATCCCAAATAATCAGACGTCGGAGTTGCAGCACCCAATCGTTACAGAATCATTCTTTGACAACATAAACCTTCATTCCCGGGGTCCTGATAATTTGGCCTGGTGTTTCTTCACTTGCTGTAGTATTACGCTAGGTACCATGGCCCGTGACATGCCTGCTGCTGCCACACGTCACTCCTCTTCCTGCTGCTGTTGCTGATGTAGTTATATATTTATGAATTTACTGATTTATTTATGAATTTATTTATTGGTGTATTTATTTATTTATTGTATTTATACAGCGCCAACATATTACGAAGTGCTGATTTTCATCCTCCTGTTGTTCACCACACAATGCATGCCTGCTGCTGCCACACGTCACTCCTCTTCCTGCTGCTGTAGTTATCCTGCTGTCTGTGCTCCCACCGCCAGGGTCCACAGAATACATTGCCTGCTGCCATTCGCCACTCCTCCTTCTGCTGAGTTTATCCTCCTGCCTGTCTGTGTTCCCACCGCCAGGGTCCACAGAATTATGCGCTGCTGCCATGCGCCACTAGCTATTACGCCAGTACAATAGCTATACTGTTGTAAAAAAAATAAAAATTCTGAGGTGTCTGGGTTGAAAACTGTGCTGTCCCAGTTGTGCATTGGGCACAATGTGGGCTGCACGACTGCTGTCCGGAACCTCCTCCTGCTCTTTGGTGTTTATTTTCAGCCATGGTACCAACGCTAGGTACCATTGGCCTGTGACATTGCCTGCTGCCATACGTCACTACTCCTCCTCCTCCTCCTCTTGCTGCTGCTATAGTTATCCTCCTGCCTGTCTGTGTTCCCACCGCCAGGGTCCACACATTGCCTGCTGCCATTCGCCACTCCTACTCCTGCTGAGTTTATCCTCCTGCCTGTCTGTGTTCCCACCGCCAGGGTCCACAGAATTATGCGCTGCTGCCATGCGCCACTAGCTATTACGCCAGTACAATAGCTATACTGTTGTAAAAAAAAATAAAAATTCTGAGGTGTCTGGGTTGAAAACTGTGCTGTCCCAGTTGTGCAATGGGCACAATGTGGGCTGCACGACTGCTGTCCGGAACCTCCTCCTGCTCTTTGGTGTTTATTTTCAGCCATGGTACCAACGCTAGGTACCATTGGCCTGTGACATTGCCTGCTGCCATACGTCACTACTCCTCCTCCTCCTCCACCTGCTGCTGCTATAGTTATCCTCCTGCCGGTCTGTGTTCCCACCGCCAGGGTCCACACATTGCCTGCTGCCATTCGCCACTCCTACTCCTGCTGAGTTTATCCTCCTGCCTGTCTGTGTTCCCACCGCCAGGGTCCACAGAATTATGTGCTGCTGCCATGCACCACTAGCTATTACACCACTACAATAGCTATACTGTTGTTAAAAAAAAAAAAAATCTGAGGTGTCTGGGTTGAAAACTGTGCTATCCCAGTTGTGCATTGGGCACAATGTGGGCTGCACGACTGCTGTCCGGAACCTCCTCCTGCTCTTTGGTGTTTATTTTCAGCCATGGTACCAACGCTAGGTACCATTGGCCTGTGACATTGCCTGCTGCCATACATCACTACTCCTTCTCCTCCTCCTCCTGCTGCTGCTATAGTTATCCTCCTGCCTGTCTGTGTTCCCACCGCCAGGGTCCACACATTGCCTGCTGCCATTCGCCACTCCTACTCCTGCTGAGTTTATCCTCCTGCCTGTCTGTGTTCCCACCGCCAGGGTCCACAGAATTATGCGCTGCTGCCATGCGCCACTAGCTATTACGCCACTACAATAGCTATACTGTTGTAAAAAATAAAAAAAAATTCTGAGGTGTCTGGGTTGAAAACTGTGCTGTCCCAGTTGTGCATTGGGCACAATGTGGGCTGCACGACTGCTGTCCGGAACCTCCTCCTGCTCTTTGGTGTTTATTTTCAGCCATGGTACCAACGCTAGGTACCATTGGTCTGCAGTGCCGGGCCGAGGCATAGGCTGGAGAGGCTCCAGCCTCAGCGCAGTGTAGGAGGGGGCGCAGAATTCATTCAGCTGTCATTCCTAATTGTGTTTGACGCAGAAATAAATAAGAAAAGGGGATACATGGCAGTGACTGCAAGCCAGATAACTAGATATTAAGGTGTTGGGGAGGTTGTGGGCCCTGTGGTGCCTCTTAGTCTAATAGCAATCAGCGTGTGACGGCTGGAGTGGGAGGCATGGAGGGGCGCACTTTGGTGTCTCAGCCTTGGGTGCTGGAGGACCTTGTCCCGGCTCTGTTGGCCTGTGACATTGCCTGCTGCCATACGTCACTACTCCTCCTCCTCCTCCTGCTGCTGCTATAGTTAACCTCCTGCCTGTCTGTGTTCCCACCGCCAGGGTCCACACATTGCCTGCTGCCATTTGCCACTACTCCTCCTGTTGAGTTTATCCTTCTGCCTGTCTGTGTTCCCACCGCCAGGGTCCACAGAATTATGCGCAGCTGCCATGCGCCACTAGCTATTACGCCACTACAATAGCTATGCTGGTGTTGAAGATAACATTTTACAACAGTAGAGTTCTGTAAGGGAAAAAACAAAGAATGTTGGTGGTGGACGGTGAAGAAGAAGAAGAAGAACCATGTGAAGAAGAAGAAGAAGAAGAACCATGTAAAGAAGAAGAAGAACCATGTGAAGAAGAAGAAGAAGAAGAACCATGTGAAGAAGAAGAAGAAGAAGAACAACCATGTGAAGAAGAAGAACCATGTGAAGAAGAAGAAGAACCATGTGAAGAAGAAGAAGAAGAAGAACCATGTGAAGAAGAAGAAGAAGAACCATGTGAAGAAGAAGAAGAAGAACCATGTGAAGAAGAAGAAGAAGAAGAAGAAGAAGAAGAAGAACTATGTGAAGAAGAAGAACCCTGTGAAGAAGAAGAAGAAGAAGAAGAAGAAGAAGAAGAAGAAGAAGAAGAAGAAAGAAGAAGAAGAACCAGGTGAAGAAGAAGAAAAGAACCAGGTGAAGAAGAAGAGAAGAATCAGGTGAAGAAGAACCAGATGATGATGAAGAAGGAGAATAAGAAGACGAAGAAAAACCAGGTGAAAAAGAAGATGAAAAAACAATTGAAGATGAACCAGGTGAAGAAGAAGAACTTAAAGAACCAGATGCCAGTGAAGAAGAAGATGATGAAGATGATAGTAATGAATGATTGATGACGAGAAACAAAAAGAGGGTAAAACAGAAAAAGAAGATGGTGAAGAAAAAGATGGAGAGAAAAAAAAGAAGACGGTGACGATGAATAAACAAGAAATGCTGAAAAAAAAGTTTTCCATCACATTTTTCTTTTTTTTTTTATATTAGACCTATTAACATGTGATTTCCCTTTAAAAAAAACAAAAAACATCCGAATTCGTGAACACGAATTTTTGCCGAATTTTTTCACGCAACCCGAACCGATTTTGAATCCTAACCGAATTCGGCGATTGCATCCGAATCCGAATTTTCCGCGGGCCCGAATTCAAATGTACCCGAATCGAATTTTGGTACATTCGAGCAACCCTGGCGCTAACGCAGAGGCTTGCGGAGGATTTCGTTTTAACATTAGGCGGGGTTACTGGAGGGGAGGGTTTGCAGAAGAGAATATAGGAGCCGGTATTGCCGAAGTGACGTGAGCCCCTGATGAGTCATTTTCATGATGAAATGCATAGGGCGGAGCTACGTCACGTGACCGGCAGAACAAGGAAGCCACAGGGCGTGAGGGTCTGAGGCAGCGTGTGTGTGAGCGGCTACCCGGGACTGCAATCCACATATGTGATTATATGCTCCTTGACCATCTAGACTTGTGAGTGCGATTCCTGTTTTTATGTACATCATTAAATGGTTTTACACTATTTGGCGCTGTTTTGAGTTTTAGAGTCTCATCAAGTTGTAGTGATTCCTGCCTTTCCCCCATTCATGCTATACATCCATACATCCGGATTGGTTGGAGGCTGACTGGGTGAGTGCGGGCGCATTGGGGGGAGTGTGTCCCAGCACAAGGTGGTGTTTTTCACTCTGAAGTGGTGACGGGCAACTATTGTAATAATTGGATTACGCTATGTGCTCTTTCCTTTTATCTTTTTCATGACGTGTTGGCTGATCACTGAGGAGATCGTTTTAAGTTCTGGGACATTCAGTTGGACGAATACAAACTACTGGATGGTGACTTTTTTGAACTGATCTAATCTTTTTGATCTAAGCTGCTGAGCGCTTCTAATTCTTTGAAGTTGAATATTAAAGCTGGCCATACACTAGGCCGGTTCCCGCCAGATCGACAGCAGATTCGATCACTGGGATCGAATCTGCTGTCACATCGTTCCCGCTACACGCCGAATTTCGATCTATTTCGTCCGATCCCGTCGATCGCTCCGTGCGGAAAATTACCGTCGATCGCCCGCGGGTAGGGAGCGCTTCGCTAGCGGCGTTCGAGTGCCCGACGACCGACGCAATAGAACCCGCATACATTACCTGCTCCGCCGGCGCGACTTACCCCGGTCACCGCTGCTCCGTTTCTGCGCTGGTCTCCGGGTCTTCACTTCTTCCTGCCCGGCAGGAAGTTTAAACAGTAGAGGGCGCTCTACTGTTTAAACTTCCTGCCGGGCAGGAAGAAGTGAAGCATGCCGGGGCCGGAGACCAGAGCGGAGACGGAGCAGCGGTGACCGGGGGCAGTCGAGCCAGCCGGAGCAGGTAATGTATGCGGGCGGGGGGAGAGGCGGCAGCACCACCACAGATTGTGAACGGTTTCAGGCTGCAATCGGTTCACAATCTGTTTGCTGTAAAGTTAGCCATACGATCCCTCTCTGATCAGATTCGATCAGAGAGGGATCTATCTGTTGGTCGAATCTGATGGCAAATCGACCAGTGTATGGCTACCTTTATTGTTTATACTTACAGTGGCTTGCAAAAGTATTTGGCCCCCTTGAAGTTTTCCACATTTTGTCATATTGCTGCCACAAACAAAAATCAATTTTATTGGAATTCCACGTGAAAGACCAGTACAAAGTGTTGTTCATGTGAGATGTGGAATGAAAATCATACATGATTCCAAACATTTTTTACAAATAAATAACTGCAAAGTGGGGTGTGCGTAATTATTCAGCCCCTTTGGTCTGAGTGCAGTCAGTTGCCCATAGACATTGCCTGATGAGTGCTAATGACTTAATAGAGTGCACCTGTGTGTAATCTAATGTCAGTACAAATACAGCTGCTCTGTGACGGCCTCAGAGGTGGTCTAAGAGAATATTGGGAGCAACAACACCATGAAGTCCAAAGAACACACCAGACAGGTCAGGGATAAAGTTATTGAGAAATTTAAAGCAGGCTTAGGCTACAAAAAGATTTCCAAAGCCTTGAACATCCCACGGAGCACTGTTCAAGCGATCATTCAGAAATGGAAGGAGTATGGCACAACTGTAAACCTACCAAGACAAGGTCGTCCACCTAAACTCACAGGCCGAACAAGGAGAGCGCTGATCAGAAATGCAGCCAAGAGGCCCATGGTGACTCTGGACGAGCTGCAGAGATCTACAGCTCAGGTGGGGGAATCTGTCCATAGGACAACTATTAGTCGTGCAGTGCACAAAGTTGGCCTTTATGGAAGAGTGGCAAGAAGAAAGCCATTGTTAACAGAAAAGCATAATAAGTCCTGTTTGCAGTTTGCCACAAGCCATATGGGGGAACACAGCAAACATGTGGAAGAAGGTGCTCTGGTCAGATGAGAAATGGAACTTTTTGGCCAAAATGCAAAATGCTATGTGTGGCACAAAACTAACACTGCACATCACTCAGAACACACCATCCCCACTGTCAAATATGGTGGTGGCAGCATCATGCTTTGGGGGTGCTTCTCTTTAGCAGGGACAGGGAAGCTGGTCAGAGTTGATGGGAAGATGGATGGAGCCAAATACAGGGCAATCTTGGAAGAAAACCTCTTGGAGTCTGCAAAAGACTTGAGACTGGGGCGGAAGTTCACCTTCCAGCAGGACAACGACCCTAAACATAAAGCCAGGGCAACAATGGAATGGTTTAAAACAGAACATATCCATGTGTTAGAATGGCCCAGTCAAAGTCCAGATCTAAATCCAATCGAAAATCTGTGGCAAGATCTGAAAACTGCTGTTCACAAACGCTGTCCATCTAATCTGATTGAGCTGGAGCTGTTTTGCAAAGAAGAATGTGCAAGGATTTTAGTCTCTAGATGTGCAAAGCTGGTAGATACATACCCTAAAAGACTGGCAGCTGTAATTGCAGCAAAAGGTGGTTCTACAAAGTATTGACTCAGGGGGCTGAATAATTACGCACACCCTACTTTGCAGTTATTGATTTGTAAAAAATGTTTGGAATAATGTAAGATTTTCGTTCTACTTCTCACGTGTACACCACTTCGTATTGGTCTTTCACGTTGAATTCAAATAAAATTGATTCATGTTTGTGGCAGTAATGTGACAAAATGTGGAAAACTTCAAGGGGGCCGAATACTTTTGCAAGCCACTGTATATCGGCTTTACCTGGCACCCATTTTTCCTTGCGTCCCTATTTCATGCACGCGTCATATTATCACAGTATAATACTCCAAGGACTTACATCTCCACAGTCATGTTGACTATTATATTGGCAGATCCCATAAGTCTCAGTTGATATGAGAGTTCCTGCTGACAGCGGGCAGTTGTAGATTAGACACATGGTAACCGGGGAGAGAACAGAGTCTCCTGCCTTAAAAAAAAAAAAAAAAATGAGAGAACATATTGTCACAGGGCCCCTAGTGGCCAGACCGCACAATGCATTCCAATCGGTTTCAGCACACAGACCATGCAAGCTGTGGTCGCAATCGGTGCGCAGAAACCGCTGGGAATTTGGCCGCAGATCGACTAGAAGGGAGCCTGTGAGTTACGGTAATTACAAATTACACACTATTTCAGGGTATAACTGCCACCACCTCTGTTACCATGGGACAGAGGAGCCCACTGACTGGCTGATTCTAGACCTGCAAATAAAACGGTTAAACACACTCTATTCTGTCTACCTAGCAACAATAGTAGCGACTCTTCAGAAGTCAGGGTTCAGTTCGTGCGGCTGAATAGCAGGGTAGCTGAATAAACAAATGAGGTTAGCGTTGTTTATTAAATGCAATATAAATAATTAATATATACAGAAAATCATTAAAATCAACATTTATAGAAACATTAATAGCCAGTATGAAAATAAAAGGAAGGAGAAAATACTTACCGTATATACCAGCGTATAAGACGACTTTTTAACCCTAAAAAAATCCCTAGAAATGTCGGGGGTCGTCTTATACTCCGAGTGTCAGAATGTCAGGTCTGGTCAGGGTGCCGTGTGTCAGGCAGAACTGTAATTGCCTTATGCTGCAGTCATCCGGTAATAAGAAAGATAGGTCGCGTTCTCAGTTTAAAAAATAACTTGTTGTAACAGCTTCTTGCGAGCAGCCGCTCGCACGGGTAGCAGTGCAGCTTCCGGCGTCACCTGACTTGTGACGTGTGTGCTCCACAATACAGCCCGGCAATCTCTTCCGACGTGAGCCTCATCAGTGGAGCGCACACGTCACCAGTCAAGGGACGCAGGAAGCTGCACTGCTACCCGTGCGAGCGGCTGCTCGCAAGAAGCCGTTACAACAAGTTATTTTTTAAACTGAGAACGCGATCTATCTTTCTTATTACCGGATGACTGCAGCATAAGGTAATTACAGCTCTGCCTGATACCCGGTACCCTGACACTCCTACTATGGGGTAGTCTTATACGGCGAGCATACCCCAACCTCTACATTTTAACTGGCAAAGTTGGGGGGTCGTCTTATACGCCCAGTCGCCTTATACGCCAGCATATACGGTAGGTTCGTGGAAATATGTCCTTTCTGGGAAAGAAATGCTAAGTCCTTGGTTGCAGAGTGGAGGACTCAGTGTCAAAGTCCAAACAAGCCAGATGCCAGCATGTCCTCAAGCTGGCAAGGATGTAATCAGGATGATGTTCAAAGTGGAGGACATTGATTTTGGGTCCTCTGCCATTCTTATACCCCTGATCCAGTAGGAGGGAGTGAGGGCGGGAACCACACATCCCCTTAGAACATGAGATGAGTCCTCCCCTTCTGCTGTGGACCAAAAATCATATCTAACCATATATTGGCTCTATCTCACAGAACCGTACAGGTCAGGGCAGATTTACTGACATTTTCAGATCTGTCTCGATTTACCCAGCACCCTGATACCAAACATGAGTGGTAGGACCCCTGTGATATTACCAGGGCACTTTCGAACTGCCTAACTGACAGCCGTTACCTCAGAATGTTCTGAAACTTTCTCAGTACCAGCGCCAGGCAAAGCCCGGCACGCGCTGTGAGTTTGGAGGGCCTGCCAGCCTTGTAACACAGGAAATATGACAAATATAGCAGTTTATGGATTATTATATACATCTAGGAATTACAGCAGGTCAGGTCTAGGTGAAGGGCTCTTTGAAGCTAGGACAGCAGGCTACGTGGCGGCTTCCCTGCTGAGAAAGGGGCCGGGGAGTCTCACTCTCTCTCCTCTAAATTGGTACTGTCAGGCTACTTATCTGACTTCATCTGAAGGATGGGCCCTTAGCACAGCTGGGTGCCTGCGACAGTTCCTGCTGAAGGCTTCCTGCCATTTGGTAAAAGGAAAAAAAACCTGTCTTTTAAAAGAAGGAATGTCATTCTGTTCGCTGCAATGACTGTGCAAATCTAACCAGGAAGCGATCAGAAAATGGACTGCGCGAATCCTCCCGATTCGCCTGCGTTTCTCATGGCTGTTCCGTGACACATATCAAAGAATATTTTCTGCTGACAGCAACTTCACATAAGGACCCAGCATCTCCAAACCACAATTCTTCACCCACTGCTAACTTTACATATAAATGTAAGTTGTCAGCTTCCTCTTCGGTGGCAAAATCTTGTTGGAAACTCAAGTTTCAGCCAGAGCAGGTAATGTAAACTGGGCGTTATCTCTTACATTTATATCAGATTCACTAGACAGATGAGGCAGAGCACTATGAGATAGGACATGACCTAGGTTGAAAGTGCACAAGGAAGCGCAGTGCGAAGCATCAAAGCTGGGTGCCGTCATGGCACTAGAGCTATACTGCGCGCCCTTGCACAAGACAAAATTCAGGGATCCTTTGACTGCCAGACCCTGAATTACAGCTCCCTCCCAGTTGCTACAACTCAGAGGGGGAATAGTATTTAACGTATTTTAGCGACAGCAGGGTGAGCCATCATTTGGCTCACCCTGCACCCAGCTCATCTGCGGCACCATAATACATACGCGCCCAGTGACCCAGGTTGAATTTAGCAGTCATGAGACTAGGACGTGACATCACTTCCACATTTGGAGTTCACCAGGCACAGGTATTGTGTGCACCCTATCTGTCTCTGTTGCCTCCGCTGATGAGGTCTGACAGTGATGGAGAGTCAGGCAGGCGGCATCGGGAGGCAGCAGTGGCTTGGACTAATTGCCACTGATCTGAGGTCTGATTGTGAGTAATAGTTCCCCAGCCAGCACCCAACCAGTCCCCAGCCAGCACCCAGGCACCAATCCAGTCCACAGCCAGCACCCAGACACCCACCCAGTCCCCAGCCAGCACCCAGGCACCCATCCAGCATACAGGCACCCATCCAGCCCCCAGCCAGCACCCAGGCACCCGCCTAGTCCCCAGCCACCACCCACTCTGCCCACGGGCACCCAACAAGTCCCCAGACAGCACCTACCCAGCCCCCAGGCACCCACCCAGTCTGCAGACAGCACCCAGGCACCCTTCCAGTCCCCTACCCATCCATTCCCCAGCTAGCACCCACACAGCCCCTAGCCAGCAAGCACCAAGTCCTTAACCAGCACCCACCCAGCCAGCATCCTCCCAGTTCTCAGCCAGCACCCATCCAGCCATCCCCCAGCCAGCACCCACCCAAGCAGCCCTCGCCCTTCTCCCCAGCCAGAACCCAGAAGCAATTTTAGTGTTTGCCTTAGGCACCATATTACCCAGATATACCTCTGAGAGCACTGGAGAATTAGACCTATGTGTTTTAAATAATTAATTAAAAGTTAAAAATTGACCGTACTGAGAAAGAAATCAAATTAACTCTAGGGCATAATTATGAGAAAAAGACAAAATTAAATTTCAAAAAGTTTGCTGAATCAGTGTATTCTAAACTGCAGTAGGGTGTATATATGTATCTAGAACACAAGTTCAAGGGGCACTATTGAGAAATATTTTTCAGTTACTTTCATAAATATTTTTTGCAAGATAAGCAATGTTTAACATATTTAAATTGGCTAACTAATCTGTACACAGATATGACTGACGGGAAAATCTCATCACCAGCTAAGTCAGTGATGCCCAGCTAACTTACTGCCGCCAATGTTAGCAGAATACTACTGTAGCAGGCTTATCTGGCTGTTATTTCACGCCTTCCCCACCCCCCCACCCCCGTGAGACTGAGATAGCAATCTCCTACTTCCCCTACTGCTGGCTGTAGTTCTGTGAGTAACGCTGATCTCCAGGTCCCCTGCAGACACACAAAGATCAAGGAGCTGAGACATCTAGCCAGATAAATGATAGGTGTGGAGGGCTCTGCCTGCAAAACTGCAGGGGACCCCGGAGATCAGCATTACTCACAGAGCTACAGCCAGCAGCACTGGGAAGTAGGAGTGTGCCATCTCAGTCTCACTCAGAGGGGGGAGGAGTGACAACAGAAGTTTAGCTTCTACATTTGTAGTGTGCTAGCAGCACATCAGTAAGCGAGTTGGTGATGAGATTCTCATTCATGAAGTCATATCTTTGTACAGATCAGTTTTGACCAGCCAATTTAACCATTTTAAACTTTGCTTATCTTGCAGAAATAATTTATTACAGTAAGTTAAAAATGCTTAATTCACAATAGTGCCTCTTTAAAGCAGTGATCTAACTTGCAGCAGTATGCATGAATATACGCCAGGTATGTACATGGCCCTTTGATGCTGGGCCAATACCAACCCACATAGCTTTTAAAGTACCCCTGACCCTGACTTCGGCCCCGATATTTTTTATTTAGTTTTGCTACTGGTGCTGTGCGACCAGCACACAGCACCATCCTCCCACCTCCAGTGAATTATGGACGCGCAGAAGGGGAGGAAGAACTGACACTTTCTCCCCGCCCATATTTTGCGTTCTGCTCAATCGAAGATTACGACTGAGCAGAATGGGTGCTACAGGGGGCACTGGAGAGCGGAGGATGGTGCTGTGTGCTAGTCGCACAGCACAAGTAGCAAAGCGATATATAAAATATAGGGGCCAAGGTCGGGGTCATGAGTACTTTAATGTGAATTGCAAAGAAGGGGGATATAGGGAAATAACAAATCCTCTCCCTGCTTGCAAAGCATCCTTGTCCCAAAGTTAATAGTGTCTTCCCCATCACTGTATACCCTGATAAGGAGAACATATGGTGCTATCAGAGGTAGAACTAATAGGTACCTCATGATTTGTGCTAGAATAATTGTAAAGGCTGCCCAGACAATTTAAGAACCATGTACATTTTTTTTTACCTTCATTGGGAATTTTAAGTAAAACCACATAATGATAGTATCTGATGCATAATGGTCACATGTACATTTACTATAAAGTGAAAGTCGAGTTAACCTACATTTACAATTAGCATGGTTCCATTTGGCAATCTAAATGCACACGCTGTCTTGACACACTTTCCACAGCACTGGCCAGCAGGAGGTGGTTCATATGTCTGGCCCTGGAAAGAACATATCATAATTAAGTATCCGTTAGCTTTTGAAAAATCTTTTTTCATAATTATTCTTATGAATAATTATTATGAATAATTATATTATTATTATTATTATTATTATATTATCTAATTAATTATGTTGTGCCGACACATTCTTTCCCACTGTACAAATAGAATGCTTTAAAAACAGGTGAACTGATTATTTCGTTGAATAACCCACCTTGTATAAAATATAACGAGATGAGACAGCCGGCAAATACATACAGGTCTACCAAGATAAAGTAAAAGACTTACAGTATAAGACGATAAAGGAGTCCAACCAAAGTAATTGGTGTTGGTGAGGGTGGTGTGGAGAGTAAGCTGGATAGAAGATAGAACTGTGTGCATTGGAAGCAATGATGGTTCAGTAACTATCTAAAAGGTCAGATGGCATGCTCAGGGCCGGCCCGCCCATGAGGCGGGTTCCTTAGGCGGCAGGAAGTGGAGGGGCGGCACCAGATGAAGTGACTGCGTAGACGAGAGAGAGAGTGTAGGCTGCAGTGCAGACTCTGCAGTGAAGTCCGGCTGCTCCTGTGTGGTGCACGACCGTGCCTCCGACCTCGTGCCTGCACACACTGTGAGTGACTGACCCTCCCTCCGCCGAGACCAAGTCCGCCCAGACTGTCTGTGTTCTGGCTGAGTCACCCGCCCCGCCGCCCCCCATTAGGCTGTGCACCGCCGGGACTGCCCGCCCGCCAGTTCTGCTGCCACCTGCACGTACCACCCATATGTTGCCGCCGGCCTCCGAGTCCGACGACTCCGAGCTCTGCGGCCTCTCCTATCTCCTCCAAGGCTGCACGCTGGTGACGCTGCCTAGTGCCTAAGCCTGCTGATTCGATGGCAGTGGCTGCCGCCCGCTCTGCTGCCCTGGCTGCGGCTGATTCTCACGGTCAGTCACTGAGCGGCGAGCGCCGCCGACGTGACCGTGACGATGATGATGATGAGGCTGGCTGGCTGCCGCCGGCCGCCGCTCACTGGCCCAGTGCGAGATCCCTCAGATCCGAGATGGAGCATGCCCGCCGCAGACCTCAGCCGTCTGTCCCCTGCCAGTGCAGGATGCATGCTGGATGCGGATGCCCGCCCTTCGCCGCCGCCAGACCCGGAGGGAGACCCAATCCCCGGTTGCTGCGTTAATCAGGCTTTCCTTCACGGACACGGTCGGTTGTGTGGGTGATGTAATGTTATGTAGAAATATTGGGGGGGGGGGGCTTTACGATCGTTGCCTCAGGCAGCAGAAAGTGCAGGACCGGCCCTGGGCATACTTCCTTTATAAAGTGAACTTTTTGGCTGGTTGCATGTGAAGATTTGAGAGTAGGGATTAGCGAGGATGCCTCTGGCAGTCTCACAAGATTTTCCTACAACTTTGGGTGGTCTGCACATTTTTTACGAAACATTTTTGAGATATGTGGTTAAATGACAGATAATGCATCTATAAAATCAATCTTCTCAAAAACTGCAGGGTGTTCATGATTCCCACTATTCTCAAATTTGATGATACATTCATATATGGGGGCTCTGCCATCAACCTCTTAAGTCGGCGCCATTGACATCGATGCAGTGTTGCAAAATCTGCCAGCGAATTCTCAAATATGTGGAAAGCGAATTTTAAAGTGAAATAAGTGCCTATTTCCCGGAAAATTCAGTAAGCGTAAATTGTCCAACTCTTCATGCGATCAAACTGTTTGCCTGCTCATCCCTATTGGAAAGTGTCACATAGATTTAAGGAGGGCATTTCAGATGAGGCAAGAGATTCACGAGAAATCTTGAATTCGGAAGTGGAAAGAGGTGACTACAGAAGGAAGACTGAGAGGAGATCAATACCAGAAGATAGATCATGCTCAGGGTGGTCTCTAGAAATGAGTACAGCGATGAATGGAAAAATCAGATAGGGAGGGAGTTTGTAGGTACGCACACGTTAGAAACATGAACTGTATCCTTTGTTGGATGGGCAGCGAGTTGGAAGACTGACAGAGAAGAGCAGCATCTAAAAAGCATAAAAAAACAAACAAACAGAAGATGGATGAGTTGATCACTGGTAGTGGTAGATTAAAAAGGGGAGTGTTGCAGTTCTCTAATTGGGAATTAATGAGGACATATACTAGCATTGTAGTTGCCGCCTGCGCCAGGTAGGAACAGAGCTGTGAGAGTTTGTTTTGTCCTTAGCTGGAGTGAACAGGAGGTGGTTAAGGCCCCGTTCACACTTGGGTTTTTTGCAAAAAACGGAACAGATGTCCGGATCCGTTCCGTGCGCATCCGGACTGGATGCGTACGGTTGCACTCCGGATCCGGTCCGGATCCGTTCCGTTTACATCCGTTTTTTCATCAGTAAGTGATTCAGTTGATATCCGGATCTGTTTTTTAAAGAGATACAGACTATATAAATTCTTGGGGTCTGGGAGGTCTGCAGAAGCCCTGGGGTCATTGTTGGAGACAGCCTGACATGTAGAGACCATCCTTGGATATAGAGACTGCAGTTTGGACCATGGATACTCATTTTACCTGGGAATTGTCTACTTTTTGATTTTTAACTATTACTATGTGGGAAGAAGGCGTGCTCCTCGCAGGAGATGGTGGGTGCACCAGGCAGGTAGCTGCTGCACCTGTAGAATCAGGTCCTCAGGTGTGTAGGGCCTCACCTCTTCGTCCGACATGCTGCCAAATATCTCCAGCCACAAGTCACTGCTGCTCCACTCCTCAAACGCTGGGCCCATGTGTTACCATCCAAAATGGCCGCTATGACCATAGAAAACGCATAGGAATTGGGTAGAACGTCCACATTTTATAGCCAGTGTGTTGCCTCCTTTCCGTTTCTCATTGGTTTCAGCTGTGCGGATGGTGCAGTCAGGATCCGTCCCGGGGTGCGGCGGCCGGATCCGACGTACGTGAAAAATAGAGCAAGTTGGAAAAGTGTCTGGAGTCCAGATCCGGTCCGCGTGGAACGGACGAGTATGTACGCATCCATAGACTATCATTGGATTGCCAAACGTCCGTTCCGTTTGCACAGTATACGTTCCGGATCCGGTCCGGAAAATCCTGACTGCTAACACAAATGTGAACCCAAATCAAATATTATACCTGGTATTATTGCCAGCCCCATGCAGCCATCCTGCGCCCTCGTAGTCACTCGCTGCTGCTCCGGTCCCCCGCCGAGAGCTAGTTTTGTTTGTGACCGACCTCGGGGTCAGCGGGCCGCCACGCATACATTTGCACGCATTCCCGCTGGTGCATGAAGCTATCGCGGACATTAACACATACATTTTTACGTGTTAGTGGTGCAACGCGTACATGTTTGCAGGAAGTGATACCAATGAGACAGTCAGGGTTGTGAGAAGTTAAAACAGAAAGATCAGAACCAGAGAGACAGATTTGGGAATCATCTGCATATTGATTATTTTGGAAGCTTAAAGAGCTAATAAGATGGCCAAGACCATAGGAGCAATGTTTACTGATCCTTGTGGTACTTCAACAGAGAAGATGATTTTTAAATGTGCAATGCTAAACAATTCTCTGCTGACATAAGGGGAAAGCCATAAGAAAGTATTCGACTATATGCCTATAGAGGAGAGGATCTGTCTTGCTCAAAAGCTTTTAAAAAAAAAAAAACTGTAGGGGGGGGGGAGGGGGGTCGGGGGAAAATGAGTTGAGCTTACCCGGGGCTTCTAATGGTCCACTGCAGACATCCTGTGCCCGTGCAGCCAGTCACCGATGCTCCGACCCTGCCTCCGGTTCACTTTTGGAATTTCAGACTTTAACATCTGAAAACCACTGCGCCTGCATTGCCGTGTCCTCGCTCCCGCTGATGTTACCAGGCATACTGCGCAGGCACAGACCATACCGGCATGGCAGTGCCACACGATATTCCAATGTGCAAACAAAGTTTATAATGTTGAAGATTTCTTATTTCCAGCTGTGTTGCCAACAAGTAAAGCATGGCAATACATGAAGTATGAATGGTTGCTTAAAGAAAAGAACTTACCAAAGAAACTTCCAGTTCTCAGTATATTATTATGTTATTATCATCATTTGTTTACATATACGTGTTTGTATACGTATACATTATCATTTGTACAGCATGCAGTAGTTCTATATTAAGACACAATAATAACTTACAGCTCCACAATCATTCTGAGTCTCATATTGGCAGCTCTCCTGAACTTCAGTTGGTGTGAGAGTTCCTGCTGACATCTTGCAGTTGTAGGTTACACAGCTATCAACGCTGGATTTAGCAGACTCTCCTTCCTAAAAAAACAAATTAGAGTACATATTAAAAAATCTGTTTATCTGTCAGTGGCCACAGCAATTCCATTGGAGGTTCACCTTCCGGGTGTGGTGTTATCTACAACCAAGAAGGATCAACCAAGAGTGCGACCATCCAGCTCCAGTAGGACCTGGAATACCGAGTGGGGATGGTTATCTCCCCATTGGCGATATATGGTGGGTTGCAGTGATTGCAACCCACCTTTGTGAGTATAAATACTCTTATACTACAATCTAACATCTAATACCGCACAATACTGCACAATTTGGCTCCTGGACTCTCCTTGTCATACAGGTGACCGTGGTATCCCTACAGTGACCACCTTTTCTATTAAAGTCAATGGGGCTCAAAGCAAATTCTCGGTTTGTGAATTTTCACTGTAAAATTGCCTAGTTAATACTCAAACCTCTACTTACTAATATTATCAGATAGGGTTCACCTAATAGCATGCTGAAAAAACAATACAGAAAACATTTTGCTGTCACTAGAGGGGGGGGGGGGGGGGAGATAGCAGAAGCAGAGAAGGTTCTGTACTTTGTTTGTACAGTAATTACTTAATTACAAGACAATTTGATAATTTATCCAGGAACTGGAAATCTTATAAATTAACTACAGTGAAGTGTAAATATGCCTCAGAGTGACATTAGACCAGTATTATTGTTTTTATATATATATTTTTTTTTTTTTTACTGTGTTCACTGTTTTAAAGAAAAAATAAAAATTTTGAGTTTCCTATCATTTTAAGTTCCTCCCCAAATCGTACAAACTATCAACATTGTAAATGAAATAATTAAAGTTACAGTAACAGATCAAATTCCACACTTTCATAAACGTCTGGCAGTCCTGGATCACATATAAAGGAAACTTAGAACTAATTAAACCAATTTAATGAGATGAGAACCTTTCTTAAGAAAATTAATCACAAATTCAATGGCCCTGTATATCAGATATTAGCTGAATTCTAGCCTACCACAACATAGAACCTCAGTATCATTTGATTGTTCTCTTCCTTGTCATAAATGTTATTACTACCTAAGGATATTTCTACTGCATTTTACTGTATCCTGATATGATCAAAACCCGATGTTGCAGGTACCAAGCTGTTAACTATATGCTTTGTAAAGTGCAATAAAGGCTTTTAAAACCAATGAAAACAAATTAACTGTCCACTTACTGCAACACGTATGTGGTCTCCATTTTTCTCTGTGAAAACACATTCTTTTTGTACACACAATCCACAACACAGACCAGGATCTTTCACATATTCTTGACCCTGTAAGGAGAACAATTAAAATTGTGCATTTGGTAGACATTACATTACTACCTTTCTGCATCCTTGAAAATTAGACAGTCAAAATTACACATAAAATATTTAAGCTACTTGTTAAAACTAGCATGGAAAACAATAAAGCAGCATTTGTACATAGCAAGGAAATGAGCAGCGCTACTTAAAAACAGACTAGTGCCCACCTGCAAAAGAGTGCAAGCCCCACTTGTGGGGTCGAATACACACTGAGCATACACATGACCTGTCTACCACTAGAGGAGGATGTTGGTTTCCATTAACAGCTTGCATGCAACCTATTAAGTACTCGTCCCTCCCACTGCGAAGAAGTCAATCCTCCATGGGAGGGGCCTAACACTAACTAAATCCTAACCTATGTATATGCATAGCCTGGGTGCGGCTAATCAAATAAAATCGAAAATTGAAAATTGCGCAAAAGGTGGATCAGCGCAACACCAGGCCGCCTCCGAATGGCCTCCATCAGAGATGCGCTGAGCCCCCCCAGGAGCTACAAACGCACCTTGAACCCAAACAGAAGCTCTGCATATACACCAAAAGCATGGTTGTTAAGTGGGAGCAGCTGACCAAAAACGAATTACATTTGTACATAGCAAGGAAATGAGCAGCGCTACTTAAAAACAGACTAGTGCCCACCTGCAAAAGAGTGCAAGCCCCACTTGTGGGGTCGAATACACACCGAGCATACACATGACCTGTCTACCACTAGAGGAGGATGTTGGTTTCCATTAACAGCTTTATGCTCGGTGTGTATTCGACCCCACAAGTGGGGCTTGCACTCTTTTGCAGGTGGGCACTAGTCTGTTTTTAAGTAGCGCTGCTCATTTCCTTGCTATGTACAAATGTAATTCGTTTTTGGTCAGCTGCTCCCACTTAACAGCCATGCTTTTGGTGTAAATGCAGAGCTTCTGTTTGGGTTCAAGGTGCGTTTGTAGTTCCTGGGGGGGCTCAGCGCATCTCTGATGGAGGCCATTCGGAGGCGGCCTGGTGTTGCGCTGATCCACCTTTTGCGCAATTTTCAATTTTCGATTTTATTTGATTAGCCGCACCCAGGCTATGCATATACATAGGTTAGGATTTAGTTAGTGTTAGGCCCCTCCCATGGAGGATTGACTTCTTCGCAGTGGGAGGGACGAGTACTTAATAGGTTGCATGCAAGCTGTTAATGGAAACCAACATCCTCCTCTAGTGGTAGACAGGTCATGTGTATGCTCGGTGTGTATTTGACCCCACAAGTGGGGCTTGCACTCTTTTGCAGGTGGGCACTAGTCTGTTTTTAAGTAGCGCTGCTCATTTCCTTGCTATGTACAAATGTAATTCGTTTTTGGTCAGCTGCTCCCACTTAACAGCCATGCTTTTGGTGTATATGCAGAGCTTCTGTTTGGGTTCAAGGTGCGTTTGTAGCTCCTGGGGGGGCTTAGCGCATCTCTGATGGAGGCCATTCAGAGGCGGCCTGGTGTTGCGCTGATCCAACTTTTGCGCAATTTTCAATTTTCGATTTTATTTGATTAGCCGCACCCAGGCTATGCATATACATAGGTTAGGATTTAGTTAGTGTTAGGCCCCTCCCATGGAGGATTGACTTCTTCGCAGTGGGAGGGACGAGTACTTAATAGGTTGCATGCAAGCTGTTAATGGAAACCAACATCATCCTCTAGTGGTAGACAGGTCATGTGTATGCTCGGTGTGTATTCGACCCCACAAGTGGGGCTTGCACTCTTTTGCAGGTGGGCACTAGTCTGTTTTTAAGTAGCGCTGCTCATTTCCTTGCTATGTACAAATGTAATTCGTTTTTGGTCAGCTGCTCCCACTTAACAGCCATGCTTTTGGTGTATATGCAGAGCTTCTGTTTGGGTTCAAGGTGCGTTTGTAGTTCCTGGGGGGGCTCAGCGCATCTCTGATGGAGGCCATTCGGAGGCGGCCTGGTGTTGCGCTGATCCACCTTTTGCACAATAAAGCAGCATTAGCTGTCACTTTGCATGTAAGCTTTTAGTGAAAATAATTCCTCTGAGCCCAAGGTCTCTGTTACCACCTGAAAGGGCTTGTTCACACCTAGGGCGTTAAAGAGAGTCTGAAGCGAGAATAGATCTCGCTTCAGACCTCATAGCTAGCAGGGGCATGCGTGCCCCTGCTAAAACGCCGCTATAGCGCGGCTTAACGGGGGTCCCTGTCCCCCCAAACCCCCTCCGTGCAGCGGGGGAGCGCTTCCTGGTTGGGGCAGGGCCAACCGCCGCAGCCCTGCCCCATGCGCGTCTGTCAGACGCGTATCTCCGCCTCTCCCCCGCCCCTCTCAGTCTTCCTTCACTGAGAGGGGCGGGGGAGAGGCGGCGATGCGCGTCTGATAGACGCGCTGGGAGGCAGTGCTGCAGCCGTTAGCCCTGCCTTCAGGAAGAAGATTACCAGCGACCATTTTACAAACAAACTTTTGCAGGGGGTGGGTTGGGGGTGAAGGGACCCCCGTTAAGCCGCCGGATAGCGGCGTTTTAGCAGGGGCACACGTGCCCCTGCTTTATATAAGACCTGAAGCGAGATTTAGTCTCGCTTCAGTGTCTCTTTAAGCATTTTTTAAAAATGCCTGCTAGTTTAAAGGGGTTCTTTCGCGAAAAAAGTAGGCAGTTAAAAAATGTGACAGATGACAGGTTTTGAGCCAGTCCATCTTTTTAAGGGGGATTCTCAGGGCTTTCTTTGTTTTCAACAGCATTTCCTGAACAGCAGTTTAACTGCTTTGCCCAGGGAGCTGCTGACCAGTTTCTATACTTCCACCATAGAATCCATCCTCTGCTCCTCAGTCATTGTCTGGTATGCTGGGGCAACGGCCAGCGACAAACACAAACTGCAGAGAGTCATAACGGACGCGGAGAAGATCATCGGATCCCCTCTTCCACCTCTCGATCTCCTCCACTCCGCCAGGATGAGGAGGAGGGCCACCATGATCTCCCGGGACCCCGCTCACCCAGGCAGCCACTACTTCAAGCTCCTCCCGTTGGGCCGTCGCTATAGGGCTATACCATCCAAAACCACCAGGCGGATGAACACCTTCTTCCCCCAAGCTGTTCGGCTTCTGAACTCCAGTCTCCCCCTACCTGGCCCGCATACCAGCGTACTCTAGCTGGTTGTCAGCCGGCCCCCGCCGCTGCCGGCCTGGGCCCATCAAATGGACTAGAGGCCACTACCTACTTCCTTATTATTGTGTTGTGTGTCTGTCTTGTATTATACCAATTATGCCTTTGAAATGTGTTGTGTGTCTGTCTTGTATTATACCAATTATGCCTTTGCCATGTGTACCACAAGTAATTCCGATTACAGCTCTTGCTGTACTTGGCGAAATAAAGTGATTCTGATTCTGATTCTGATTCTGAACTGCCAAAATAGCAAGATACCAGCCGGCCTCACTAATCACTTGCACACTATTATGCCAGTTAGATTTTGCAACTGTTGTTTAGGAAATGCTGTTGAAAACAAAGAAAGCCCTGAGAATCCCCCTTAAAAAGATGGACTGGCCCAAAACCTGTCATCTGTCACATCTTTTAACTGCCTACTTTTTTCGCGAAAGAACCCCTTTAAAAATTGCCCGATGATTCCCTATGAGAGTGTTCACATCTGAGTGGTTTGTTTCCGATCCAATCAGCAAACCGGTGCCTGTACCATTTTTAGGGCAATTTTACTACAATGGAAGGTGTAGGAAAAAACGCAAAACACTCAAAAAATCGCTTTGTACGGTGAATGCGCTCGCGCTTTTAAGAATATATACATAGAGCTTGATTCACTAAAGCGTGATAACTGCTATCACAGCAGTTATCACGCGCTCTGCTGCTCGCAAAAGTTTACACGCAAATCACGGGCGCACTAGCGCAAATTTTTACTCGCAATTGTGAATTCACACAACCATGGGCAAAAATTTGCGATTGTGCAAGTAAACGCATGCAGTGAATCAAGCCCAACATGTGATAACTTGATAACCTGTGATAACTTTTGATAAGGTGTGATATTTGTCCTATCACGGTTTAGTGAATCAAGCCCAATAAACGAACGTTTGCGCGCGATTATGTGCACGTTTCACGTGAAAAGCGCACATGATTGCGTGATATCATTTGCTTATCACGTGAACTAATGCTGTTTGCGTGTAAACTTTTTCCGAGCGGCAGAGTGCGTGATAACTGCTTTAGTGAATCAAGCCCATTGTATTTATTATTTTCCAGGTCAAAGAGTTCACTTCCTGACTTGTGTCAGGAAGTGAAAAAACAAATCTCTCTGAAAAAACACTTAGAAAAGCGCTTTACACAAAATCGTAGCGCGCAGGTAAGCCACGGGAGGGGGGGGGGAAAAATCACTCACAAAAGATTTTTTGCTTCTGCTCGGATATCCTAACTGACTATCCGACCGGATTTCGGATTTTCACATGAAAATCCGAGTTTGCTCGGATAGTGCTATTCGGATTTACATAGATATCCGGAATGCTATTCAAAGTTCGGATAGTGGAAAAAGTTCGGATTATCTGGGTAGTTCGGATACCCGAATATTGGATGAGCACCACTGCCTATGCATCAGTGCAGAATTCTGTGCTTGGAGGTATTTGTGATGAGGCAGATCCAGGACTGGCAATGACTTTCCTCCTAGATATAGTGGGGACTTGCCAGGCCTTAAGTTGTTTCTGTATAAGGCAGTATGGAGGGTTCAAGGTAACGAATTCACCTTTTCTTTTTCTTCAATTTTAGCTTTCATGAGTTTAGGTTCACAAAGGAGCTTAAAGCGGACCTGAACTCAGAACCTCCTCTCTGCTCTAAAAGATAAGAAACAGCATAATAATCTTTAAAGAAAAAATATTTCTTTGTTACAGCTGATACAAATCCTGCAATAAATCTGCAGTGTGTCTTCTTCCTGCTTTCATGGAAGCAGACATAGGGTTAACATCCAAATTAGCTGCTCTGCAAGGCAGCCAGCAGACACAGCTGAGAGATCAAATTACAACTTGTGAGTAGTCACAGATGGCGGGATATTGGACAGACTAAACTCTCTAAATACATACAGGGTGCATTTCTCTATGTTTTCTGACTGTTCTGTGCAAGAGTTCAGGTCCACTTTACTGTAAGTCTACAATAGTCTGCAGTAATCTACTAGACTCTAGGTCTTTGATCTGCTTTTGACACTTATTTTAATCCCCATAATCATGTTTAGAAATGTACATAACATACAGAGTTTACACTTCCACCACCTCTCTCTGCTTTCCCCTCAAAGATCATACATATTTTTGAAATATTAAAGTAACCACCCTTCTGTTGTAGCAGTGAAAGCATCTCTACAAGGGTAAGTGTTTTGTTTTCAACTTTGTTTAAGAGGGTTGCTGCCAGATTCCACCATAACTGACCCTGGGCCTTACCTCCATATGCATGGGCTTAGCTTACCCCACCTCCCCTCGCACAAGGTGGAAATAAGCGCCTTGCGCATACGTTGCACATAATATTTTAGTGTCAATGGACCAATATCTCTCTTAGGGGCTCGTTTCCATATGCGTGCTTTCAGCCGTGCTTATGGAAACGCGATCGCAGGGATATCAGAGAGTGCATAGACTGCACTCTCTGATGTCTGCATACATGGGCTGCGAGTCACCACTGAATCACAGAGCATAGTAGCCTGCATTTTGGGGCAACTGCGCCCAGTATCCCATTCATTATAATGAATGGGATCGCAAGTGGGAGAGTGACGTGTAACACAGAGCTGGGATGATGCACGGCTCCTGCGCTGCATAGCGGAAACGAGCCCTTACTCTATGGAACCCTATAGTTGTTATGTTGAAGCACGTGGGACAATTCACAGTAGCTGAGCAGGGACTTCCTGCGTGTCACATAGTGACAGAACATTTTCATACTGTGCTGTAACATTATTGCTGGGCAGTCAGAGTGTTTGTGCTTCTCAAACTTGCTGTAGTCAAAGCCATGAGAATCTTCAAGATGCAGAGCATTATTCCATAGCTAGGACAGCGAGAAATAAAGTGCACCCCAGGTGGAAGCACACGTACATCCATAGCATTTTGTATGGGGTAATGTACTTCATTGAATATAAACAAAGCAGCAACATTTCACATTTTGTCAACTTTTCAACTTACAAGTCCGCATTCCTCTGCACTGTTATGTTCACAAAGGAGATGTGAAACAAAACTGTAAAAACGATCATTCTCTTTCGTGCAAACATAGGTTGTACAGATGTCACCAGTCAAAGGTACACTGCTTCCAGACTAAGAAAGAAGGAAAGCAAATTAAATACAATTATTGTATTACATACTAACAGATAAATGTCACTTTTATAATGCAAAATGCCCCTTAGGTCAGCTGCAATTATGGGGGGGGGGTGAGACAATCTGCATGCGGCGTCGCTGCCAACGCATAATGTGCATTATTATGTGATGTCTTTTTGTAGGATAGAAGAGATTGGTACTGCAGGTGCAATTGCACTTACTGGGCCTTTAAATTTGCTGACAGGCTTTCCCAGCAGACAATTTGCCCTCTTGAGGACCGTAGGTTTACACCCCCCTAGTGACCAGGCTATTTTTTGCAATCAAGGCCACTGCAGGGCCATACAACTCAGCACACAAGTGACCCCCCCCCCCCCCCCTTTTCTGCCCAACAACAGAGCTTTCTGTTGGTGGGCTCTGATCGCTCCCAGGATTGTTTGTTTATTTCTTACAAATATTTAATGTTCTTTTTAAATAAATAAATGTATTTTTTGTAATAATTTCCCTATCCCTCCCTCCGCCTGCCAGCCTATGACAGCAGATTGCTCCTGTCTCCCCCAGGGGGAAAGCCGTGTCACACGGCCATGCCCAGTAAAGCACTGCCGTGGATCGCAGCGCTGTACACAGTAAATAGGCGGCTGATGCCGGAGTGGAGCTCTGTCATTCATGCGGAGATGCGCGCAGATCGGCGCGTGCAATCTCCTGCATAACCCCACCCCAGGGCTTGACGCCAATTGGCGTTAGGCGGTCCTGGGGCTGACACCGCGATCGTGCCCATCAGCATGACGCGGTCATAAGACAGTGAAACTGTAGGGAAAAAAAGTGATCAAGAAAGATACTCACCTCAGTAGAGAGAATCCTCTAGTTAATCCAGTGCCCTCCACCCCCATCCTAACCTTCTCAGATCCAGCACTAGTACCTTCTGAACCTATTTGATAAGGGCTTGTTGAATAGGTTCATGCTCTCATTTGAATAAGAGCATGGCTGCACGGCTCATGCCTGCACAGTAGCATAGAGCTGCACTGTTTTTACCGATGTGCAGAGGCTTCCCTCTACCAAGGTAAGTATCTAACTTTATTAAAAGTCACAGGATTTCTTTAAAAGCCAAGTACTGCTTTGTAACAAGCACTTACCATGCCACTCTTTTTCATAAGTTAGTTCATAACTTTCTGTCTCCTTAGTGAGTAGTTGTGGGTGGTTTTCCCAGATGAGCACTTGGGTCACTGCCTGTGCTGCCCCACCCCAACCCCTATCCCCCAGGTGTAGTTGCAGGTGGTGGTCCCAAATGGTGTTAATGATTGGGACCCTACTAGTACTGCTCACCCCCATTTGGTAGCCTAGTGCGTCCTCCAGGTAATGTAACTCCCAAGTCACATAGCAGTGGTTAGGAGGGGGCATAAGACAGCCTGCACACGCTACCCCTGCTAACACATAATTGTACTATTATGTGAAACTGACGTCTCTCTATAGGTTAGAAAAGATAGTGTAATCGGCTTCTGCCTTTGCTGGTTTTGGTGCTGCAAGTGCAATTGCACTCACTGTGCCTTTGAATTTGCCGACAATTCCCTATATGCTGTATTCAATAGAATTAAACTTGAGTAAAAAAAAACCAACAACCAAGCTTTTTTTTTTTTACAAACCATCTAAGGGCTGGTGCACACCAGAGCGGTTCTGAAACATTTTTTAAAATGCTTGCAGGGGGAAAAACGCTTGGCTAATGAAAGTGAATGGGATGGTGCACACCAGAGTGGTTTGTTTTTTTCACAAACGCAGACTCAGGGGCTGCAGCATTTTTGAGATTTCTGAGGCGTTTCTGCCTCAATGTTAAAGTGTCACGGTCAGTTACCTGTCCAGGTGAGGCGGCTGGCACACACGGATGCTGGCAGTCGTCCTGGGGGGTCTCGGCGGGCCTCCTTGCGGGATGGTTTGTCGGTGCTCTCCAGCGCGCGTTGCGTTGCGCAGCGAAAGCGTTGGACCCGAAAGGCGTTGGCATGATTTCTGTGCACGCGCGCGCAAAGACAGCTGTTATATGCATCGCCTTCATGTTGCGCGTGTGTTTGCGCATGCGCACGTTCGCGTTTGCGCATGCACGCATTATGCTCTGCACCGTGCGCGCCAAACGGCCTATTTCAGCCTGGAGAGCCCAGACCTCTGTGCTGTGGTATTGCAGCAAGTGTGCTCCCGTGACGTGACACTTTGTCTGCCTGATTTCTGATCCTGCTCCATGCTGACCTTGGCCTGTCTGATAACCCGCTCTGTTGCCGAACCCTGCTTTGTACGACTACCCGATCTGTTGCCGAACCTTGCCTGTCTGAGAACCCGCTCTGTTGCCGAACCCTGCCTGTCTGACTACCCACTCTGTTACCGACCTCGGACCGTACAAGGATCTGCATCTCTGCTGTTCCTCTACAGGACCTGCGTGGCAACATCATCTCTGGTGTACGGGTCATTGCAGTACTAGACCCGTCCTGCGGGAGTCTCCAGTTCCTGCTTGCTTCAACGACTGGATCTGCGAGCACTCCTTCCCCGTGTTAACCAGAGTTCCCTGTTTCCAGCCCAGGGCCTTTGGTTGATAAGCCGCAGGGGCTGCTGCCCTCAGCACATCGGTCTCCATATCTCCAGCTACGTGACATAAAGTATAGGAAAGTGGAAAACCTCTTTGAAAAACGCCAGATCAGAGCAGTTTTGCAGGAGTTTTTGTTACAGAACCTGTTCAGTAACAGCTTAACTGTAACAATATTTGTAATCTGCTACACAAAATATGCTCTAAAAAATGCTAGGCAGGTGTAGAAAACGTCTCTAAACATGCCTAGAATCGCTCTGAAATCTTCAAAAACCTCTAGTGTTTTGCAGATCTGCTAGAGGTTTTTGGTGTGCACTGGGCATAAAAGCCAGGTGCCACAGCAGATAATTTGGGTGCTGGTAAAATGCGTGCCGCATAGACTGCAATCTTAATTGGGAATATAGAGTTACCCAGTGTAGCAGTAGGAGAACAGAGGCGCCAGCAGGATAAAAGTGGATAAAAACTTTAAAATTTGCTGGGAGGAAGTGGTGGACTTACCTCCATAAAGCAGACACGAAAGACTGTCTGAATGGTAGTCACATTTATTCATTAGTACCCCAAAACAGTGCAACGCGTTTCGCAGGCCCAGCCCGCTTCATCAGGCAATAAAAATGGGGACAAGACAGAATTTCAGCAATAGCAGGTGTAGCGCCTCTACAGTTACCCAGTGAGTAATTATGGGTCCTGGAGGTGCCAGATAAATATCATAATTAGGTGGAGCAGTCATGGGCATAACAACAGCACCCGCGACCTTCACTATTGCAGAAGCGCTCAGGAGCTGGGGGAGCCTTCCTGTACCTATCTAATGCAGAGCAGCAGTGCAGCGGAGCGTCAATCACTATGAGGCTTCCACCCCATGTCATGTGACAGAGACAGAAGCCGCATGGTTATTGCCTGGCTGCACGGCACTTGCACACTGAATAGGAGCTGGAGATGACCTGTATTGCCACTGGAAGCAGGTAATGTATTGTGCTCTGCTGCGCTGCCGCTCTGCATGTACATGACTTGCCACTGCCCCCCGCCTCCCCGCTCCCAGCCCAACCACCCTTACCCATAATGTAGTCTAAGGGTGGTAAGAGGGGCAAAACAGATCTCTGCAGGGGGGCACATCTCGGTTTAGTTACATCCCCGGGTGCAGATATCAGCAGAGAGTGAGATTAGCAGCAAAGGTGGGGCTGGTATTGGTGGATTTGTGGCAGCCAGGATGGGGGTCTTAGTAGTAGTATAGTTGGAAGCTTCAAGTTGGAATAGGGTTAGTTAAGCGATACTAAAATATCAGTAATAATTACCAATGTTCCATCCTGAGGCTTCCCACTACAAAGCATACAATTTCCTTTTTATTTTCACTTCAGGTACCCTTTAAGCTGCTACAGCTATATAACATCTTTAGCAAGATATTTTGTTTAAATAAAATCCTGGACGGCAATATAAGGTGGAAAAAAAAGAATAATATGTGCAAGCCAAGAACTGCATGTTTAACAATAGCTGACCAAAAAAAATTACGGTACATTGCAATCCAAGTTTGGAAATTGGGGAAATATGCCTTGGTGAAGCTGGTTTCAGAGTAGTTAAGCGGTGTCTGTTGCATTGGACATGCTATAGACTTTTTATGACATGTATGAAAACCGGCCTGCTTCTGGAAAAATCATGCAGCTTGGGACTTAGCATTCTATTGCTGCAGCAGACACCAGATCGAATGGCCATTTTGACATGTCTGAATAGATCCTATGATTAAAGTGAATCTAAAATAAACTTATGGGGCTTGATTCACAAAGCGGTGCAAAGTGTTTGCACGCCTGTGAAAAGCCCTTTATCACGCCTAAACTCAGTTTAGGCGTGATAAGAAGAAACTCGCGCGATCTCCCGCGCGCAAAGTTTTGCGCGCGTAGCGCACCGCGCTGCGCGCGCAGTGTGCCGTGCTTCGCGCGCAGCGTCCATTGAGCCCTATGGGACTTTGCGCGCGCAGCGCGGTGCGCTACGCGCGCAAAACTTTGCGCGCGGGAGCTTCGCGCGAAGAGCAGCACAAATCGGTGATAACTCAGCTTTGCACCGCTTATCACGCCTAAAGTCTTTTAGGCGTGATAACTGAGTTATCACCGCTTTGTGAATCAAGCCCATGGTGTAATGATTGATTTGTATGTGTAGTACATCTAAGTAATTAAACGTTAGCAGCAGAGATATGAATCTAATATTGTTTCCAGTACAGGGAGAGTTAATAGACACCCGAGGTGAAAATAAACTAATGAAATAAATGATTGTAGCTATATTCCTTCTCCTAAAAATGACTTTTTCAGATATTCCACAATTTTATTTTATGTTTAAATCTACTTTTTAAGTTTTAACTGTTTTATTGTTTTTGCTCAATGACACATTCATTGAAGTATGCCAGAGCTAAAATCGATGGACTACTGACCCTTTTTATCTCTTTTCTGCTCTCAGAAGCCATTTTCTGCTAGGAAAGTGTTTTATAGTTGGAATGTCTTATCAGTGAGGATAACACTGTAGTCACTTCCTGTCTGAGTCCGGGCTGAGTCAGCTACTTACATACCTGATATTTAACTCTTTCAGGCAGAGAAAGAAAAAAGGAACACAGCATAGTTATTTGTGTGCTAGGCACTGTACATACCCATGTCTATCTCATCATGTCACATGTCACCTCGGGTATCCTTTAAGAAACTCCAGTTGTTATCTATGCAAAAGAGCTTATCAGAGCTAGGGATGGCCCGAACGTTTCGACCGAACAGATTCACGCAAACTTCGGTGGTTCGCGTTCGCAGTGAACCTCAAACTATATGCGAGTTCGACCCGCCCCCTATACTACATCATTAGAGTCAACTTTGACCCTCTACATCCCAGTCAGCAGACACAGGGTAGCCAATCAGGCTACACTCCCTCCTGGAGCCCCCCCCCCACCACCCCCCTTATAAAACGCAGGCAGCGTCAGCCTTTTCACTAACTTGTGTGGCTGTAGTAATTCGAGAAGGGAGAGAACCTGCTGACATAGTGAAAGCTTAGTTAGGCTCCTGTGTTAGGCTTGTTAGGTTGCTCCTTCTTGCTGATACTTATTGCTTAAAAGCACTCCTCATCCTCAACAGCTCTTTTGAGAGCTAATGTTGTTCTTGTGATCTATTTTATTTTTATTTTTTTGTGTGTGTGTCCCACGGACACTTGTGTTGCATATACAGCCCTGTCAGTCAGTCGCAGCTGCTGGACCTTGGCTCCTTGGTAATTCCTACTGTGCCACTGCCAGGCCCAGCACATTCAGTGACTACCGGTGTGTGAGTGACAGCTGCACATTTCTAATACCAATCCCGGCATACCTGTTCAGTAGTGCACCTATGTACGTGAGCGCACGCAGTGTTATATACCAGTCAGTCGCTGCACCTGTTCACGGTACCTGTGTGTGTGACAGCTGCAAATTTGTAATGCCAATCACTGCATACCTACCTGTTCAGTGTACCTACCTACCTACGTGACCGCAAGCAGTGTTATATACCAGTCACTGCACCGGTTCACGGTACTTGTGTGTGTGACAGCTGCACATTTGTAATACTAGTCATTGCATAATTGTTCACAGTACCTGTGTGACCGCACGCTGTGTAATATACCAGTCCGTGCATACCTGTTAACTGCACCTGTGTGACAGCTGCACATTGCATGGTGGCATAGTGGGTAGTGCTCTCGCCTTGCAACGCTGGGTCCCCGGTTCAAATCCCAGCCAGGTCAACATCTGCAAGGAATTTGTATGGTCTCCCCATGTCTGCGTGGGTTTCCTCCGGGTATTCCGGTTTCCTCCCACATCCCCAAAACATACAGATAAGTTAATTGGCTTCCCCCTAAATTGGCCCTAGACTACGATACATACACTACACAATACATACATAGGCATAGGACTATGGTAGGGATTAGATTGTGAGCTCCTTAGAGGGACAGTTAAGTGACAAGACAATATACTCTGTACAGCGCTGCGGAAGATGTCGGCGCTATATAAATACTAGATAATAATAATAAAATAATAAATAAGTCAAGTCAGTGCATACCTTTCACTTAAAAAAAAATTGAGCCATGGAAAGGCCAACACTCCCGTAGGGACAACTGCCTTACGAAGGCACAGAGAGAAAAGGCCCAAACTGCAATGGGAAGACCACCTGAGGAAAAGCAGCACACAAAAGCAAAGCCACCCTCCTTCTCCTCTTCCTCCTTCAGGTACATCATCTTCAGCCGCTTTCTCCCTTGCACCTTCACAATCACAGCCACCCTCCTCCACTCCACCTCTCACCTTGAGCGGTTCCTGCTCCTCTGCACACAGCAGCAGCCAGGTGTCCGTGGGGGAAATCTTTGAGCGGAAGAAGCCAATGTCTGCCAGTCAACCCCTTGCCCTGCGTCTGACAGCTGGCTTGGCGGAACGGTTAGCTTGCCAGCTGTTACCATACCAGCTGGTGGACTCTGAGGCCTTCCGAAAATTTGTGGCCATTGGGACACCGCAGTGGAAGATACCAGGCCGCAATTATTTCTCAAAAAAGGCGATACCCAAACTGTACCATGAAGTTGAAAGGCAAGTGATGTCATCTCTGGCACACAGCGCTGGGTCAAAGGTCCATCTGACCACGGATGCCTGGTCTGCCAAGCACGGTTAGGGCAGGTACATTACTTACACAGCCCATTGGGTCAACCTGGTGACTGCTGGCAAGCAGGGAGTATGTGGCTGTGCAGCAGACCTAGTTGTGACACCTCCACGGCTTGCAGGCAGGCCTCCTGCCATCTCCTCTCCTTCTCCTCCTACTCCTCCTGCTACATCCTCTTCGCTGTCGTCCTCCTCCTCCTTGGCTTAGTGGCAGTTCAACTCTATTGGTGCTGCGATCTCCTCTCCAGCTACACAGCCCCAGCTCCCCAGGGCCTATGCTGCATGCCAGGCAGGACAGTGTCACGCCATCTTGGACATGTCTTGCCTCAAAGCCGAGAGTCACACTGGGGCAGCTCTCCTGACTGCTCTGAACAAACAGGTGGATCAGTGGCTGACCCCGCACCAACTGGAGATCGGCAACGTGGTGTGTGACAACGGCAGCAATCTCATTTTGGCTTTGAATTTGAGAAAGTTGACACATGTACCCTGCATGGCACATGTGCTAAATCTTATAATTCAGAGATTTGTGTCTAAGTACCCAGGCTTACAGAACTTTCTAAAGCAATCCAGGAAGGTGTGTGGGCATTTCAGGCGGTCTTACATGGCCATGGCACGCTTTGCCGATATTCAGCGGAGAAACAACTTGCCGGTGAGACGCTGGATTTGCGATACTGCGACTCGCTGGAATTCAACGCTCCTGATGTTCAACCGCCTGCTACAACAGGAGAAAGCTGTCAAATAGTATCTCTGCAACTATAGTCAAAGGACATGCTCTGGGGAGATGGGGATGTTCTGGCCGAAGTACTGGACACTCATGCGAAATGCCTGCAGGCTCATGTGGCCGTTTAAGGAGGTGACAAACCTGGTAAGTCGCAGTGAAGGCGCCATCCACAACTTGATCTCATATGCTTTCTTCCTGGAGCGCGCTGTGCGTAGAGTGGTGAATCAAGCTAATCAAGCTGTAGAGAAGCGTGAACAGGAACAGGAGGAAGAGTTGTGGGATCAATTCTCAGCAGAAGCAGATGATTCCTCAACACCTGCGGCAGCATAGAGGGGGGAGGAGGAGGAGGAAGAGTTGTGTAGGGAAGAGGAGTCAGAAGATGAGGAAGGTGTTTGTCACAGGAGCCCTAGTGGCTGACCGCACTTAGCCTTCTAAACGGTGCCAGCGCACAGATCGTGCGAACTCTGGTCGCAGTCAATGCGCAGGAACCGTTAAGAATTAGCCGCAGACAACTCAGAAGGGAGCCTGTGAGACACGGGTGATTACAACTTCACCCACTGGTTCAGAGTAAACTGCCACCACCGCGGTTATCATGGGACCGTGGAGCCCACTAACTGACTAGTCCTGCGAATAAAACGGTTAAACACACGATATTCTATCTAGCCAACAACAAACAAACGGTAGCGTATCTTCAGAGACCCGGGATCAGTTCTGTGTGTGCTGATAAGCAGGGTAGCGGAACAGTGAATGACTTGGAGGAAGTCTTTTATTCACACAATATAAATAATTAATATATACAGACAATTATTAAAATCACAATTATTAAGACGGTAATAGCCAGTATAAAAAATAAAAGAAGGGAGAAAAATACTTAGTTCCTGGAAAGATGTCCTTTTTGTGGGAAAATCATCAGTTCAAGCAAAACGGTTTCAAGTTCTTAGAGTTCTTTGTTTCAGAGTAAAGTTCAGCAAGATTTAAAATCCAAACAAAATGGAGGATGTCCTTTGTTTCAGCTCTGTCAAGATGGCCACCACTTGTTCCTCATAGTGGCCGTGTGTCATGAAGATGGTAAAGGGAGGAATTGATGCCCTCCTGCTGGCCAGGTGCTTTTGATGAAGCTGGTTTGGGGGTGTGGCAATGCCGGCCCCTCTGAGTCACCCACCAATGACAGTTCATTCCCTCTGAGAGATTTTAGGGCTAAACTTATGAAATGCTGTAACTCCTGAACCATACACGTTATATTTAGGGGGGTAACAGCTTCAGACTTGTTGGAAAATACAGATTAATATGACATCAGACACGGCTAAGCCAGCGGGTCAGGCTCCTGAGAAGATTCATATCTCGATAACCGGACGGTCTATCCCAAGGAATTTCATATCAGCACGATGGCCAGATTTTACCGGACAAGACGATATGAATTTTATAGCTGTGCGACATACGGTTTTCGTATGCCGACAGGAAATCATATCACCCATGCTTTCCTTATGGCCCATGCTCGGTGCCGGATCGGCTGGCTTTCTATTGCCCCCCTGTGGAGCCAGTTTCCTGGTCCTTTTCATGGGGACATCTGCTGTAGGGGGAATGAGCTGGGCCCTGCAGGGAGTCCAGCCACGTGCGACATTCCGGAGGGGTGAAGGGACTGCTCTGGCTCACAGGGAAACAGATCTCTGGATTTAAAATAACACAAAATGTCATTTTCGGATCGCTTGCACGACTGCTCAGATCCGACAGGGAGCGATCAGGAAAGCGACTGTGAATTCTCTAGATTCACCTGCGCTTCTCACGGCTATTCCGTGACACCTCCCTTTCCTGACGCTGTGTCGGGGGTTGTCAGCAAGACATCCGCCGTAGCAGCCATTGGCACTGTTGGGTCTAGTTCCCCCTGACACCGGGACAGCCCATCAGCGTTTCGGTGTCGGCCAACCTGGCTGACAGGTCTCGGGTTGCCGGTGCGGCGGGAAAACCTATTGGAGCCTGTGGCTCGGTTCCCCTGGACCGGTCACGGTCTGCTACCCTCAGGTTTGACCCGACATGGACCGTTCTGGACAGGGCGTTTGCGCCACTGCAGTCGGACGTGGTGTCTGCCGGGACTGCTGACAACATGCAGTGGGTTGGTTAGGTCAACAGCCAGCCCACGCAGGGTTCCCCTGCTAAGTGGCTGTGGACCTAAGGGAAATCCGCGGGAATCCCTGGACCTTCCCAGCTCCTGACAGACGGCACATGCTCTGCAGTAGTTTGCTACATCCCCGTTCATCCGGGGCCAATAAAACTGTTTCCGAATACCGGCAAGTGTCTTGCGGACACCCGAGTGCCCTGTCAGAGGATTACCATGTGCGGATTTCAGCACATGTCCCCTGAACGCACTCGGGACCACAAGCCATTTGGTATTCGCGTGGGATCTACCTGTAGGGGGCTGTACAGACTCACTGTACAGTCTCCCACCTTCCCAGTACACCTTGAAAGCGGCCCCATCTGCGAGGGGCTCAGCGGCTTGCTGCCTGAGCACCTCCAGGCTTGGGTCACTTTGTAGTGCGGCTGAGAATACGGCGCTGTCAGTTTCAGCCAACTGGCTCATGTCACACGAGGCCAGCGGCTGAAAGGTCCCATCACTGCGGTCAGAGGAGGGGGAGGAGGCCGTAACCCCCTCCACCTGTTCTGAGCTCGGGTTCTGAGCAGTGCAGTTGCGCGGTACTGCTAGCACAGGTACACGGTCAGAATGGCACAGACGGACATTCCTCAAATCATCATTGCATGCAGTAATGACATTGACAGGTATAGACAGTTTTTCATCACAGACAGGTTGTACAGTAAACTCAGGTACAGTTACAGCATCGTCACAACAGACAGTCTGTACCTCAAACTCAGGTGCCTTTGAAGCAGGCACTATTGAACCTGGTACCCTTGAACTGGGCACATTCAACCCACCTCCCCCTGGTGCTCCCCCAAGTGTATAAAGTACCTGGTGGTGGGTGGAGAGTCCGTCTCCTTCCGTGAGCGACAAGGCGGTCGTGGCAGGTTCATAGTAGGACACAAGCTTGCCCAAATCAGTCCCTAGCAACACAGGGACTGGGAGATCCTTCATAACCCCAACAACCCTTTCTTGGACTCCTCCTACTCCCCAATCCAGCTTCACTCTTGCGTGGGCTATGTGAAAAAGGGTGCCCTCTACTCCAGTAAGGGCAAGGGATTGGCTGGAGCTGATGCTCTCCTTTGGCACAAGGTGTGAGTGAACTAACGTGATGTCAGCTCCGGTGTCTCGGAATCCGGTGACAACTTTGCCGTTCACTCTAACAAGTTGCTGCTGGTCGGTTCGGTCGCGGATTTCCTTTCCGCGTGCAAACAGGACAAAATCTGATGATCCAGGCTGTGGTTCGCTGGCGGGTTGCCTCTGCTGTGGGTGAGGTACAGGTGATGCAGATGATCCAGGTGCTGGTGGTGTCTGTCTCCGCTCCGGACAGTCGAATTTCATGTGTCCGGGCTGGCGGCAGTAGTGACAGGTGACCTCTCCAGGCGCTGCAGGCCTGGGTGCAGCAGCTGCGCTGGGTGGCCTCTGTGGCGGACGGCTCACAGGGGCAGGAGAGTCTGCCGAGGTATTGGACTGACCTCCTCTCCAGCTGGATGGGACAGTTCTGCGGGTATCAGCCACCCGGGTAGTTGCAAAAGTCTCAGCAAGGTCTGCAGCGACAGTGGCTGAAGCCGGCCTGCGTTCTAACACAAACTGTCCTACATCAGCAGGGCAAATGTTCAGAAATTGTTCGAGGACTATCAAGTCCTCCAGGACGCCATAAGACCCTTTGGTGAGGCCTAGAGTCCACTGGCGTAGTGTGGTGAGCAAGCTGCTGGCCACATCTCGGTACGAATCAGAAGGCTTTTTCTGCCAGGCCCTGAACTTTTTCCGATAGGCTTCTGGCGTCAGCTAGTACTTAGTAATGATAGCGTCTTTTATAGCAGCATAATCATTATCCTTCTCCGCAGGCAATTCTGCGAAGGCATCAAGCGCTTTGTAGCGCAGCAAAGGTGTCAGATGTCTGGCCCACTGGTCTTGGGACAGACGATACTGACGGCATGCTTTTTCAAAAGACCGCAAAAACAAGTCAATGTCTGTGTCTTTTTCAATATTAGCAAATTTAAATTTTGCACTTACGGGTGGTGCAGCTCCTTCAGCAGGGAGACTGGGCGGTGAACTCCGGCTGGCCTGTTGCACTTTTGCCATGTTTAGCTCATGCTGTCGTTGGCGCTCCCGTTCTCGCTCAGCGGCATCCCTCTCCGCGTGGCGTTCAGCAGCAGCAGCAGCAGCAGCTTGCCGCTCCCGTTCCTCCCGCATTTGGCGCTCTGTCCGCGCTTCTGCAGATTGGCGCTCCTCACGCATGTACTGCAGGTACTTGTCCAGGTCAGTGTCCATCAGCTTTTGTAATGCCTGCTGCATTAGCGGATCAGTACAAACGGACAGTCCAGTACTGGCCGGTTCCAGGCGAGTACTTTCAGAAACTCTGGGATTGGGGTCCATACTGACAGTCTCTGGCGTAACTGTTGCAACAGGGCCCGCAGGATGCTCAACCTCTGTACGCCTAGGATCTTCAGCCTCTGGTTCCCCTCGATTGTCAGATGGGCTGGTATCCACCTCAGCGGACACTCCCGGCTCCTGCAGTTGCTGGGTATCCCATCTGGACAAGTCTGCTATCAGGTCCTGTTTCCTGCGGCCGACATCAATGCCTCTCTCTTGGCAAAGATTTTGCAGGTCCGCCAGGCACATGTTCTGGTAATTCCCGGACATTTCCATGCCAAATAAAATAAAACTTTTGGGGAGGGGTACTGGCTACACAGTCTCTCTGTATATATAAAAAATATATTGCCTTCCAGCTACACCAACGAATTAGTTCGTTTCTCGATAGCGCTAGCGCTATCGCAGATACTTTCAGCACAACACAGGTCCCAACCGCTGCCTAACACTGTCACAGGAGCCCTAGTGGCTGACCGCACTTAGCCTTCTAAACGGTGCCAGCGCACAGATCGTGCGAACTCTGGTCGCAGTCAATGCGCAGGAACCGTTAAGAATTAGCCGCAGACAACTCAGAAGGGAGCCTGTGAGACACGGGTGATTACAACTTCACCCACTGGTTCAGAGTAAACTGCCACCACCGCGGTTATCATGGGACCGTGGAGCCCACTAACTCACTAGTCCTGCGAATAAAACGGTTAAACACACGATATTCTGTCTAGCCAACAACAAACAAACGGTAGCGTATCTTCAGAGACCCGGGATCAGTTCTGTGTGTGCTGATAAGCAGGGTAGCGGAACAGTGAATGACTTGGAGGAAGTCTTTTATTCACACAATATAAATAATTAATATATACAGACAATTATTAAAATCACCAATGACAGTTCATTCCCTCTGAGAGATTTTAGGGCTAAACTTATGAAATGCTGTAACTCCTGAACCATACACGTTATATTTAGGGGGGTAACAGCTTCAGACTTGTTGGAAAATACAGATTAATATGACATCAGACACGGCTAAGCCAGCGGGTCAGGCTCCTGAGAAGATTCATATCTCGATAACCGGACGGTCTATCCCAAGGAATTTCATATCAGCACGATGGCCAGATTTTACCGGACAAGACGATATGAATTTTATAGCTGTGCGACATACGGTTTTCGTATGCCGACAGGAAATCATATCACCCATGCTTTCCTTATGGCCCATGCTCGGTGCCGGATCGGCTGGCTTTCAATGGCCCCCCCTGTGGAGCCAGTTTCCTGGTCCTTTTCATGGGGACATCTGCTGTAGGGGGAATGAGCTGGGCCCTGCAGGGAGTCCAGCCACGTGCGACATTCCGGAGGGGTGAGGGGACTGCTCTGGCTCACAGGGGAACAGATCTCTGGATTTAAAATAACACAAAATGTCATTTTCGGATCGCTTGCACGACTGCTCAGATCCGACAGGGAGCGATCAGGAAAGCGACTGTGAATTCTCTAGATTCACCTGCGCTTCTCACGGCTATTCCGTGACAGTGTTTTTTAGGAGGATGCAGAAGAACAACCGCAGCAGGTGTCGCAGGGGGCTTGTGCTGCTCAACTTTCCCGTGGTATTGTTCATGGCTGGGGGGAGGAGGAGAACTTACCTGACATCACTGAGGAAGAGCAAGAGGAGATGGATAGTACATCTGCATCCAAATTTGTGCAGATGGTGTCTTTCATGCTGTCCAGCCTGTTGAGGGACCCCCATATAAAAAAAACCTCAAGGGGAATGAGCTGTAGTGGGTGGCCACGCTACTAGACCCTCGGTATAGGCACAAAGTGGTGGAGATGTTTCCAAATCACCAGAAGGCAGAAAGGATGCAGCACTTGCAGAACAAGCTGGCAACTATGCTTTATAGTGCGTTTAAGAGTGATGTCAAAGCACAACGGAATAAAGGTGCCATTGTCAGTAATCCTCCTCCTACCATGTCCACGCAGGCAAGGACAGGACGCTCTAGCGATCTCATGGTGAGTCTCGCCTTAGCCCTTCCGGATCCACCCTCCACCAATGCCTCGACTGGCAGGTAGCCGACTACCTGGCCTTAAGTGTGGATGTAGACACTGTGAGCAGCAATGAACCCCTGGACTACTGGGTGCACATGCTTGACCTGTGGCCAGAGCTGTCACAATTTTCCATCCAACTTCTGTCTTGCCCTGCCTCAGGCGTCCTGTCAGAAAGGACCTTCAGCGCAGCTGGAGGCATTGTCACTGAGAAGAGAAGTCGCCTAGGTCACAACAGTGTTCAGTAACTCAACTTTATCAAAATGAATAAGGCATGGATCCCAGGGGGCTACTGCCCGCCTGAAGACTAAGTCAGTCCCCACATACAGCATCTCTGCCTGCACGCCGTGTGACTGCCTGCCCCATGACTAAGTTGGTCCCCACACAGCATCTCTGCCTGCAGGCCACTTGACTGCCTTGTCCGCCACCACCAACAGGGTCCAAGACTCCAGGCGGCTTCCTGAATTGCTCTAATAATTTTTCTGGTGCGTGTACATGCCTGCCTAATTTTTCTGGCTGCACTGCAGCTGCAACCACTAAACAAAAGGCATGTACATGTGTCCATTCCCCTTCGTACCTTGCCGCAGTGAAGGGGCTTGCGTATCACAATGAAGCAATGACTGACGGCTATATGTGTCTCGGGAAAGTGGGGGGGGGAGCACACCCAAGATAATAAGGTCGTTGCTTCATTGTGGACAGACCAAATTCGATCAGCTGGACAGTCACTGTTGTTCTGTCATTGAGCTACCTCAGCCCGGCGACCATATGGGCTTGAAAACTACCATGGCCTGCACTCTCGCCATGGTGCGCACCAATCAAGCACGGCCGTCACTACACAAACAGCCGTGTGCGGTGCGTTACACGGTGAGTTTGGTCTGTCAGTGTGAAGCAGTACACTAATTACACTACCTGATTGATGTATACACATGCAAGATGTTTTAAAGCACTTTAGGCCTCCAATTTAGCATGCAATGTGATTTCTGCCCTTAAACCGCTGCTATGCGTCAAATCCAGATTTTTCCCCGGGACTTTTGGCGTGTATATCACTCCGCCATGCAAAAACTCAGATGTTAGACCCCTTGAAACATCTTTTCCATTACTTTTCTGGCCAGCATAAATGTTTCTAGTTTTCAAAGTTCGCCTCCCCATTGTGGGCAGCACGGTGGCTTAGTGGTTAGCACTCTCGTCTTGTACCGCTGGGTCCCCGGTTCGAATCCCAGCCATGTCAACATCTGCAAGGAGTTTGTATGTTCTCCCCGTGTCTGCGTGGGCTTCCTCCGGGCACTCCGGTTTTCTCCACTCCCCAAAAACATACAGATAAGTTAATTGCCCCCCCCCCCCCCCCCCCCTAAAAACTGGCTCTAGAATAATACATACACTATACAATATAGGCATTTGACTATGGTAGGGACTAGATTGTGAGCTCCTTCGAGGGACAGTTAGTGACAAGACTATATATACTCTGTACAGCGCTGCGGAAGATGTCGGCGCTATATAAATACTAAATAATAATAATAATAATTGAAGTCTATTGCGGTTCTAAAAGTTCGCACGAATCAAACTTTTTGCAGAGGTTCATGTTCGAGGTTCGCGAGCCGAAAATCGGAGGTACGAGCCATCTCTAATCTGAGCTCTACGACTTTCAAAGTTGCGGAGATCTTTGTCTTCTGGCCGGTTAGCTTCAGGCTGCTATTATTTAGTTCATTTATATCATGTTTGCCCTTTACATCCACCTTACTTATGATAGGATTTTTGATAGATTTATAGTAGGTTGGGACTAATTTGTGTGCATGTGCATGGGGGGCGGCGTGCTCCCGGTCCTGTGCCCCTCGCCACTGTGCTCTCTCCACTCTCGAGTGGGGGTTCCTGCCTGTCGCCCCGGATCCGTGGCCATAGTGATGGGTTGCGGCGCATGGGTTGTTCCTTTGTCCGCGCGTTCGTCTTACCTGGCCTCCGCCTCCCCGATTGGCTGGTGGGTGGGGGCGTGGTGGATAGATAACGCGGCAGATGGGGGTGGGCGTGTGCGGCGGCGGTGTGGTGGGGTGGCCGCGCTCCGCCCGCTAACGCAGCACATAAAATTGAAGCCTTCTGGGTGATGTTTGTGAAGCCACGCCTTCCAAGGGAAGCTAGCAGACGCTAGCAAAACATGTCAAGGCTACATGTGGCCTTGTGTACCTGACTTCTTGGGGCCTTCCCCTCTGCCCCCTCGCATGTCCGTATGCCTGCCTGGCCCTCAACACAGCAGCCGCATACTTTCTAAGTGAGCAACAGCCATAAGGACCAGATGCCAGTACCCTGCAGACTTGCCCTGCATGATGTGGATCCGTTGTCACACTGGTGAGCAATACAACAGCTACTTACATCTCCTCTAATATATGGTGCTTACCCATGTACCGGTAAGCTACTATTCACCAAAATGGATGCCTTGTCAGAGATGTTTGAAATGAAATGCTGTTTGTAACCATCTGCTTATGCAAAATACGGAACTTATGCAGACTTGACTGCTGTTGCTGTTCTGCTGCTGCACTTATACCTTCCACATTACTTTGCATCTGCTTTAGCATGAAATCTCTGTTGCCTTGGCTGCAAATGCTGCTTAATCTTCTTTGCAAAACCGGCTGCATTGCTTGAACTGTTATAATATATATGAGCGTTTCAAGAGGACTGTCTAATCTTTCCACCCCATGCTGCTGCACCCCTCCCAGATTTCCACCTCACAATCGACAACACAACCATTCTCCCTACCTCCCAGGCCCGCTGTCTGGGTGTCACCTTGGACTCTGACCTCTCCTTCATCCCACACATCCAAAACATCACCAGAGCCTGCAATTTCCACCTCCATAATATCTCCAAGATCCGCCCCTTCTTAACCCCGGACACGACCAAACTGCTCATCCATGCCCTCATCATCTCTGGCCTTGATTACTGTAACTCCCTTCTTTCTGGCCTCCATCTGAAACGCACTGCCCCCCTTCAATCAGTGATGAACGCGGCTGCAAGACTCATCCATTCTTCGCACCGCTCTGCATCCACATCTCCCCTTTGTGAATCCCTGCACTGGCTCCCTATCCGTTTCAGGATAAGTTTCAAGATTCTATGCCTGGCGTATAAATCTGTGCACAAAACCTGCCCTACCTACATCTCAGAGCTTGTTCACAGGTATACACCAGGTCGCCCCCTCCGTTCCTCCAACGACCTTCGCCTCACCACCCCACGCATTTCACACTCCCATGCCCGCCTGCAGGATTTCTCAAGAGCTGCCCCCACCCTCTGGAATGCCCTTCCACCACCCATCAGACTTGCTCCCTCTTTCAACACATTCAAGCAAGCCCTCAAAACCCACCTCTTTATGATGGCCTACCCACCTCCTACCACACAGTAACTCTCTAAGGAATATTTAACAGCCCCACCTAGTGTTTCCACCCCACCCTTTAGATTGTAAGCCTCTGGCAGGGTCCTCCACTCCCTAGTGTAATCTACAGGATCATGTGCTCCTGTCCTATGACAGCCTTTACTTGTATTACTGGGCCTACCTAACCAGCCCATATTGCATGATCATGTATTTTGTACAATTTGCATGTATAACTTTGTTTTATGTTGTATAACCCTATGTCTGTCATCCTTGTATCATTGTATATATTTATTGTACAGCGCTGCGTAATATGTTGGCGCTTTATAAATACAATAAATAATAATAATAATAATAATAATCATTGACTGATACACCTTTCCTGTGGAAATTATTTACCTGAATAACAGAACTGCAAGCTTGCTATCTGAGATCTTACCTTGCTGGAATTTCAGCGATTCATCATATATGCAACATATTGAGCTGCAGTAGGGTCTAACTCAAATTCATTTGGATACATCAGGCAGTTGGGAACAGTGATATTGCATTTTGAGATCTTGCACTTGCTGTATGTGTATATGGTGGGAATGCAGGTGGGATGTGGGTGGGGGGCATTGGGATTGGTCTTAAAGGTTTAGGAGTCTTTTAATGTCTTGAAATTTTTATAAATAAAGGTTATATAAATATTTTTACTAAATTTACTGTTGATTTGCATTATTGGTGTGTACCCTCCTCCATTTTTTGTCTAACCTTCCTACATTGTTTGTCTTCTGAAGCTTATTCTCTTAAGTATCTGTCACTGTATTTTGTTTTTTTCTGCAGTTGAAAAGTTCATTAGCCTGCTGAATGATGCAATGTTATAAAAAAAAAAACCAAAACTATATCACTGAAAATAAAAAATGAGACCATTTTCTTTGCTACTAATGTTCTATTAATTATCTGTACTACACATACAATTCATTATATATTTTTTTTTTCGCTTCAGTGTCATTTTACCATAGGATCCATGGAAATGTCTATACCATACACTGTACTCAACAGCAACTTATAAAAAAAAAGCAGTTCTCCGATACATACCGGCAAAGTTTTAATTGATCCATCGGGCAAAATGAACACACATGCATTCTGACTGCATCTTCCACAGCACTTTTCTGAAATTGGTGTGTATACTTCACCCTGGAGAATAAGAAAAATAAATATTACAGAAAAAATAGAGTAAAGAAGGTAGACAAAAAGTTATGTTTTTTACACCCTAAAAAAGAAAAAAAAAACGTATTTGTCATATAGGTAAGAGGCTTGTGAAATGTTCATGTTTATGTCACAGGAGTAGGGGCAGCTCTATCCATTCAATGCATTGCTGGTTCACACTGAGCTACAGAACATTGATCATTGTTTGTGTAAAAAAACCAAAGTAACCAGAGTGTTCCTCACAGAACCATACACTGGCCTGATTTGCCGCCGTTTAGACAGCAGATTCGATTACTGGGATCGAATCTGCTGCCAATCGTTCGCGCTACACGCCGAATTTCGATCCATTTCGTCCGATCCCGTCGATCGTTCCGTGCGGAAAATTACCGTCGATCGCCCGCTAGTAGGGAGCGCGTCGCTAGCGGCGTTCGATTGCCCAACGACCGACGCAATAGAGCGGCAATACATTACCTGCTCCGCCGGCGCGACTACCCCCGGTCACCGCTGCTCCGTGTCCGCGCTGGTCTCCGGCATGCTTCAGTTCCTCCTGCCCGGCAGGAAGTTTAAACAGTAGAGGGCGCTCTACTGTTTAAACTTCCTGCCGGGCAGGAAGAAGCAAAGCATGCCGGACCTGGAGACCAGAGCGCAGACAGAGCAGCGGTGACCGGGAGGACTCGCGCCGGCGGAGCAGGTAATGTATGCGGGGGGCGGGGGGAGCGGCAGCACCACCACCACAACAACAGATTGTGAACGGTTTCAGGCTGAAATCGGTTCACAATCTGTTTGCAGTAAAGGTAGTCATACGATCCCTCTCTGATCAGATTCGATCCGAGAGGGATCTATCTGTTGGTCGAATCTGATGGCAAATCGACCAGTGTATGGCTACCTTAAGAAGTGTTGACTCATTCTCTTCTCACATCAGCTTAGAAGTTTGGAGACTTCCTGTTTCCTGTCAAAGTTTCACAAATATGAAATGTTTTGATTCATGCCCATTTTATCAGTGTTGTAGCCAATCAAGGCAGCATCTGCAGAGAATCTAGAATGCGTACAGCAGCAACCACTCCTCCTCAGTGCCTATGTGGCTAAGCGGAGGCTCAGGGCATTGTTCGCCTTCTCACTCCGCTCACTCTGTACCGCTATGTTGTTTTCCACTCTGTTAGCTCATAATAAGTGCTAGCCTAAAGGCTAGAGAGGTGTCTGCGCAGGCTTGGCCCCAACCTTTCATCCAATGGATCAAGTTCCATTACCCGCTGGGCAGCAGTATGTGTCTACGAGGCTTAAGTCTATAGCAGCACCTTCTTCTAATACAACACTATAAACTTTCTTCTTTTAAAACTCACTGTCCTTTTGTGCCAGGAAATGTTACTGGTGAGGTCTATCATACTGTATGGTCCAGCTCCCTCTGTCTCTGGTTTCCAGCTATTCTACTATGTCCTGTTGATACACTTCTGTTCTATGAAGTCACAAATATTTCTGCCACTTGGGAGGAAGAGACAGCAGACCATTCACTTTTCTAATGTAGGTAGTCAGGAAATGAATGTTCTCAGCAGCCTTTGAACTCGGTTTTCCTACTATTGACAGTCCAATCATGGCTTTACAATATACTGTTTACTGTGGCTAGCTTTTCAAAAAATACAGAAAGACACTTCCTGTTTTAGGCAGTTAACGGACCTGAGGAAGATGTCATTAGTCCACTAAATGAATTGTCACATGTCTTTTTCAATAAAGTCTAATTTGACTTCATCAATCAACCTAAGTCATTTCCTGGTGATACATATTATACTTATACTCTAGTTTATTGTTTTTAATTATGTTATTGCCATTTGGGTGCTGGCTCCAAACTGTTTATTAGTTATACTTTCAGTTTATAGTAGTTTTGACCTCTTCTGAAATGGTGTAACTCTTATTACTGTTCTACTAACAGCAAACTAATACGCAAACACTTTTGTAAAGACTCCTACACAATTACAAGGACTGTCGCCTGAGAGCTACAGGGACTTAATCTCTCACATACAGTATAGCATAGTGTTAAAATATGGCTTTTTCCACACGTGCATTTACGTTTTTGTATTGCGTTTTTTGGTGCTTTTGCGTTTTGTTGAATTAAATGTTTGCAAGCATATCACTCTGGTGCACAGTGCTTTCTTCTCTGCCTACCTAAGGAAATCTGCATGCTGGAAGCACATTGCGGCTGAGCAATCCAGGTCACACTGCCCACAGCCAACTTGGAGTGCCAGCCCACCCTCTTCTCTCCCTGGTTTAGAGTTTTATTTGATCCGTCTCTCTAAGCTGGTTTACTGAAAGTTTACTGAATTGGGTATGGGTGCACTAGGACTCTGAACAGACATTTGACATTTTAATACACCTCTAGATGTGATCAGTCTAACCTACATGAATGAAATACTCACTGCAAAAATAAAAATTTGGAGCTGGTCTGCCATCCAAGTAATGAATGGTTTCCATTATTGCATGGAAGCATAATTAAAGGAAGTGCTAGGAGCATTTTATTTATTCACTCAGTTCTCTCTCTATCTCTCCCTGCTTCAAAATCATCCTTTATTCCTCACACAGCTCACAAATATACTGTACTTAACTGTGTCACAGCATGGAGGAGACATGAGGAGGAGGAAGCTGATCTGAGGAGGTAACAGGTAACTAGATGAGCTGTAATATTAATGTAATGTAACTAGCAGGGAGATAGGGAGATGTGTATACACTATTTCTGTCTGTCTGACTGACTAACTGACTGGCTTACTTGTGATCATACACTCCAGAGGCTGCATCTACTTCATAGGCTGCTATGAGAGGGAGAGACTGTTTACAAAGGCATTATCAGGAACATTATCAGTCAGAGAAAAGAAGACAAGGAACACACATTGCTGGAATCTTTAACCCCTTACCACCATCTGAATAGATTCGTTCAGCAAGGTGATTATTAAACTATACACTGAGGAGTTGATAGCAATCCGCCTGTGCAGGAACATGGTGATTCGTTCAGCAAGGTGATTATTAAACTATACACTGAGGAGTTGATAGCAATCTGCCTGTGCAGGAACATGGTCTAGCCCTTTAAGAGCCCAACGCTTTTGTTTCTAAAACTGACAGAGGATTTTGCAGCAGAGAGGCAGAGCTATGTGAGGAAGAAAAGTGTTCCTAGTACTTGTGGCAATGTGTGCCCTAACATACAGCATTAAAAAAAACACTTTAATTGATAGTATTCCTTTAACCACTCGAGGACCACAGTCTTTCTACCCCTTAAGAACCAGAGCCTTTTTTCCATTCAGACCACTGCAGCTTTCATGGTTTATTGCTCGGTCATACAACCTACCATCTAAATGAATTTTACCTCCTTTTCTTGTCACTCATACAGCTTTCTTTTTGGTGCTATTTGATTGCTGCTGTGATTTTTAGTTTTTATTATATTAATCAAAAAAGACATGAATTTTGTAAAAAAAAAAAAATGATTTTTTTAACTTTCTGTGCTGACATTTTTCAAATAAAGTAAAATTTCTGTATACATTTTTGTCCAAATATATTGTGCTACATGTCTTTGATAAAAAAAAAATCCAATAAGTGTACAGTTATTGGTTTGGGTAAAAGTTATAGCGTTTACAAACTATGGTGCCAAAAGTGAATTTTCCCATCTCTGACTTTTCTGATCACCTGTCATGTTTCATGAGGTGCTAAAATTCCAGGATAGTATAAATACCCCCCAAATGACCCCATTTTGGAAAGAAGACATCCCAAAGTATTCACTGAGAGGCATGGTGAGTTCATAGAAGATTTTATTTTTTATCACAAGTTAGCGGAAAATGACACTTTGAAACAAAAATAAAACAAAAAAAAAATTTCCATTTCTGCTAACTTGTGACAAAAAAAAAAAAAAGAAATCTGCCAAAGACTCACCATGTCCCTCTCTGAATACCTTGGGGTGTCTACTTTCTAAAATGGGGTCATTTGTGGGGTGTGTTTACTGTCCTGGCATTTTGGGGGGTGCTAAATTGTAAGCACCCCTGTAAAGCCTAAAGGTACTCATAGGACGTTGGGCCCCTTAGCACAACTAGGCTGCAAAAAGGGGTCACACATGTGGTATTGCCAAACTCAGGAGAAGTAGTATAATGTGTTTTGGGGTGTATTTTTACACATACCCATGCTGGGTGGGAGAAATATCTCTGTAAATGAGATTTGTTTGATTTGTTTTACACACAATTGTCCATTTACAGAGATATTTCTCCCACCCAGCATGGGCATGTGTAAAAATACACCCCAAAACACATTATACTACTTCTCTTGAGTACGGCGATACCACATGTGTAACACTTTTTTGTAGCCTAGGTGCGCTAAGGGGCCCAACGTCCTATGAGTACCTTTAGGATTTCACAGGTCATTTTGAGGCATTTGGTTTCTAGACTACTCCTCACGCTTTAGGGCCCCTAAAATGCCAGGGCAGCATAGGAACCCCACAAATGACCCCATTTTAAAAAGAAGACACCCCAAGGTATTCTGTTAGGAGCATGGTGAGTTCATAGAAGATTTTATTTTTTGTCACAAGTTAGCGGAAATAGATTTTTACAGTTTTTTTTCACAAAGTGTCATTTTCCGCTAACTTGTGACAAAAAAATAAAATCCTCTATGAGCTCACCATACTCCTAACGGAATACCTTGGGGTGTCTTCTTTTTAAAATAGGGTCATTTGTGGGGTTCCTATACTGTCCTGGCATTTTAGGGGCTCTAAAGCGTGAGGAGTAGTCTAGAAACCAAATGCTTCAAAATGACCTGTGAAATCCTAAAGGTACTCATTGGACTTTGGGCCCCTTAGCGCACCTAGGCTGCAAAAAAAGTGTCACATATGTGGTATCGCCATACTCCGGAGAAGTAGAATGAGGTGTTTTGTGGTGTATTTTTACATATACCCATGCTGGGTGGGAGAAATATCTCTGTAAATTACAATTTTTTGATTTGTTTTTTACACACAATTGTCCATTTACAGAGATATTTCTCCCACCCAGCATGGGTATGTGTAAAAATACACCCCAAAACACATTATACTACTTCTCCTGAGTATGGCGATACCACATGTGTGACACTTTTTTACAGCCTAGGTGCGCTAAGGGGCCCAAAGTCCAATGAGTACCTTTACGATTTCACAGGTCATTTTGAAGCATTTGGTTTCTAGACTACTCCTCATGCTTTAGGGCCCCTAAAATGCCAGGGCAGTATTGGAACCCCACAAGTGACCCCATTTTAGAAAGAAGACACCCCAAGGTCATCCATTAGGAGTATGGTGAGTTCATAGAAGATTTTATTTTTTGTCACAAGTTAGCGGAAATTGATTTTTATTGTTTTTTTCCACTAACTTTTGACAAAAAATAAAATCTTCTATGAACTCACCATACAACGGAATACCTTGGGGTGTCTTCTTTCTAAAATGGGGTCACTTGTGGGGTTCCTATACTGCCCTCGTATTTTAGGGGCCCTAAAGCGTGAGGAGTAGTCTAGAAACCAAATGCTTCAAACTGACCTGTGAATAGGACGTTGGGCCTCTTAGCGCACCTAGGCTGCAAAAAAGTGTTACACATGTGGTATCGCCGTACTCAGAAGAAGTAGTATAATGTGTTTTGAGGTGTATTTTTACACATACCCATGCTGGGTGGGAGAAATATCTCTGTAAATGGACAATTGTGTGTAAAAAAAATCAAAAAATTGTCATTTACAGAGATATTTCTCCCACCCAGCATGGATATGTGTAAAAATACACCCCAAAACATATTATACTACTTCTCCTGAGTTTGGCAATACCACATGTGTGACACTTTTTTGCAGCTTAGGTGCGCTAAGGGGCCCAACGTCCTATTCACAGGTCATTTTGAGGCATTTGGTTTCTAGACTACTAATGGTTTAGGGCCCCTAAAATGCCAGGGCAGTATAGGAATCCCACAAGTGACCCCATTTTAGAAAGAAGACACCCTAAGGTATTCTGTTAGGAGTATGGTGAGTTCATAGAAGATTTTATTTTTTGTCACAAGTTAGCGGAAATTAATTTTTTTTTTTTTTTTTACAAAGTGTCAATTTACACTAACTTGTGACAAAAAATAAAATATTCTATGAACTCATCATACACCTAACGGAATACCTTGGGGTGTCTTCTTTCTAAAATGGGGCAGATTAGGGCCTGATCTGATGGATAGGAGTGCTAGGGGGGTGACAGGAGGTGATTGATGGGTGTCTCAAGGTGTGATTAGAGGGGGGGAATATATGCAAGCAATGCACTGGCGAGTTGATCAGAGGGGGTATGGTGGGCTGAGGGTGTGGGCGAGTGATTGGTTGCCCGCAAGGGGCAGATTAGGGTCTGATCTGATGGGTAGCAGTGACAGGTGGTGACAGGGGGTGACGGGGTGATTGATAGGTGATCAGTAGATGATTACATGGGAGAATATATGCAAGCAATGCACTGGCGAGTTGATCAGAGGGGGTCTGGGGAGCTATCTGAGGGTGTGGGCGGGTGATTGGGTGCCCGCAAGGGGCAGATTGGGGTCTGATCTGATGGGTAGCAGTGGCAGGTGGTGACAGGGGGTGATTGATGGGTGATAAGTGGGTGATTAGAGGGAAGAACAGATGTAAACAATGCACTTTGGTGGTGATATGACGGTGGGTCTGCGGGCGATCTGATGGTGTGGGGGTGATCAGATGCCCGCAAGAGGCAGGTTAGGGTCTGATCAGATGGGTGGCAGTGAAAGGTGGTGACGGGATGATTGATTGGTGATTGACAGGTGATTGACAGGGGAGAATAGATGTATACAGTACACAGGGGGGGGGATCTGGGGGGGTCTGGGGTGGATCTGAGGGTAGGGGGGGGGTGATCAGGAGCCCCCAGAGGGCAGTTAAGGACCTAATCTATAAAATAGCGCAGACAGATATTTACAGGAAGTGATTGATGGGTAATTAGGGGGTGATTAGAGGGAACGAACAGATGTAAACAATGCACCTTGGTGGTGATATGACGGTGGGTCTGCGGGCGATCTGATGGTGTGGGAGTGATCAGATGCCCGCAAGAGGCAGGTTAGGGTCTGATCAGATGGGTGGCAGTGAAAGGTGGTGACGGGATGATTGATTGGTGATTGACAGGTGATTGACAGGGGAGAATAGATGTATACAGTACACAGGGGGGGGATCTGGGGGGGGTCTGGGGTGGATCTGAGGGTAGGGGGGGGGTGATCAGGAGCCCCCAGAGGGCAGTTAAGGACCTAATCTATAAAATAGCGCAGACAGATATTTACAGGAAGTGATTGATGGGTAATTAGGGGGTGATTAGAGGGAAGAACAGATGTAAACAATGCACTTTGGTGGTGATATGACGGTGGGTCTGCGGGCGATCTGATGGTGTGGGGGTGATCAGATGCCCGCAAGAGGCAGGTTAGGGTCTGATCAGATGGGTGGCAGTGACAGGTGGTGACGGGATGATTGATGGGTGATTGATAGGTGAGAGTAGATGTATACAGTACACGGGGGGGGGGGGGGGGCAGAGGGCAGTTAGGGACCTAATCTATAAAATAGTGCTGACAAATATTGACAGGGAGTGATTGATGGGTAATTAGGGGGTGATTAGAGGGAGGAACAGATGTATACAATGCACTTTGGTGGTGATATGATGGTGGATCTGTGGGAAATCTGAGGGTGTGGGCGGGTGTTTGGGTGCCCGCAGGGGCAGTTTAGGGTCTGATCTGATGGGTGGCAGTGACAGGTGGTGACAGGGGGTGATTGACAGGTGACCATTGGGTGATTATAGGGGAGGATATATGTATACAGTACATGGGGGGGGGGGGGTGGCTGGGGAGGATCTAAGGGGTGGGGGGGTGATCAGGAGCCCCCAGGTAGCAGATTAGGACCTGATTAAAAAATTGCGTTGACAGATAGTGACAGGGAGTGATTGATGGGTGATTAGGGGGGTGATTGGGTGCAAACAGGGGTCTGGGGGGTGTTCAGGGGGGGTCTGAGGGGTGCTGTGGGCGATCAGGGGGCGGGGGGGGGGGGGCAGATCAGTGTGTTTGGGTGCAGACATGGAGGGCTGCAGCCTGCCCTGGTGGTCCCTCGATCACTGGGACCACCAGGGCAGGAGGCAGCCTATGTAGTACACTTTGTATACATTATCGAGCGGTTAACATCCCGCCGACACTTACGAACGGCCGGATGATGTCGCTGGTGGGCGGAGCCTGTTGCCAGGGGCAATGCGCGTCACCAGTGACGCGATCGATGCCCCGACACGCCCAAAGGAGCCGCCGCCAAATGGCGTATTGCGGTCCTTTCGGCGTCCACTTTGCCGCCGCCCATCGGCTGTGGGAGGTCGGCAAGTGGTTTAGCATGCCTGGAAAAAATAGCTGGCTGCAGAGACTATACTAGAAAAATGATTCTAGCAACCTTCAGTTATAAAATGAGTTTGAATACCAATGAGATTATTTTTTTCATTTATCAAAAGCTACATATTGGAGCTACATATTGCACAATGATAGTCAATGAGTTGATGCAAATCTTATGATAAAAGTATGCAAATTTAGGCAGTATAGAAATGGATCAATCCAATTGCCTAAGTGTATGCATACATTTACATAAAATTAGCATATTATTTATAAAAACTTAGAATTATTAACATCTCATTGACCATGCCTGATTTTAAGGTTGAGTAAATAAGAGTGGCCACTAATGATCCAACCTTTTCCATCCAATCTTACCATTTCTATGTAATATAAGGGACTGCCTATAGTATCTATTCAATATATTCACTCAGTTTACCCTTCTACTACATAGATTTGGTAAGATTGGATGAAAAAGATTGGATCATTAGTGGCCACCCTAAAGGTGGCCACACCCAATACAATAAAATGATCTAATTTTACGGCAATTCGATAAAAACGATCGGATCTCCCGAAAAGATCAAAAGCTTTTTTTTCATTCGACTGAAAAATCCGATCAGATTTCCCTTTTTCTTCAATTTTTATTGACCCGGAATGCCAGATATTTTTCTTCAATCTTTCTGAAGATTGTATGGTGTGTGTTAGATTGCCAGTTTATTAATATACACACCCTAGCAATTTTCCAATCATTTTTATTATAATTGGGGAAAGATTGAACATACGTGTGTGGTACATTGGTCATGTGTTTGAAATGTTACAATCAGTCAGAAAAATTGATTGCAATTCTTCAATTGAACAGATATTTAAAAAATTGTATGGGGTGTGGCCACCTTAAGACAGGCTTGGTCAAGGCTGTCAAGGACTGATCTATATCCAGGTGTCTTGCTAGATCTTGTGATTTTTTTTTTTTTAGTATATTGCTTGAATCTTCTGAGAAAACAGGATTTTATTACAAATGTAAAGCCTTATAGTGAATGTCTCTAGAACGTACTTTAACCTATTTTAGTTCCTGGACGTAGAAACTACGTCCAGAAACCATATGCGCTCCTGCGGCCGATCGCGCGCGTGGACGCGCGCTCCCGGCCCCCGGTTCGTTAGCCAGGCAATCAGTGAATCGGGCTATGGTGCCCGATCACTGATTCCTCTCCCCTGCTGAAAAAGCGACAGCTTCTCTTGGAAGCTTAGCTTTTTCTGGCTGTTGCCTCCCCCATGCGTCTCTCTAAGCGTATGTTACGCTTAGAGTGACGTCATGTAAACAAACTCATGGCCGCCATCTTGTGGCTAAAAAGTAAAACTACAACTAAAAGTAAAAAAATAAAACTCAAGACACATTTACATTATAAAACTATTGTTTACATCCCACCCTCCCAAAAATACCCAAATAAAATGTTTAAGATAAAAAAAAAAAAACATTACAATAAAAAGAAAAAAAACATGTAAATATTTACCTAAGGGTCTCAATTTTTTAAATATCAATGTAAAGATGAAATATTTCTATATTTTTTTTTATTTTAAACTTGCAAATAGTGATAGATGCAAAACGGAAAAAAATGCACCTTTATTTCCAAATAAAATATTGTCGCCATACATTGTGATAGGGACATAATTTTAACGGTGTAAAAACCGGGACATATGGGCAAATACACTACGTGAGTTTTAATTATGGAGGCATGTATTATTTTAAAACTATAATGGCTGAAAACGGAGAAATAATGAATTTTTCCATTTTTTTCTTATTCTTCCTGTTAAAAATGCATTTACAGTAAAGTGGCTCTTAGCAAAATGTACCCCCCAAAGAAAGCCTAATTGGTGGCGGAAAAAACAAGATATAGATCAGTTCATTGTGATAAGTAGTGATAAAGTTATAGGCTAATCAATGGGAGGTGAACATTGCTCAAGTGAAAACGACGGAACGCGAATGGGTTAAAGCAAAAAAGATGTCACACTTCCCAATACAGACTGCCACTAGGCACTATGGGCTTGATTCACAAAGCCGTGATAACACTTATCAAGGTCGCGCGCTATAACACGCATAACTTTTTTTGCATGCGCAAACGCGAATTTTCGCACAAAAAAGGCTGCGATTTCGTGTGCAAACTTGCGTTTGCACACGAAAAATGTTACACACATTATAGCGCAACCATGATAAGAGTTATCATGGCTTTGTGTAACAAGCCCTATGTGACCAGATCTAGATGACACTGCTCCAAATAACTGTAATTTAAATGAGTGTTTTACTTTAAACTTGCTTCAGATTATGTTTCTTTTTAGACTTCTTTTCAAATAACAGTGTTTAGAGGTGGTAGTATTATTGTCTCTACTTACCACATCACATGTAGTATTGCAGACAATTGGTTGGCATATCACTTGGTATAGCTGTGTGGAGCTGTCAATCATATCTGAGCATTTGCATTCCTCACAGCTTCCTGGAGGAGCAGGAACTGGAGAGCCAGGCTGTAGATCAAAGGCAGAAAAAAAAATACTTAGAAGTGCAAAATGGAAGTCTCCTCATTGGCAATGAATATCAATGGGCCTGGGGCACTATCGGCACTGAATTTGTATGTTCTCCCTGTGTTTGGGTGAGTTTCCGCCGACATTCCATAAACATACAGATAACTTCATTTGCTTCCCCCTAAATTGGCCCTAGACTACGTCTGACATGTAACTATGGTAGGGATTACATTGTAAACTCCTCTTATTAAAGAGACTCCGTAACAAAAATTGCATCCTGTTTTTTATCATCCTACAAATTACAAAAGCTATTCTAATGTGTTCTGGCTTACTGCAGCACTTTATACTATCACTGTCTCTGTAATAAATCAATGTATCTTTCCCCTGTCAGACTTGTCGGCCTGTGTCTGGAAGGCTGCCAAGTTCTTCAGTGTTGTGGTTCTGCTATGAACTCCCCCTCCTTCCAGGCCCCTCTCTGCACACTGCCTGTGTGCTATTTAGATTAGAGCAGCTTCTCTCTTCTCTCTTATGTTTTACAAGCTGGATAAATCATCCTCTGAGCTGGCTGGGCTTTCACATACTGAGGAATTACAAACAAGGGCAAAGCTGTTTGCAGGAAGAAAAGAGCAGCCTGAAACTTCAGTGCATGAGAGATGCAGGGGGGAAGAAACACACAAATGATCTCTTGAGATTCAAAAGGATGGCTGTATACAGCCTGCTTGTGTATGGATGTATTTTCTATGTGTGGACATACTGTACATCAACCTACTTCCTGTTTTGGTGGCCATTTTGTTTGTTTACAAACAAACTTTTTAAAACTGTTTTTAACCACTTTTAATGCGTCGAGGAGTGGCGAAATTGTGATAGAGGGTAATAGGAGATGTCCCCTAACGCACTGGTATGTTTGCTTTTGAGCGATTTTAACAATACAGATTCTCTTTAGTAAAGCCCTGCAGCAGATATTGATACTATACAAATACTAAAAAATAATTATTTTCCCTACTTTTACTTCTTTACATTAAATATAATTTTAGTGAGGACTATGAATATTATTTATTTATATTTGATAAGAGACACCTTGTCTAAAGTCTTACCGGGTATTCTGCATTATCCTTAGCACACACTGGCTTTGGCACTGCAGATAAATAAAATATAAGTGTTGTAAGTAACTTGTGAGCATAACATTTCCAGCTCTTATCTTTAAGGCAAATACAGTTATTTGTTTCGATGAGTCTAAAGTTATCATATCTGTATTTGTATTGTAACTTGCATTTTTTTTTTAAATCTTTAAGAACCCATGAAAAAAGACCATGCCTATTTAACCACTTGAGGACCTAGGGCTTTCTACCCCTTAAGGACCGGCCACTTTTTTTCCATTCAGACCACTGCAGCTTTCACGGTTTATTGCTCGCTCATACAACCTACCACCTAAATGAATTTTGGCTCCTTTTCTTGTCACTAATAAAGCTTTCTTTTAGTGCTATTTGATTGCTCCTGCGATTTTTACTTTTTATTATATTCAGCAAAAAAGACATGAATTTTGGCAAAAAAATGATTTTTTTAACTTTCTGTGCTGACAGTTTTCAAATAAAGTAAAATTTCTGTATACATGCAGCGCGAAAAATGTGGACAAACATGTTTTTGATAAAAAAAAACTCATTCAGTGTATATTTATTGGTTTGGGTAAAAGTTATAGCGTTTACAAACTATGGTGCAAAAAGTGAATTTTCCCATTTTCAAGCATCTCTGACTTTTCTGACCACCTGTCATGTTTCATGAGGGGCTAGAATTCCAGGATAGTATAAATACCCCCCAAATGACCCCATTTTGGAAAGAAGACATCCCAAAGTATTCACTGAGAGGCATAGTGAGTTCATAGAAGATATTATTTTTTGTCACAAGTAAGCGGAAAATGACACTTTGTGAAAAAAAAAAAAAAAAGTTTCCATTTCTTCTAACTTGCGACAAAAAAAAATGAAATCTGCCACGGACTCACCATGCCCCTCTCTGAATACCTTGAAGTGTCTACTTTCCAAAATGGGGTCATTTGTGGGGTGTGTTTACTGTCCTGACATTTTGGGGGGTGCTAAATTGTAAGCACCCCTGTAAAGCCTAAAGGTGCTCATTGGACTTTGGACCCCTTAGTGCAGTTAGGCTGCAAAAAAGTGCCACACATGTGGTATTGCCGTACTCAGGAGAAGTAGTATAATGTGTTTTGGGGTGTATTTTTACACATACCCATGCTGGGTGGGAGAAATATCTCTGTAAATGACAATTTGTTAATTTTTTTTACACACAATTGTCCATTTACAGAGATCTTTCTCCCACTCAGCATGGGTATGTGTAAAAATACACCACAAAACACATTATACTACTTCTCCTGAGTACGGCGATACCACATGTGTGGCACTTTTTTGCACCCTAACTGCGCTAAAGGGCCCAAAGTCCAATGAGTACCTTTAGAATTTCACAGGTCATTTTGAGAAATTTCGTTTCAAGACTACTCCTCACGGTTTAGGGCCCCTAAAATGCCAGGGCAGTATAGGAACCCCACAAATGACCCCATTTTAGAAAGAAGACACCCCAAGGTATTCCGTTAGGAGTATGGTGAGTTCATAGAAGATTTTATTTTTTGTCAAAAGTTAGCGGAAAATGACACTTTGTGAAAAAACACAATTAAAATCAATTTCCGCTAACTTTTGACAAAAAAATAAAATCTTCTATGAACTCACCATACTCCTAACGGAATACCTTGGGGTGTCTTCTTTCTAAAATGGGGTCATTTGTGGGGTTCCTATACTGCCCTGGCATTTTAGGGGCCCTAAACCGTGAGGAGTAGTCTTGAAACAAAATTTCTCAAAATGACCTGTGAAATTCTAAAGGTACTCATTGGACTTTGGGCCCTTTAGCGCAGTTAGGGTGCAAAAAAGTGCCACACATGTGGTATCGCCATACTCGGGAGAAGTAGTACAATGTGTTTTGGGGCGTATTTTTACACATACCCATGCTGGGTGGGAGAAATACCTCTGTAAATGGACAATTGTGTGTAAAAAAATCAAAAGATTGTCATTTACAGAGGTATTTCTCCCACCCAGCATGGGTATGTGTAAAAATACACCCCAAAACACATTATACTACTTCTCCCGAGTACGGCGATACCACGTGTGTGGCACTTTTTTGCACCCTAACTGCACTAAGGGGCCCAAAGTCCAATGAGTACCTTTAGGATTTCACAGGTCATTTTTGTTTCAAGACTACTCCTCACGGTTTAGGGCCCCTAAAATGCCAGGGCAGTATAGGAACCCCACTAATGACCCCATTTTAGAAAGAAGACACCCCAAGGTATTCCGTTAGGAGTATGGTGAGTTCATAGAAGTTTTTATTTTTTTGTCACAAGTTAGCGGAAATTGATTTTAATAGTTTTTTTTCACAAAGTGTCATTTTCCGCTAACTTGTGACAAAAAATAAAATCTTCTATGAACTCACCATACTCCGTACGGAATACCTTTGGGTGTCTTCTTTCTAGAATGGGGTCATTTGTGGGGTTCCTATACTGCCCTGGCATTTTAGGGGCCCTAAACCGTGAGGAGTAGTCTTGAAACCAAATGTCGCAAAATGACCTGTGAAATCCTAAAGGTACTCATTGGACTTTGGGACCCTTAGCGTACTTAGGGTGTAAAAAAGTGCCACACATGTGGTACCGCCGTACTCAGGAGAAGTAGTATAATGCGTTTTGGGGTGTATTTTTACACATACCCATGCTAAGTGGGAGAAATATCTCTGTAAATGACAATTGTTTGATTTTTTTACACACAATTGTCCATTTACATAGAAATTTCTCCCACCCAGCATGGGTATGTGTAAAAATACACCCCAAAACACATTATACTACTTTTCCTGAGTACGGCGGTACCACATGTGTGACACTTTTTTGCAGCCTAGGTGCGCTAAGGGGCCCAACGTCCTATTCACAGGTCATTTTGAAGCATTTGTTTTCTAGACTACTCCTCGCGGTTTAGGGCCCCTAAAATGCCAGGGCAGTATAGGAACCCCACAAGTGACCCCATTTTAGAAAGAAGACACCCCAAGGTATTCCGTTAGGTGTATGGCGAGTTCATAGAAGATTTTATTTTTTGTCACAAGTTAGTGAAAAATGACACTTTGTGAAAAAAAACCAATAAAAATTAATTTCCGCTAACTTTTGACAAAAAATAAAATCTTCTATGAACTCGTCATACACCTAACAGAATACCTTGGGGTGTCTTTTTTTCTAAAATGGGGTCACTTGTGGGGTTCCTATACCGCCCTGGCATTTTACAGGCCCAAAACCGTGAGTAGTCTGGAAACCAAATGTCTCAAAATGACTGTTCAGGGGTATAAGCATCTGCAAATTTTGATGACAGGTGGTCTATGAGGGGGCGAATTTTGTGGAACCGGTCATAAGCAGGGTGGCCTTTTAGATGACAGGTTGTATTGGGCCTGATCTGATGGATAGGAGTGCTAGGGGGGTGACAGGAGGTGATTGATGGGTGTCTCAGGGGGTGGTTAGAGGGGAAAATAGATGCAATCAATGCACTGGGGAGGTGATCGGAAGGGGGTCTGAGGGGGATCTGAGGGATTGGCCGAGTGATCAGGAGCCCACACGGGGCAAATTGGGGCCTGATCTGATGGGTAGGTGTGCTAGGGGGTGACAGGAGGTGATTGATGGGTGTCTCAAGGTGTGATTAGAGGGGGGAATAGATGCAAGCAATGCACTGGCGAGGTGATCAGGGCTGGGGTCTGAGGGCATTCTGAGGGTGTGGGCGGGTGATTGAGTGCCCTAGGGGCAGATAGGGGTCTAATCTGATAGGTAGCAGTGACAGGGGGTGATTGATGGGTAATTAGTGGGTGTTTAGGGTAGAGAATAGATGTAAACACTGCGCTTGGGTGGTGATCTGATGTCGGATCTGCGGGCGATCTATTGGTGTGGGTGGGTGATCAGTTTGCCCGCAAGGGGCAGGTTAGGGGCTGATTGATGGGTGGCAGTGACAGCGGGTGATTGATGGGTGGCAGTGACAGGGGGTGATTGATGGGTGGCAGTGACAGGGGGTGATTGATAGGTGATTGACAGGTAATCAGTGGGTTATTACAGGGGAGAACAGATGTAAATATTGCACTGGCGAATTGATAAGGGGGGGGGGTCTAAGGGCAATCTGAGCGTGTAGGCGGGCGATTGGGTGCCCGCAAGGGGCAGATTAGGGTCTGATCTGATGGGTAACAGTGACAGGTGGTGATAGGTGGTGATAGGGGGTGATTGATGGGTAATTAGTGGGTGTTTAGAGGAGAGAATAGATGTAAACAATGGATTTGGGAGGTGATCTGATGTCGGATCTGCGGGCGATCTATTGGTGTGGGTGGGTGATCAGATTGCCCGCAAGGGGCAGGTTAGGGGCTGATTGTTGGGTGGCAGTGACAGGGGGTGATTGATGGGTGATAGGTGATTGGCAGGTGATTGACAGGTGATCAGTGGGTTATTACAGGGAAGGACAGATGTAATTAATGCACTGGCGAATTGATAAGGGGGGGGTCTGAGGGCAATCTGAGCGTGTGGGCGGGTGATTGGGTGCCCGCAAGGGGCAGATTAGGGTCTGATCTGATAGGTAACAGTGACAGGTGGTGATAGGGGGTGATTGATGGGTAATTAGTGGGTGTTTAGAGAAGATAACAGATGTAAACAATACATTTGGGAGGTAATCTGACGGCGGGTTTGCGGGCGATCTAATGGTGTGGGTGGGTGATCAGATTGCCCGCAAGGGGCAGGTTAGGGGCTGATTGATGGGTGGCAGTGACAGGGGGTGACTGATGGGTGATAGGTGATTGGCAGGTGATTGACAGGTGATCAGTGGGTTATTACAGGGAAGAACAGATGTAATTAATGCACTGGTGAATTGATAAGGGGGGGTCAGAGGGCAATCTTAACGTGTGGGCGGGTGATTGGGTGCCCGCAAGGGGCAGACTAGGGTCTGATCTGATAGGTAAAAGTGACAGGTGGTGATAGGGGGTGATTGATGGGTGATTGATGGGTAATTAGTGGGTGTTTAGAGGAGAGAATAGATGTAAACAATGGATTTGGGAGGTGATCTGATGTCGGATCTGCGGGCGATCTATTGGTGTGGGGGGGTGATCAGATTGCCCGCAAGGGGCAGGTTAGGGGCTGGCTGATGGGTGGCAGTGACAGGGGGTGATTGACGGGTGATTGATGGGTGATTGACAGGTGATTGACAGGTGATTGACAGGTGATTGACAGGTGATCAGGGGGATAGATGCATACAGTAAACAGGGGGGGTGGTCTGGGGGGGGGGGGTCTGGGGAGAATCTGAGGGGTGGGGGGTGATCAGGAGGGGGCAGGGAGCAGGGTGGGGGATAAAAAAAAAAAATAGCGTTGACAGATAGTGACAGGGAGTGATTGATGGGTGATTAGGGGGGTGATTGGGTGCAAACAGGGGTCTGGGGGGTGGGCAGGGGGGGGTCTGATGGGTGCTGTGGGCGATCTGGGGCAGGGGGGGGGGTAAAATCAGTGTGCTTGGTGCAGACTAGGGTGGCTGCAGCCTGCCCTGGTGGTCCCTCGGACACTGGGACCACCAGGGCAGGAGGCAGCCTGTATAATACACTTTGTAAACATTACAAAGTGTATTATACACTTTGTATGCGGCGATCGCGGGGTTAACATCCCGCCGGCGCTTCCGTATGGCCGGCGGGATGTTGCGGCGGGTGAGCGGCGCCAGGCGGAGGCGGAGGATCGCGTCACTGATGACGCGATCGCTCCGCCCATGCCCCTACAAGGACCGCCGCCAATTGTCAATACGGCGGTCCTTGCGGGGTGCACTTCCCGGCCGCCAATTGTCAATACGGCGGTCGGGAAGTGGTTAATTGCTGTGTTACATAGTCTGACATCTATGGTGATGCTGATGTAAGTTTGTCTGATGTTACATTCCTTTATGCCTGACAATGGAACTTGTTGAAACGCACTGCTATATTGTTTGTCTCGGAGATGACTGTGCGTCTACCTTGTAGACTGTTTATTGTCTATATTTTGTGCTTCTTGCTTACTTATCAATAAAGCACTCTTTGAACACTAAACAATGCAAATTTTGTACAGCGGAAGGTAATGGCAGCGCTTCCAATCTGACGCTGCACTGGATTGACTACCTGCACAAGTATGCAGAGCTCGAATAATGGGCAAATTAAACACCTTGCATTCAAAACTGGTACAGTAATATAATGGTACATAATTTGCATCTGATTTGTGTTCTAGGTGGGGCTCTGCACATCTCTGTAGGTTTCATTTCATCTGCAGCCTGTGAGCAATGCCCATCGCTTGCTGTCTTTTGAACAAATGTGTATACCATTTATGGCTAGTAGCACCAGGTAAGAATTATGTTATTTAACTGTTAGATTAGTGATTGAATTATGCTTCACTGTGGTTAGGTCTCTCCCATGGGGGCACGTCATCATCGAAATTAGTCTAGTAGGGAATAATTTGTGCACAATTTATGCTGAAGCTAACACCCTTCTTTTACTGTACCAGTTTTGAATGCAAGGTGTGTAATCTGGTCGTTATTCGAGCTCTGCACACTTGTGCAGGTAGTCAATTTGGTGCAGCGTTTGGAAGCGCTGCCATTACCTTCTGCTGAATGGGTTTCAATTTACATTCAAATTCTTAGAATAGTGATTAGTGCATTAAGTCTGATGTGTATTTAAGGTGTGTATTTAGCCCCGGGGGGGGGGGGGGGGGGGGGGGGCTCTGCACATCCCTGTAGGTTTAATTTCATTTGCAGCCTGGAGCACTGCCCATCACTTGCTGTCTTTTAAACAATGCAAATTGCTTGGTTGCCCTGCTGATCATCATCTGCCTCTAGTGGTCACTGTCACCCGCAGGGAGGGATTCAATACCTCAGGAGACAGTTTGGAGCCCAATGTCACACAGCTGTACAGTACTGTTACTATGGGGGAGGGACAATGAGTGGTGCACACAGGGACAGATTTCTGAGAAGGTACAAGAGGCCTGGGCCTTTGAGTGGAAAACTGTGAGCCACACACATTACCCACAAGGGCTTAGACTGTACCACTGTGTCACACAGGTTGCTCCAGTTCATCTGCAGACGATTGGGACAGAGAAAGAGCCACAGTTACTGGGACAGAGAGTGATGTGAACATCGGGCAGCAGTTGCATGATCATTGTAGTTTTGGCCACTGTCATAGTTTTCTCTCTAGTTTTCATCAGACTATAAAGGGAGTAGAGGGGTGTGATAAGCTCGTAACTGACATTGCATGTCAGTCTATTACTAATGAAGAGGTCTTGCCACTCCACTAAGGCTAATAGATATAAAGCTAGACACCCCACAGACGCAGAGTAAAATCTCAGTGGAAAAGAATAAGTGCAGGTCGTAATCAAGGATGTGTGTGGACCATGAAAGAGAAAGAGTGTGTGGCTCAGGAGCAGCCTTTGGAAAGATACTAATTGTAAATTGTTTAAAGTTCCTGATTTCCTAAAATGTGTCGTAGTAAAAAATGTTCATTGTCAATTTGTTAATTTGGAATCATTAAATGATTTTAATTGCTAATTAATAAAGTACACCTGAAGTGAGAAGCACATAGCGGCTGCCCTATTTAGTTCCTTTTAATCAATTCCAGTTTCCTGGCAGTCCTACTGACCACTTTAGCTTCAGTAGTGTCTAAAACACACACCTGAAACAAGCATGCAGCTAATCCAGTCAGGCTTCAGTCAGTAATATCTGATCTGCATGCTTGTTCAGGGTTTATAGCTAAAAGTATTAGCTTAAGTATTACAGGAAAAGCATCAGCACAACAGCAAGGCAGCTTGCAATCTCTAAAAGGAAATGTCAGCCTCCATATCCCTTCCACTTCAGGTGTGCTTTAAAGAGAAACTCCGACCAAAAATTGAACTTTATCCCAATCAGTAGCTGATACCCCCTTTTACATGAGAAATCTATTCCTTTTCACAAACAGACCATCAGGGGGCGCTGTATGACTGATATTGTGGTGAAACCAATCCCACAAGAAACCCCTCCCACAAGAAAAGTTTGAACTTTTGGCAGTTTCCTGTCTGTGAACCTTGTTGTATTGTGGAAAATAGCTGTTTACAGCTGTTTCCAACTGCCAAAAAACATGCAGCAGCTACATCACCTGCCAACAGTAAAATGTTCACTGGAGTTCCTCTTTAAATTATTAGCAAGACGTTTTGAATCAGGATGATACCATTTATTGGCTAACTTAGAGATGGATAAACAGTGAGCTTTCGACTTATAAAAAGCCTTCGTCGGACTGGTTCCTGACCAGAACTGAAAAACACAGCTTATATACACTGACATACAGAGGAGAAACATTCTTTAGCAAACATAAATGTAATTAGATGCCTTAACTGTTACTGAGGAGGCTTTCCCAGGCATCCTATCTAAATTGATAAGATCAATAGAATCCTCAACATGACATAAAGCAGACTCTGGTGATGAAGAGACATCGTAAATTCCGAATTCAAATGGTAACTGGCCTGGTTACATGCACCATTAATTCTAAGCTTAAGAGAATTGTGGCATTTAAAGCCAGCACCTGAAAGCAAATAAAATGAATAGTGACAGTGAATTCCATCTTACACAGCATATGGCACAAAAATGAATGAAAAGATAGAAAAATTAAAATTAAAAGAACTGTGGCATTTAAAACCCATCGTACCAGCACAAGAAGTTGGAGTCCTTGTTTAAACCATCTTGTACAGTTTTGAACCAATGTATAAACTTAGTTTCTTGTGTTAGTCTCATGTTTCCCGATTTGAAGCCACCCATTAATACAGTGACGCGAAAATCGCTTAAACTGTGTCCAGGTAAACAAAAGTGTGTTGGTATTGGGAGATCAGTATAATTTGTAATATCCTTTTTCCTGCTGTTAATAGTGGATCTGTGGTGTGTCATGCGATCCCGCAGTGGTTGACATGTTTCTCCCACATAAATTCCTTTGGGGCATTTTGCACACATGATCAGGTATACCACATTAGATGAGTCGCAGGAAAAGGTGCCTTGTACTTTGTATTCCTGTTGTGTACCCGGTATTAGTATCCTGTCAGTGGAATGGATGTATTCACAGGTCCCACATGTTTTCCCTCGGCAGGGGAATGTTCCATTCTGTTCTTGCCTATTTAAGGCACTCCTCACTATCATCTGCTTAAGATTGGGTGGCTGTCGGAACGCAAGGAGGGGAGGTTCAGGGAATATCTTTTTCAGTCTCTGATCCTTGTGTAGAACAGGATGAAGTTCTTTTGCAATCTTTCTTAAGATTTCCAAGCGTGGGTTGTAGGTTACTACCAGTGGGACACGGCTCTCTTCCTGGCTCTGCTTGTACTCCAGGAGCTGAGTCCTAGGGATGTTGTTAGCTTTCCTGATTTGGGTCTCAGCCATTAGAGGATTGTATCCCTGTTTTATGAAATTCTTCTTCAGGTAACCCAGGTGTTTGTCTTTGTCATCCTTGTCAGAACAGATCCGATTGCATCTTATTGCCTGGCTGTAAATTATGGAATTCTTTATATGTTTGGGGTGGAAACTGTCATACCTGAGGTATGTGGGATGATCCGTCGGTTTGCGGTACATGGACGTTTGTAAGCTGTTCTCTCTGATGTATATGGTGGTGTCAAGAAAGTTAATCTCCTTGTGAGAGTAGCTCAATTTCAGTTTGATTGTGGGATGGAAAGCATTGAAGTTCCTGTGAAATTGGACAAGATCCTCCTCACTTGCAGACCAGATGATCAAGATGTCGTCGATAAAACGGAAGTAGGCCATGGGTTTTATATGACAAGTATTCAGGTATTCTTCTTCAATCTTTGCCATGAAGAGATTTGCGTACTGCGGTGCAAACCGTGAGCCCATTGCCACTCCCATTTGCTGCAAATAGAGGTCCTCCCCAAAAGTGAAATAATTGTGTGTGAGAACGAATCTCATTAGTCCAGCAATTGAGTTTATAGGTGTGCCCAAACCTTGAAGATATTTGCGACAGGCCGCAATTCCATCATTGTGGGGAATGTTGGTGTACAGAGACTCTACATAATGTTGGTGTACAGAGACTCTACATCCATAGTGGCAAGAATGGTGCCTTCAGGCACTGGGCCAATGGCTGCCAGTTGGTTCAGGAGGTGTGTAGTATCCTGTATGTAGCTGGGTCTTTTACAGACTAGAGGCTTCAAAATGTTTTCCAACCACCCTGAGATATTCTCTGTGAGAGTTCCATTCCCTGAGATTATGGGCCTGCCTGGGTTCCCCTTTTTGTGGACTTTGGGAAGCATGTAAAAGCAGGCGGTTCATAAACTATAAACTCAATTGCTGGACTAATGAGATTCCCCACAATGATGGAATTGCGGCCTGTCGCAAATATCTTCAAGGTTTGGGCACACCTATAAACTCAATTGCTGGACTAATGAGATTCGTTCTCACACACAATTATTTCACTTTTGGGGAGGACCTCTATTTGCAGCAAATGGGAGTGGCAATGGGCTCACGGTTTGCACCACAGTACGCAAATCTCTTCATGGCAAAGATTGAAGAAGAATACCTGAATACTTGTCATATAAAACCCATGGCCTACTTCCGTTTTATTGACGACATCTTGATCATCTGGTCTGCAAGTGAGGAGGATCTTGTCCAATTTCACAGGAACTTCAATGCTTTCCATCCCACAATCAAACTGAAATTGAGCTACTCTCACAAGGAGATTAACTTTCTTGACACCACCATATACATCAGAGAGAACAGCTTACAAACGTCCATGTACCGCAAACCGACGGATCGTCCCACATACCTCAGGTATGACAGTTTCCACCCCAAACATATAAAGAATTCCATAATTTACAGCCAGGCAATAAGATGCAATCGGATCTGTTCTGACAAGGATGACAAAGACAAACACCTGGGTTACCTGAAGAAGAATTTCATAAAACAGGGATACAATCCTCTAATGGCTGAGACCCAAATCAGGAAAGCTAACAACATCCCTAGGACTCAGCTCCTGGAGTACAAGCAGAGCCAGGAAGAGAGCCGTGTCCCACTGGTAGTAACCTACAACCCACGCTTGGAAATCTTAAGAAAGATTGCAAAAGAACTTCATCCTGTTCTACACAAGGATCAGAGACTGAAAAAGATATTCCCTGAACCTCCCCTCCTTGCGTTCCGACAGCCACCCAATCTTAAGCAGATGATAGTGAGGAGTGCCTTAAATAGGCAAGAACAGAATGGAACATTCCCCTGCCGAGGGAAAACATGTGGGACCTGTGAATACATCCATTCCACTGACAGGATACTAATACCGGGTACACAACAGGAATACAAAGTACAAGGCACCTTTTCCTGCGACTCATCTAATGTGGTATACCTGATCATGTGTGCAAAATGCCCCAAAGGAATTTATGTGGGAGAAACATGTCAACCACTGCGGGATCGCATGACACACCACAGATCCACTATTAACAGCAGGAAAAAGGATATTACAAATTATACTGATCTCCCAATACCAACACACTTTTGTTTACCTGGACACAGTTTAAGCGATTTTCGCGTCACTGTATTAATGGGTGGCTTCAAATCGGGAAACATGAGACTAACACAAGAAACTAAGTTTATACATTGGTTCAAAACTGTACAAGATGGTTTAAACAAGGACTCCAACTTCTTGTGCTGGTACGATGGGTTTTAAATGCCACAGTTCTTTTAATTTTAATTTTTCTATCTTTTCATTCATTTTTGTGCCATATGCTGTGTAAGATGGAATTCACTGTCACTATTCATTTTATTTGCTTTCAGGTGCTGGCTTTAAATGCCACAATTCTCTTAAGCTTAGAATTAATGGTGCATGTAACCAGGCCAGTTACCATTTGAATTCGGAATTTACGATGTCTCTTCATCACCAGAGTCTGCTTTATGTCATGTTGAGGATTCTATTGATCTTATCAATTTAGATAGGATGCCTGGGAAAGCCTCCTCAGTAACAGTTAAGGCATCTAATTACATTTATGTTTGCTAAAGAATGTTTCTCCTCTGTATGTCAGTGTATATAAGCTGTGTTTTTCAGTTCTGGTCAGGAACCAGTCCGACGAAGGCTTTTTATAAGTCGAAAGCTCACTGTTTATCCATCTCTAAGTTAGCCAATAAATGGTATCATCCTGATTCAAAACTTCTTGCTTTTACTCATGGCTAACACGGTACAACACTTTACTGCTTCTTTAAATTATTGACTTTGGGAATTTTATTTCCTAATGGACATCTCTGTACTCGCATCCACGGACCACATCTCTCAGCATGCATTGGCACACACAAGAGAGACTAAATGCGGAAGATGCCATCCATGCAAAGAGAAAATGGCACATCCCATAGAGGATGGGACCAGAGAAGCAACATGTCTTCATTACTAACCTGCCTTATGGGGAGGGTATTGTAAAATAAAAAAATGATAAAGTTCTCAGTGTCCTTTAAGTGCACTTTTGCCCTTATTTACTTATAATCTTCGCCCTCTTTAAATCTCTGACCATTGTGACCTTTTCTGGATTATTTTTTTAAACATTATGTTTGAGTTCTATTTGCAACTACTTGAGCACAATTTTAAACAAAATGATTGATCCATCAGATCCTGTCATTCCATATTTGTACAGATTAAACAAGCATCGGGGAAAATATCAAGATATACGATACCGCACATCTGCACAATGTTTAATTACTCAAAGAACAGTAGTTTTGGCAGATATGTGGTTACTGTGACAACATATAAGAAACCTGTTATAAGTATTTATACACATTCTGAACTCTTACTTTGTACCGTACAGTAAACTTACCACAAGTAAAGTTGGTGCAGCAGCCTCCCAAGGGTACCTCAGGGTTAAAGCCAGGTTTGCAATAGTGAGGTTTCTTGTCACACAGAGTTTCATTGAATTCTGAAAAACATGTGTTGGTGTTATCTCTGCTACCAACTCAGCTAGAAGTTTCAAAAGAACTACATGTTTTGATTGATAATTTCATTTATACAGTGGAACAAGTAGGCCACTGACCTGTCAATTATGCTGTAAGGTGACCATTTAACTGAGATGTATGATAAACTGACCATATTTTCTGTTGTCTCTATACTTACCTGGCATAAGAGATACCATGATCATAAAGGTGATTCTCACAGGCTAAGTCCCAACCATTACACTCCAGGCGGGTTGACCCCTGTGATTTTCCAAAAGGCGGGAAACTGGATTGCATAATTTGTGGTAGTGTAGCACTGCCTTTGCATATTTTCAGTTGGGTCTAAAAATGGTCTGTCTAGTGATAGTTTGATCCAGTTTCTTTTTCACGGATTCTTATCTGATATATTATGAGCACAGTGGCTTTGATTTATTTGACTTCTTTGCCAGATAGTTTCACACTTCTTCGATAAAATGCTTTTGCAATCCCAGCAAGAAAAAGTATTAAAATGAGTTATCCTAAAATAACTTATGTTTGATAATACTTTTTTCCCTAGTTTTAGTGTTTTTTTTTTCCATTTAAAAACTAAATAAATGAAAAATTGCATAGTGTAATGGTAAAAGTGAACTCAGAACTTCCTCTCTGCTCTAAAAGATATGCAGAACAACCTTTAACTAGTACATTCTGGCAGGCAAGGGCTCCTAATGCCAACAACGTACTTAGTATGCATTTCTTCAGTGCGAAGCAGTGGAGAAGGGGCCAACATCATTCTTCCCTCCCTCTCCATGGGCCCCCTCCTATGCCTCCCTGCAGAGCTGGAGCGCAGCGGTGCGTTGTGTAATTAACTCACCTGCTCGATCGCTCCATGAGATGTGTCCCAGCTGGCAGCCGTCTCCTCTCTACTTCCTGTTTCCCTGCATGACGCGTGATTGCACGTCATACAGAGATCGAGCAGCCAGAGAGGAGCCTGCTGCCGGAGGGGACGCATTGTAGCGAGCAAGCAGGTAAGTTAATTATACACTGCACCGCTGTGCTCAGCTCTGCAGGGAGGCATAGGAGGGGGGCCCATGGAGGGGGAGGGAGGCTGATGTCGGCCCCCCTCGACACGGTGTCACCTTTATCTGGCTACTTATACTGGCTGCACATATGCCTGGCTACGTATACTGGGAGGACCTATACCTGGCTACACCTATATCTTTCTACCTATACTGGCGGCACCTATTTCTGGCTGCATCTATATCTGACTACCTGTACTGGCGGCACCTATTCCTGGGTACCTATACTGGCTGCATCTATATCTGGCTATCTGTACTGGCGGCACCTATACCTGGCTACCTATTCTGGCTGCACCTATACCTGGCTACCTGTACTGGGGACACCTATACCTGGCTACCTATACTGGCTGCATCTATATCTGACTACCTGTACTGGTGGCACCTATTCCTGGGTACCTATACGGGCTGCACCTATATCTGGCTACCTGTACTGGTGGCACCTATACCTGGTACCTATACTTTCTGCACCTATACCTGGCTACCTGTACTGGGGACACCTATACCTGGCTACCTATACTGACTTCACCTATACCTGGCCACCTGTACTGGGGGCATCTATTCCTGTCTACCTATAGTGACTACACCTATATCTAGCAACCTGAACTGGCGGCACCTATTCTAGGCTACCTATACTGGCTTCATCTATATCTGGCTACCTGTACTGGTGGAACCTATTCCAGGTTACCTATACTGGCTGCACCTATATCTGGCTACCTATACTTGCTGCACCTATACCTGGCTACCTGTACTGGCGTTGTACCTATATAGGGTACCTATAACTAGCGTTGTACTGGTGGCACCTATACATTTTAGGGTGATCCGTATGAACACAACATTTAGAGCACAAATTACACCACAGATAAAAACCTAACGGTATACAGTTTCTAAAAATACCTAACTCAATCATGTATTTCACTTCTATCATTAGATATGCTACGTTAACCTATATATGCCCTTATCTGTAGTGTTCCAATGTAAAATGGTGCAAAATGCTGTTTTATTATTGGGGTGTTTTGTGGACAGGAAAAGTGGAATACCAATACATATCTGGTATCGTTGGATTCAGCGGAATCAGGGCTTTTACAAACAGTAACTTTTTTTAGCAGTAATTCTTCTTCTTCTTTGGAAAAAAACACAACAGGAAAGTATTTTATTTTTTATTTTACTTTTTTTAAAAACATATGTCACTCAAAAATGTTGTTATATCTCCAGAAAAAGTACAAACATTTGTTTCAGTGTTCAAGCTCAATTCATTACTGAAAAAACAATGTATACTATGACCTATTTCATTTAGGTTTTCTTGTCAAAAATCTTAAGTAAACCTAATGAGTGCAAAATGTCTAAAAACAGCTTGGCAGTAGATGTTCACATTTAGGACAAATCGGCAGGCAAGGAAAGGGTTAAAGAAAAGCATGTCTACTTTAAAACTTAACATAAGTCTTACAAAACCCCTGCAGTGTTTACTTTCTGATATCCTGTGAGCACAGAAAGGGTTAACCTCCTATATTTACATATTAGCACAGAGAGGAAGTTTCACGTTTGGGTCCTCTTTAAGGCAACTGCTACTTATTTTCAACTCTCGCACAAAACCACTGGTTGACATGAAACTATGCCACTCCTTTCTGCTGGTTACTGTAACAAATACTATTGTATTTCATGTTCACATTAACCCAAAGAAAGCAAGCTCAATGTTTGCTGTTAATCCTTGCAATAAATAGATCTGAACTGAATGAACTGTATCACTTTCAACAAAATCTGAATTTTAATTTAAAGAAATATCATCAAACATTTCAGTTTTGCTTTGTAGTCATCTTTACTCCAGTTGCCAGGTGATGCCATAGTGGAGATGCACAGCTTTGCTTGTTTGAATTCTAGGCATATATTGGGGCCAAAACAACATGGGGCCCCATAACATCCCCTCCCCTATAAGTGGCATAGGCCTCCAGACCCTTCCCCCCCAAAGCAGCATTAGGCCCCTTTGTTTCTGACTCCCTGTGGTGTTTCTAAACTACATGACGACCACTCCAAGCCCATGGGCGTGGCCGTGGCAACAGCCCCAGGACCGCCTAACGCCAATTGGCATCAGGTCCTGGAGCGCTGTTTTGCTGGCGATCGCTGGGCCAGCAAAGCATCGCCCGGCATGCTTTGCGGCTCCCCCTCCGTCATCAGCCCGCCGGCCAATTAGCAGCGCCGGCGGGCTGCGATGATACGAATTGACCACTTAAAATGCGTATAGTACACTTTGTTTTGTAAACAAAGTGTATTATACAGGCTGCCTCCTCCTCTGGTGGTCACAGCGTTCCCGGACGACCACCAGAGAGGACGGCAGCCCTGATAGTGAGTCTGGCACACTGATCTTGCTCCTGCTTTCCCCCGATCGCCTCTGATCACCCCCCCCCCCCCACACTGCCCCCCTTACTGGCCCTGACAGGCGTCTGACTGAGGTCTGATTGACATCTGGTCGCCTGTCCCCAGCTCTGATCGAGGTCTGAGTGACATTGATTGAGGTCAGGGTGACATCTATGTGTCTGTGCACTTTTGATTGATATCTGATTACCTGTCACCAGCTCTAATTGGCATTTGATCATCTTTGATTGCCCTGTGATTGATCTCTGTTTACATCCTTTGACATCTGACAGCTGCACTGTGATTGACATCTGGTTGCCTATCACCAGCTCTGATTGAGATCTGAGTGACATCTTATCGTCTGTGCACTGATTGACATCTGAGTGCCTGTCACCAGCTCTGATTGTCCTTTGATCATCTCTGATAGCCCTGTGATTGATCTCTGTTTACATCATTTGGCATCTGACAGCTGCACTGTGATTGACATCTGGTCTGTCACTATCCTAGTGATCTATAAACAGGCCAGTGAGTTAGCTAGGCCCCTTTGTTAGGTAGCTAGCATCAGTTATCGCCCAGCCCACTACACCGCAGTCACTAATTAGTCGCTGATTAGCGTCATCACTGTCACTAATCAGCATTGTCACTATATAGTATCTGTAAGTGATGAGTACTGATCGCAGTCAGATCTATATAAGTACGTTAGGGTCACCTTAGAGTAGCCTCCGTTAAAAATGTATTGTTTGCCCGATCAGGCCTGATCGTTCGGCTGCACTTGCGTTTGGCCCGCCCCACCGCAGTGATAGAAACAATTTTTTTCTGATCACTGCAAAAACACAACACAAAAGCTGTGGCGCTCTAAAGATCAGTTTTGATTTTTTTGGGTGAAAACTGAGCGACCGCAGCTTTACTTCACAAGCACTCCTTTTTGCTAGGTAGGTGTGCTCTCTTTCCTGGGTACTTTCAGAGGAACACCCCTTAAATTTAGCAGCCCAAAATGGCAAGAAAGTGGTATTCCCTGCAAGAGGCCTACAGGATTCTGGCCGAGTCGGGTGAGAGTGATTGGGACTTCTCATCCGACGAATCATCCGGCTCAGAATACGAACCTGTAGATAGCAGTGGCTCTCTCACTGATAGCGACGATGATGAGGTTGGGGTCCCTGCTAGCGCCAGGTGTACCCGACCCCATGTAAGTGGACTGCAGGTGGCGCAGGATCAACCTCAAGGGCAGCAGAGTGTTGCTAGTGCTGATCCAGGTTTTCATGGTGAGGCATGCACCAGCAGCACAGTACATCCTGGACTTGGAACCAGTACTGCTGTAGACCCTGGTGAAGTGGCGAGCACCAGCATGGCAGTTGAAACTGGTTCGGTGGCACGTGCAGTAAGACCCCGGTCGCAGCCACCAGAAAGACGGGCCCATAGTACCCCTAGCCTCCTAGAGGTGCTGGCAAATCCCGTTTGGCAACCCCCTGGTTCCGCCGCACCCATAGTGCCCCCTTTCACCGCCCAGTCTGGAGTCCAGGTGGAGACAGATCATCTAGGATTGGCCCTAGACGCTTTTCATCTGATCTTCACCTAGGATCTCTATGACTTAGTCGTGGCAGAGACCAATCGTAACGCCACACAATTTATTACCGCCAATCCGAACAACTCTCATGTCCAGCCTTTTCGGTGGAAACAGGTCACAGTTTCCGAATGTAAAATCTTTTTGGGCTTTCTCCTCAACATGGGTTTAAAAAAATGTATTGTTGTCCTATTGGTCTATGCACCCAATACATCACATGCCCATGTACTCTGCTACCATGTCCAGGACACATTTTGAGGACATCCTGTGCTTCCTGCACTTCAATGACAATACAACCTGTCATGAAAGAGACCACCCTGACTATAACCGGCTCCACAAAATTCGGACCCTCATAGACCACTTGTCATCCAAATGTGCAGATGCTTACACCCCTGAACAGAACATCTGCATAGACGAGTCCCTGATACATTTTACCGGTCACCTTGGCATTAAGCAGTACATCCCAAGCAAGCACGCCCGGTATGGGGTCAAGCTGTATAAGCTCTGTGACAGGGCCACAGGCTATACATATTGTTTTAGGGTCTAGGAGGGAAAAGACTCAAAATTGGAGCCAGTTGGATGCCCTGACTACCTGGGGAGAAGTGGCAAGATTGTTTGGGACTTGGCGTCACTCTTGTTCCAGAAGGGGTAGCATATTTACGTGGACAATTACTACACAAGCGTGGCCCTCTATCAGCATTTACAGCTACTTGAAATTCACTACTGTGGCACCGTGCGGCCTAGTTGCTGGGGCTTCCCCCAACGGCTCACTAGTACCCGACTTGCACGGGGGAGAGGGCTGCCTTGTGTAACGAGGGGGGGGGGGGGGAATTACAGGTGCCCAGAATCCCTCCTCAGACCAGAGCTGGTGCAGTGTCTGGGGACAGGCACAGGTTGGGACACCAGAATATCTGCAGGCATCCTGCAGCTCACAGCCCCGCCCCCTTTCTTTCCCTGATACAGTTGACTTTGGATGTAGCAGCAGCGTGTGTACAGAGCATGAAGCAGCAGTGTATGTACAGAGCATGGAGCAGCAGCATGTGTACCGAGCATGGAGCAGCAGTGTGCGTACAGAGCATGGAGCAGCAGTGTGTGTACAGAGAATGGAGCAGCACCCTGTGTACAGAGCATGAAGCAGCACCCTGTGTACAGAGCATGGAGCAGCAGCATGTGTACAAAGCATGGAGCAGCAGGGTGTGTACAGAGCATGGAGCAGCAGGGTGTGTACAGAGCATGGAGCAGCAGGGTGTGTACAGAGAATGGAGCAGCACCCTGTGTACAGAGCATGGAGCAGCAGCATGTGTACAGAGCATGGAGCAGCAGTATGTGTACAGAGAATGGAGCAGCAGCATGTGTACAGAGAATGAAGCAGCAGCATGTGTACATAGCATGGAGCAGCAGGGTGTGTACAGAGCATGGAGCAGAAGTGTGTGTACAGAGCATGGAGCAGCAGCCTGTGTACAGAGCATGGAGCAGCAGCCTGTGTACAGAGCATGGAACAGCAGTATGTGTACAGAGCATGGAGCAGCAGTGTGTGTATAGAGCATGGAGCAGCTCTGGGGAACTTAACAGAGTACAGAGCCACTTATGAACACAGCCCTGTGCCACTGCTGGGAGAATACTTTACTTTCCCCTTCATTAGCAATGTCAGCTGTCCTCATTATTATCTGTATTTAAACTGCTCCTGATCTATCCCGCTGCCGATCGAGAGCAGATCGGACATTTAGGAAATAATTGTCAGATTCTGTCAGTCGGACAGGAAATTGCATTATGTGTACCCAGCATGATGTCCTACCATATTATTGTACTGTATTGTGCATGGCTGAGGGAGACCTTTCCGGAATCACCCCCCCCTGAAAATCCTGGGTTTGCCCCTGAACTGCATGTACAGACCACTCTGTTCTATTCCCTTTCACACTTCATTCTCTCCTCTGCCGATTTATATATTGCGTTTGTGTCTCTATCCTGCTATGTATATAGCAGTGATTAGTCCCTCCCCCTCCTACATTTGACCAAATTAGAAGGCAAATACTTTTTATATCAATCTTGCTTTGTGTATCTTAATTAAAAGGTACCAGTTACTGTAAGTAAATGCACCTTATTTGTGTAATCATTTCAAATTGCAAGTGTACTTACCACATTTTGATACAGGACAGCAAGCACCATCAGGCAGCACAGTTACTGGTATGTAGCCTTCCTCTGTGCATGTAGCTGGCACTAAATATGGACAAGGCAATGGCACACAACTTAAAACGGCCTCTGGAGTGCATGTACAGTTGTTGCAGCCCTCTACATATGATTCACCAGGCTAATAAGATAAAGAAAATAAATACTATTTTAAAACAAACAGACTGGCTTTAACACCCTGAGCCTGATTCACTAATCGGCGCTAAGCTTGGTTAATGAGCCTTAAGAGGTAGTGGGCGCAAACTACGGAGTTAGGTGGTTTGCACCCACACGGCTCCGCACGGTGCGCCGGTAATAATGCGTGGTGCAACGATAACGTCGCACCCACTGCCCTGTGAATGTCACACTTGTTGTACTGAAAATGGCGCACTGGGTGCCCTCGAAACGGCGAATCAATGCATCGCTTCAGGGGCACCCTATGCACCGTTGTCAACGTTATTGTCGCACCGCGCACTATTACCGGGATGTGTGCGCTGTGAACGGTGCTGTTCGCGATGCAGCTTTGCACAGCTGCGCGCAAAGCTACTTTTGGGGCACTAAGGCCTCGATTCATCATTATCTTTGCGATAACTTTTTCCAGTTCGTTAAATTAGCGAATTCAAAGTTTATCGATTTCAAGTTGCATTTATCAAGGTTTTTCTGCATTCGGCATGAATTCGATAAAATATCGATAACAATGCGGTAACCATTCGGTAATTTGTCGCTATTTCCATTTTACAGCGGTAATTTAACACAAGACCATAAGATTCCTGTGCAATTGTGGGTAAAAAGGCAGTCCTTTGAAACCACGTAGCAATTTTCTGAATAGGGCTTAAAGGACTTACGAGGCGAAAAAACGTAATTTTGGTCTTTACCTGTTTACTATGTGAATCCATAGGTGTGTTACAATGCGTCCTCCGTTGCATTCCGCCTCAAAAGTATCTTTTATATTCCCCCCAGGCTACGACCCGACCCCACAGAACGGGTCGTCTCCTATGCCACATTCAAGATGGCCGCCGCAAAGATCCGCGGCTGCGCAGTACGCATGGCGGAGACTGCAGCTGCGCAGCTCTCCGCCCTCGCTGTGAGCGCGCCCGCTGTCACAGTAGGATGACGCTAACAGCGAGTACGCGGCTGAGCGAGGGTGGAGAGCTGCGCAGCCGCACTCTCCGCCATGCGTACTGCGCAGCCGTGGATCTTTGCGGCGGCCATCTTGAATGTGGCATAGGAGACGACCCGTGCTGTGGGGTCGGGTCGTAGCCTGGGGGGAATATAAAAGATAGTTTTGAGGCGGAATGCAACGGAAAGCCTAAGGAGCGAGGGACGCTGAACGAGCTCTAGAAGTTTTTATATGCGCATTGATGCTGGAAATTTGTGAGTGCACTTCTTTTTAATACTTTTTAATAAAAAACGGTTTTACACTATGCTGGTCCCTGTTTGAGTCCTAGGGACACTGCTGCTGAAGGAGGATCATTGAAAGTATCTATGAAGCGCTATTGCTGGTCTGTGCTGGGTCAGCCATGAAGTCTGGTGAGAGGCTTTATTGAGTGTCTGGTGGAGGGGCACGTGGTGTCTCGTAACCTCTGGGAGCACTGGTGCTTACTTTAGCCATATCACTAACCAACAGTATTACACTATTGCGGTTTTCTCTGTCTTATTATGCCCCCATGATTTGAGGACACAGGAAGATCTAGAACACATCTGGGAGATTCGTTGAATTACTGGCTGGGCCAGGAGCGCTATGAGCTGTTCCTGAAAAGGCAGCTTAAAATCTGGTGAGCGTTTACTGATCATTATGTCACAGGAAGACTGATTGCATCCTATGAGAGTCTGGAGATAGCTGGCATATGGACTTTATTCTGGGACTTTTTTATTGAGTGAACTGTAAAAGTCATAAGGGACCCATCTCTGGCTATATTTTTTGTAGAGCACCCTGGTTTATTTACACAATTAACACTGATTACTAATTATTTAGTAATCAGTGGGGAAAGACTCCAATCCCCCAGGCTGCAGTCTTCCATATGTAGATAAGGCCACTAGAGCAGAGGCGTATCTGGGTAAAATGGCGCCTATGGAAAACACTGATATTGCGCCCCCCCCCCCCCTCCAGAGCCTCCTTCCCATGTAACAGGAGCATTTTTTCTCACCCTCATACGACGAGTAACCCCTTCACACAATAAAACACAAACATACACAAAATCAAGGCGATCCTTCCACAGATCTTCCAGCGCCCAAGATACTACTGATGTGCTTCCAAATAGCCCAGTTGTTCGTAATATTAATTTTGATTACGTCTTGCTGGTTGCAGCCGAAGGGGGGGGGGGATGTTAACTTACCCATGTCGCCACCCATAGCTCATGCGATCCACGTTGCATTCACTAGCGTTACACGTCATTCTATTGCTTCCTTTTCTAACCCAGAAGGAGGAAGCATTGGAGTGACATGGAACGCGAGCGGGTAAGTTTACCCCACTCTGCTGCGGCCAGCAAGATGTAATCAAAATGATGATTAAAGATAGCAGGGCTATTCAGAAGCCCATCACTAATCTCATTGTATAGATTCCCCCCCCCCCCCCCCCCCCCAGTATAGGAAGTCAAATGCATCTCATAGCCAGCATAGGAAATCAAGTAGGTCTTATAGTATAGATCCCACCCAAGGAGAAGGAAAAAGTCAAATGTGTGTCCCATAGTAAAGATACAGCTTTCTCCCAGATATAAAGTAAAAGGCAAGCCCTTTTGCCGTGCCTGCCCCCTCCTCCCTGCTGTGTTGTCTGTCACCCCAAGTCACTTAACAGACCTCCTGCCATGCCTGCCCCCTCGTCTCCCATGCTGTGCTATCCGTTACATGTCTGATCGTCTGCTGCCCGCTCCCCTCCTCTGCCGCATTCTGCTCCTTCTGTGCTCACGTTATACCTGCCCCCTCCATTGCGGTTTTCTCTGTCTTATTATGCCCCCATGATTTGAGGACACAGGAAGATCTAGAACACATCTGGGAGATTCGTTGAATTACTGGCTGGGCCAGGAGCGCTATGAGCTGTTCCTGAAAAGGCAGCTTAAAATCTGGTGAGCGTTTACTGATCATTATGTCACAGGAAGACTGATTGCATCCTATGAGAGTCTGGAGATAGCTGGCATATGGACTTTATTCTGGGACTTTTTTATTGAGTGAACTGTAAAAGTCATAAGGGACCCATCTCTGGCTATATTTTTTGTAGAGCACCCTGGTTTATTTACACAATTAACACTGATTACTAATTATTTAGTAATCAGTGGGGAAAGACTCCAATCCCCCAGGCTGCAGTCTTCCATATGTAGATAAGGCCACTAGAGCAGAGGCGTATCTGGGTAAAATGGCGCCTATGGAAAACACTGATATTGCGCCCCCCCTCCAGAGCCTCCTTCCCATGTAACAGGAGCATTTTTTCTCACCCTCATACGACGAGTAACCCCTTCACACAATAAAACACAAACATACACAAAATCAAGGCGATCCTTCCACAGATCTTCCAGCGCCCAAGATACTACTGATGTGCTTCCAAATAGCCCAGTTGTTCGTAATATTAATTTTGATTACGTCTTGCTGGTTGCAGCCGAAAGGGGGGGGGATGTTAACTTACCCATGTCGCCACCCATAGCTCATGCGATCCACGTTGCATTCACTAGCGTTACACGTCATTCTATTGCTTCCTTTTCTAACCCAGAAGGAGGAAGCATTGGAGTGACATGGAACGCGAGCGGGTAAGTTTACCCCACTCTGCTGCGGCCAGCAAGATGTAATCAAAATGATGATTAAAGATAGCAGGGCTATTCAGAAGCCCATCACTAATCTCATTGTATAGATCCCCCCCCCCCCCCCCCAGTATAGGAAGTCAAATGCATCTCATAGCCAGCATAGGAAATCAAGTAGGTCTTATAGTATAGATCCCACCCAAGGAGAAGGAAAAAGTCAAATGTGTGTCCCATAGTAAAGATACAGCTTTCTCCCAGATATAAAGTAAAAGGCAAGCCCTTTTGCCGTGCCTGCCCCCTCCTCCCTGCTGTGTTGTCTGTCACCCCAAGTCACTTAACAGACCTCCTGCCATGCCTGCCCCCTCGTCTCCCATGCTGTGCTATCCGTTACATGTCTGATCGTCTGCTGCCCGCTCCCCTCCTCTGCCGCATTCTGCTCCTTCTGTGCTCACGTTATACCTGCCCCCTCCTTCCTACTGCATCCTCCATCACCCGAACCCATTCACAGACCTCAAATCATCAGCGCGACCAAGAGACAGAATAGCGGCTTACAGCTCCCAATGACTGCGGGTGCGTTTCAAATGCAGGAAGTGACGTCATTAGTCAGTCACTTCCTGCATTTGAAGCTCACACGCGGTCACTGTGAGCCGAGAGCCGCTATTCTGTCTCTAGGTTGCGCTGATGATTTGAGGAGGTCTCAGGTCTGTTAATGAGTTGGGGTGAGGGAGGACGCAAGGAGGAGGGGGGCAGGCATAACGCGAGCGTGGCTGGAGCAGTATGGCGGAGGAGGGGGATAGGCAGCAGCCGGTCAGACATGGAATGGACAGTGCAGCATGGGAGAGGAGGGAGCAGGCGTGGTGTCCATGGAACAGCTGCGTCCATGGCACTAGCCATGCCTGCACCCCTCTAAATATGCCACTGCACTAGTTAGGGACCACTTATAAATGCTTGCACTGCTTGGCTGTCCCCTCATTCACATGACAATTACTATATGATGAGCCACAGCACCCAAAAACATGACCTCCCTGGCCTCCCCAAAAATCTGAACTATTGTTCAATTGCAGAGAGGGAGGCAGGGCTGAGTGAACCACCTTCTCAGGGGCTGAAGTTTAGTATATAGTAATGCTTACATGACAATGTTGTCTAAATGATATAACACATGCAAGTGGCCCTTTTTTGAGAAATGAAGACAACTACAGCTGTTTGAATAACAACATGGTCCTGTAGTGTCTATCACTGAAGGGGGGTTTAGTACTATTAGTCAGTTCTTGCTCTCTATTCATCCAACACTCTCTGTCAGTCCACTTTTTACCCAACTAGCACTCTTCTTGTCTCCCACCCACCCAGTACCCTAAATCATTCCTCATTCTATCCAACTTACCCATCCATCCACCACACCATCATTCTTTACCACAACCTAACACCATGTAACCCCTCACTCTATCACACCCACCATTCTGTCATGCCTCGCTCTCACTCATCCACCGAGGGCTCTGTCGTTCCTCACTCTCACTGTCCATCACCCAACCAACACCAGCCTTCAATGACTACTCACGTGCCCTCCACAGCCAATAAACCCTTCCTTTCTCTACCATTTCCAATTACCCCAGTCGGCTCAAGCTCTCTCCACAGCACTTGCAGCCTGCACTACTGAGCTCTCCCTGACTACCCAGCACCACCAGTCAGCATACCTCCCAACTTTTTGAGATGAAAAAGAGGGACACTTAAGCTATACCCCTGTCACACCACCGATCATGCCCACATCGCACCTCTAGTCAGGCGTACCATAAAGTTTCCATAAGAAAAATATGTTGTTTTATAATTCAAACCACACTGATCCTTTCTATCCTGGTTCATTTTCCTTCATATTAACATTTTAAAATTAGTAATATATCAATTTAAAGGATGGAAATAAAGTTTGCAATCAAACATTTTTTTAGTAAATAAATATATTTACATAGAAAGAGGAACAGAGGGACAGGGCTCCCAAAGTTGGGAGCTATGAGTCAGTACTCATTGCCTCCTGACCCACCCATTGTTCACGTTTACTTATCCTGAGGAGGAGAGGAAACAGTGGAGGTTCTGTGACTTAATGGGGTAATCTGTGTGACATGACTGAGTGATGTGTGTTGTTTGAGCCATCTGGACTGGTGCAGGTTGTTAAATTTTCAGTTAATCGGCTGACCAACTCTATTGCTGTGCTGAGCTGAGCTGCTGTTTGTGTACTGCTGCTGAGACTTAGAAGAGGTGCTGAAACTGCCTGTAGAGGGGAGGGTGATGTATATGTTGTCTGGCTCTGCAAGGCCCTGTGTCACACCTAGCAGAAACAAAAACTACATACTTAATAGGATTCCAATGTAATTAATGTAAACTTCTGTAATTGCACTTACTATTGAATTTCAAGTGCAAGACAATGGGGGAAATTGTCTTTTGTCTGGCCCAGCTGTGTTTGCCTACATGCAATCATAGTTAAGTTTAGGTATTATTAAAAAGTACCCAAGCCGAAGCTCGGTTACAAAATTAGATACTTACCTAAAGAGAGGGAATCCTCAGGATCCTGTTGAGGCTTCCCTCCCAGCCGATTTGCTCCCTGTCGGTGAGCGTGGCCCCCATAAGATTAGCGACAATGCATTGTCGCTAATCCTATTGGGGCCGTGCAGCTCTCCTTCCTACAGCGTGGCCGCTCAATAGCCGACCCAGCCCGCGTGCGCATGTAAAATAGCGCCTCTAGCCATTTTGTCACTCCAGGTGAGAAAGCCTGTAACACTTCCCTCCTGGGAAATAATTGTAATGCAGCAAGAAATAATCATAATATAGCAATGTTTCACCAGAAAATAATCGTAATGTGGCAATGTTTCACCAGAAAATAATCATAATGCAGCAATGTTTCACCCAAAAATAATCGTAATGTGGCAATGTTTCACTAAAAAATAATCCTAATGTGGCAATGGTTCACCAGAAAATAATCATAATGCAGCAATGTTTCACCAGAAAATAATCGTAACGCAGCAATGTTTCACCAGAAAATAATTGTAATGTGACCAAGAAAGTGGAAGAGTGTTACAACATAGAGGAGGTACATTTTTTTTTTACACCTTGGACCTTTAGTAATGCAGATTAATTTCTACTGTGTGTCACTGTCTTTGTTCTTGGCACTAGAGGGGGTAGGGGGATGCAGGGGGGCATCTCCTGGCCAGCTTCACAAGTCAGGAGCTCAGCAGAATCCAGCCCAGAATCTAAAGCAAGGCTTGACTGGTGAGGGGTGGGATTAGGGGACGCAGCTACACACAGTTAACACTCTGCCTGTGGCTGCTTAGAGGAGTTGAGGCATGGAGCAGAGCTTTCCCCCTGCCTATTGGCCGGCGGGTGCCAGGAGGCGGAGGAGAGATGTACCATATTTTTCGCCGTATAAGACGCACTTTTTCTCCCCCAAAAATGGGGTGAAAAAGTCCCTGCATCTTATATGGCAAAGGCAGGTAATCCCCGACTTCCGAACACCCGCCAATACGAACCGCCGCTACGTCGGGGATTCCCTTCCTGTTTCCCCCCTGTGCCTGGCTCCCCCGCTGTGTGTTTATCCTACCTACCCCCGCTTACGTGTCTAAGCCCCACCGCTTATGTCGCCGGGTCCCCCCTATGTAAGAAGCGGCAGCAGGCAGCAGCTTACCTCCCCCATCTTGCCCGCGGCGATTGAAGACATCCGGCTCCTGTGTGCGACTTTCTCTAGTGCCGGCTTCTAATGACGCGTCATCAATTACGCGTCATTAGAAGCCGGCACTAGAGGAAGCCGCACACAGGAGCCGAATGTCTTCAATCACCGCGGGCAAGATAGAGGAGGTAAGCTGCTGCCCGCTGCTGCTTCTTACACAGGGGGGACCCGACGACATAAGCAGGGGGGCATAGACACGTAAGCGGGTGGGTGGGGGGGTAGGATAAACACACAGCAGGGAGCCAGGCCCGGCAGGGAAACATGGGGGGGGGACCACAGGGCACAGGGGGGGCGACCAGAGGACACAGGGGGGCAGACCAGAGGGCACAGGGGGCGACCACAAGGCACAGAGGGGACCAGAGGACACAGGGGGGCAACCACAGGGTACAGGGGGGACCAGAGGACACAGGGGGAAGATCACAGACCAAAGGGGGGAGACCAGAGGACACAGGGGGCAGACCAGAGGACACAGGGGGGCAGACCAGAGGGCACAGGGGGCAGACCAGAGGGCACGGGGGGAAACCACAGGGCACAGGGGGGAGACCACAGAACACAGGGGGGAGACCACAGGACACAGGGTAGGAGACCAGAGGACACTTGGGGTAGACAGGGGGAGATAAGAGGACACATGAGGTACACAGGAGGACACCATTTGGGGGAGGACATGTACAAGATGCTCCTGAAATATGGACGCACCAGGTTTAGTTTATATTTTTTCCCCCTGTTTCTTGCCCTCTAAACCTGGGTGCGTCTTATATTCCAGAGCATCTTATACGGCAAAAAATACGGTAAGTGTCCTTACACTGTGCATGCTCACATACAAGGAAGCTGGCTGCCACTGCTGACAAGAGGTTTGTACACGGGAACAAAAATGTATTACATGGTAGTAGCGGCGGGTGGCTGCAGATGCGTCTTTTGATCGGAACGGCGCTCGAGTCAACCCACTGTACTGCCTATAGCAAGAAACGCCCCTGGGGCTCTGTGGTACTGCGCATGCACGGACTGGCTTGCGCTGCTCCACTTCAGGAAGAAGAGCTGCGTGGGGCCGCACTCAGCAATAGGGGGCTTTAGATCAGAAAGGGAAGCCTCAACAGGATCCTGAGGCTTCCATCCCTTAAAGTGGATCTGAGATGAACTTTGACTCATTGCATAATTGTGTTCCTTACATATAGTTTATAGGGCATTCCTCAAGCCAAATACTTTTTTTTTTTGTTTTAATACTCTAATTCCCTATAAACTAAACAAGCCTCGCCCACAGCTTCTCCAAAATGCCAAGGCACTCAGACCCATGTAGCAAGGGCTTATGGGAGCTCAGTCTGGGCAGGAGGAGGAGGAGGGTACTAGCCAGTGATTTCAAAGGCAGAGGGGAGGAGGGAGGAGGAGGAGGGAATGAGCAGAGGGCTGGAGATGCAGTTGCAGATTACCTGTGTAATGATGACAAACAGAACATGGCCGCTCTCATTGTATCACAGGAATAATTATATAATCTCAACTTTAGATAAGATATATAGACAAGTTACTTGTTATAGTTAATTTTTCATTTTTCATTTCGGATCCGCTTTAAAGAGGAGCTGTTAGGTATAGGGTCTCAGAGACAAAATATCAGTAGCTAAATACTGTCTGTACTTACATTACATATGCATTTCACTGTCCACGTTTGGATTTCATAGAATTTTTATATAGTATATGCAGAGAATGATGCTCCTGACAGCTCATGGCAGGTTCCATGTTTGTCTGTCTTGTCTGAAGCCAATTGTGATGTCATATCCTCCCTTACCCTGCATCCTGATTAATTATACATTAGCCCTCCCAAGTCCCAGCCCTCAGACACTCCTACCAGTCTCTGGTCTTATGCTCGGTACACAAGATGCGTTTTCCCGCTCGATCCGCGGGTCAATCAGGATCGATTCGATTATTTCCAACATGTTAATTATGCCAAATCGACGGCAGGAACGATCGAAATCCGAATCGAGCATGTTGGAAATAATCTAATCGACCCGTGGATCGAGCGGGAAAACGCATCGTGTGTATTAGGCACTCAGCTGGGAGCGATCATGTCTGGGTTGCGTTCGATCTCGCTGTCAGTTGGGTTGGAGGGAGCTGGGTGGGGTGGGGGGTTGGTGCCGCCGATCGCGGGTGTTACTCGCGGGGGGGCGGGTTGGGGGGTTTGGGTGCCGCCGATCGCGGGCGGGTGTCACTCGCGGGGGGGGGGTAGGATTTGGGGGGGTTGCCGCAGGCAGCCTGCAGCTGACACTCGGGGTGTCTGGATGGGGAGGGAAGGAGAGAGGGACCAGCCAATGAGGCTGCAGCAGGGCTAGATAGGGAAATGAAGGGGTGGTGCAGGGAGGGCAGTAGAGAGGAAGTAAGACCTTCCCATACTGCTTTGCAGGCTGACTGCGGCTTTTTCAGTCTGATGCGTCCTCCTAAACAGCCTGGAGATAAGGAAGGCTGCTATTCAGCCCACAATAAAGTAAGAGAGTTTTTTAACTTCAGTATTGATATTTGGCTTCCTTCCACACTGTTTAACACAGGGGAACATAGATCAAAATTACTTGTTTTTGCCTGACAGTTACTCTTTAAGGTACATGTCCGATTTTGATCCCGAGCTTCGGCTCTGGATCACTTTAAGAAATGCAACTATACTATTGGCAAAGGTCATAATTTATGCACTTTCTCTGTGATTTTGCAATTTTGACACCCTAACGACTCTGTGTTAAAGTGGTCACTAACCATACAATTTTACGAAAAATTATCATATCAAATCAATCAGAAATTATTGTTTGGGACAACTAATGGACAAAGCTGCATATATTTGTACCCCTAGGCCAATTATACTGTGCCTCCCATTTCTTGCGCAGCAAGGCCCCACCTATTCCATGTACAGCCCCCTCCTCCATGCATATCATCCCTGTTCAGGAGCCCCTTTCTTTAATGAACAGCTCCCTTGAGCATCAGTTTCCCTTTTTCATGTGTTCCTCACCATTTCAGCTTCGTCTTTCATATGTAGCAACCCCTATTTCATGTCCATGTGGTGCCCGTTGCCGGGCACTCTCTGCGCATGTGCGTGACGTCATGAGTGACGTCACGCTCATGCGCAGAGAGTGCGCAGCAACAGGAGCGCGATCTAGGACGCGCTCCGCCGGGCAGCGCAGGCGTACTACTCCGGGTCATTGCGACCCGGAAGTAGTAAGAGGCCCAGAGAGGTTCGCCAGGCGAACTGTTCGGCCCAACACTACAGAAATCCAGACAAAAATGTTATAACCAATCCGATCAGATTAATGAAATTAAACACATTTTCAGATCGATCCTGACAATCTGAATGTATTGGTTAGGAGATTTTTGTCCAATGGTGGTCCCAAATGATAATTTCCGATCGTTCATATGAAGTGTTGGTCGTAAACAACCATTTAGCAAATTGTATCGTTAATGGCCACCGTAAGGGGTATTAAGGCTGGTTTCACAGTGGGACGTTAAAGTCCCACGTTACAGCAGCCAGTAACGCAGCCTAACTCACAGCACTGTAAAATCAATGTGCTGTTCACAGTGCACACCTTGCGTTACATAGTAACGCAGCACGTTTAAACAAAGTGCTGCATGCTGTACGTTATACTTGGCTAAGCCACGTTAGACTGTCTGCACATGCTCAGTAATGTTGGAGGAGGAGGTCTCCCCTCCTCCTCCGCGGCCAGCCACATGGCTAATTAATATTCACTGCACTGTGGTGACTCCTGGTGGGACTGTAGTGTTGTCCGGATCATCAACGAATCATTCATTTGATCCGGATCTTTTTTGTGAGTCGAATCATCCGGATCATCACAATGAAAGATTCTGTTCACAGTGGATGTCTGTCTGGAAGAAACAGGAACATACAGAATGTACATTGCAAGGAAAGTCCTGTCCTGCTAGTCATTTCACCCAGTCTGCTTCCCTAGTAAAATGATTCAAATGATTCAGTTCAAAGATCCGGATCTTTTCAATGATCCGATTCAAATGATCCGAATCCTTAAAAAGATCCGGACTTCCTATCACTAACCTGGAGCGGCTGCTTTGAGAGCCGCATAACGCGGCTCAATCTGACGCCCAACTTCAACACCACCATGTGTTGCGTTAGGGGCACGTTATGCGACCATAACGTCCCCTAAAGCTCAACGTCTTGGTGGGAAAGTAGCCTAAGAGTTCCAGTAATGTGCTGTGAGCTTAGGCCATAAAGTGTGTGCTGACATGCGCATCCTCACAAGTTTGCTTCAGACAGCAAAAAGTCTAGAACCTGCCCAGAGAGGAACCCGATGTGTAACCCACTGTGTACAGCCACAAATTATTTACCTGTCAAGATAAGGTGGCATCACATGATACAATAATATGATTCAATTTTATGGCAATTTGATAAAAAAAAACTTTTGTACAGAAAAATTGAATTTTTTTTTTATTTGTTTGATTTAATTTCCCGATTTTTTTCAATGTAAGTCGGGCAGGAGTGATTAATTTTGTTAATCAATTTTTTATGAAGATTGAATGGTGTAGGAAGACTCTCAATTCTTAATGTTTAGACGCAAACATTTTTTTCAGGGTTTGCAATCTTTCTTTTCATAATTGGGGAAAAATTCAACATGAGTGTGTGGTTCATTGGTCAGAGTTTTAAAATGTTCCAGTCAATCAAAACAATTGATTGTAATTCTTCAAGCTGGGAACACAGGTAGCAGAACTGCTAGTGTTGCAGAAAACACAGCGTTTTTGCCTGCAATGATAATCCATGCACCGCATCAAAAAATGGATATAAAAAACGCATATGTGTTTTGTATAAGTTTTATAACTTTTTAAAAACGCTGGTTTTGTTGCATATTTTTCAAAAACGCATAAAAAATGCACATAATGAAAGTCAATGGAAACGCAATGTAATGCGTTTTGTATGCGTTTTTATCATCATTTCTTTTTTAAAAAAATAGTTTTCTGATGTATTTCTGCTTCCTGTTGTCTTCCTAGTGATTTGCATAAAATGTAATAGAAAAATGCATGGAAAACCCATACAAAACGCATATGCGCAAAAGCGATCCGCAAACGCATTAAACGCATGCAAAACGCAAAAAAATGCATATGCAGAAATGCACAAAAAAATGTACTACTGATGCAAAAACGGTCATGACAGAAAACGCGACCTTTCACGCACTGACAAGTGTGCACCCAGCCTCAGTAGAAACGAAATAAGAAAAAATGTTATGGTGCATGGCTACCTTTATACTGATCCTACACTATGCAATGTATGGTAAGGCTCACCACTCACCATGCAGTATTGGTTGTACAGATTTACCAAATCTATGTAGTATAAGGCCCAATAGATTAAATGTACTTTCAAAGAATTTGATAAGCTCTTATAATAAATGAAAGTGGCAAGATTGAACAACCAAGATTGTATGGTGTGTGCAAGGCCAAATTTATACTTTTTTTTAGCACCTGGGCCAAGTATGTTGTGGCTCCTGTTCCAAGTGCAGCAGTACTCCTCCCATTCCATGTGCAGCCTCCTTTCCCATGTGTAACATCCATATACTACAGCCCCTCTCTTTCACGTTAGGCATCAGGTTCCATTTTTCATGTGTTGCTCCCCATTTGCAGCCTTTTCTTAGGGTTAGGCACCACAAGGGGGGAGTCTTAGGGTTAGGCACCACCGTGGTGGGGGGTGGGGATTAGGGTTAAGCACCACCGGGAGAGAGTTTTAAGGTTAGGCACCACCAGGGGAGGCTTCTATGTGAGAGTAAGGTTAGGTTAAGCTATAGTAAAATGTGTGTAAATATTACAGATATTCTACTATGGAAAATCAGTAGTAGAATATTGCTATTCTCAGTGCCATTCTACTACCGGCAAACCCTGCGCCTTTTTTCCAGGCACCTAATGTACCACTGAACACCTTTCGGTTGCAATTTGACGAATTTAACGTAACCCCACACTTGTTAGTGTGTACAGTAAAAAGAAAACAAGGTATCACACAACCACCATAAGAGCTTCAATTTATTCAATAGCATTAAAAAATTGAAGTTGCAGGCATCACAACCACACGCATAGGTCGACCCCTAAACTGGTTTGTTAGTTTCCTCACCCATACCAGTTAAAAGTTCATGTTTGCTTTATTCCATCTGTTAGTCTACTATACTAGCAAGTATTGCAGAATAATGATGGAATAAAATAAACATGCACTTTAAACTGGTGTGCTAACCTAATCTGGACTATATTACATTTGGTAGTACAGCTGACCGCCTTGGTTATGCACCCAGGTAACCATTACAAAAGGTGTGCCACTTTGACCGACCTACCTGCATGCATGTGGTTGTGATGGAATCAATTGAAAAGGGCGCCTGAGCCATCTGTATTCCAGGGCTTTAGAAGCTTCATCTAGCGAACGGCACATGAAGGATTTAGAGTTGTGCTGAAAAGATAAGGCGAAGGGAAATTTCCATCTGTACCTAGATGAGGCCACTGTAGCTGGACGAAGTTGTCGCCTTTTAGCCATTGTAGTCGAAGCTAGATCTGGATAGATTTGCACAGATTCTGGTACCCCCAGCAATGTAGTAAGGTTTCTAGATGCAACAAGAACAAGGTCTCTGGTGTCCTCATGTTAAAACTTCAGGACTATGTCCCTCGGTAACTCAGGGTTCCTAGGCTTGCCCAGGGCCCGGTGAATGTGGATCATGCGAAATACAGCAGGATCTACCTGTGGGAGAAGGGCAGCAAACAGGTTGAGAGTCGCGGGCTGAAGATCTGTGATTGATTTGGGGAGACCACGTATTCTGAGATTAGCCCTCCTGCTGCAGTTTCTAAGTCCTCCAGGCTTGAATTCTAGAGCTTCGATTTTGAGGGACTGCTCACTCATAGTAACTTTGTCTTCGTTAAGGATGGTGATGATTTTGTCCGATTGTTTTTCTAGGACATCTACCCGAGACCCCAAATCATGGAGCTGTTTAGTGAATTCGGTGACCGCTTCATGCAGCTCAGCTCCAAAGATCTTTTGAATTTGTTTAAACAGGACCTCTATGAAGGGATGGGCCATCTGTATTAAAAAGGCACCTCCATAGACTTCAACGTTATTTCTTAAAATCTTGGCTACAAGGTAGTGAAAAAGGAGCCTTAGTTTTCATTCCGGCTACAAGGACACCCTTTTATAGCCGAGATGTTTAATTTGGCTGCAAGGTTTGGCTACAAGGTTTTTGATTCGGCTACAAAAGGGCTCCCTTTTATAGCCAAGATTTTTGATTCGGCTACAAGGTTTGGCTACAAGGTTTTTGATTTGGCTACAAAGGGCGCCATTTTATAGCCGAGATTTTTGATTCGGCTACAAAGTTTGGCTACAAGGTTTTTGATTCGGTTACAAAAGAGGGCCCTTTTGTAGCAAATATTTTTGATTCAGGGTTAGGCACGGCCAGGAGGGGTTGGGATTGTGCATCACAAGCGGGAGGTCTTAGGGATAGGCACCATCGGGGGGGGGGGGGTTAGGGTTAGGCACCACCAGGGGAGGGTTCTGTATCAGAGTAGGGAGAAGTTAGGTCATAGTAATCACCAGGGGGAGCCTTAGGGTTAGGCATAACCGAGAGGGTTAGGCATAACCGAGAGGGTTAGGGTTAGGTACTAGTATTGGGCGAAGAGTGTTCACCACTGTTCGGGTTCTGCAGAACATCACCCTGTTCGGGTGCTGTTCGAGTTCGACCGAACACCTGATGGTGTTTGGTCTTTTAGTTCGGGTTCGCCCGGACTACTCAATGCCCCCCGAACAGGGCCCCTGTTCGGCCTAACAGGGCCCTGTTCGCCCGAATACGGCCCCCCTATGGGGTCGCAGGCATAAGGGGGGAGCATGCCCCAATCGCGGGGGGGGGGGGGGGGGTCGGAAATTCCCCCCACCCCCTCCGCTAGCGCTCCCCCCTCTGCCCGCTTCCCCATAAAAAAAGTTTGCGGAAAGTCAATAGTACCTGGTGGCTGGCTGGCTGGCAGTGACTAGGAGACGCGTTGAGGCCGGGCAGCGGGCGGTTCAGCGGTAGTAACTTTGTGGTACTTCCTCCCTTTCTCTGACCTCACGTCCTCTACGTGATGACGCATACGAGGGTACGCGGCACGCCTACCCTCGTATGCGTCATCACGTAGAGGACGTGAGGTCAGAGAAAGGGCGGAAGTACCACAAGGTTACTACCGCTGAACCGCCCGCTGCCCGGCCTCAACGCGTCTCCTAGTCGGACTCCTCCTCACTCATCTCACCACTGCCAGCTAGCCAGCCAGCCACCAGGTACTATTAACTTTCCGCAAACTTTTTTTATGGGGAAGCGGGCAGAGGGGGGAGCTCTAGCGGAGGGGGTGGGGGGAATTTCTGACCCCCCCCCCCCCCCGCGGTCGGGGAATGCTCCCCCCTTATGCCTGCGACCCCATAGGGCCCCCAAAAGCGGCATGTTCGGGGGTCCCATTGACTTCCATTGAGTTCGGGGTTCGGGCCGAACATGCCGAACATCTGGCCCATATTCGGCAGAACGGACCCGAACCCGAACATCCAGGTGCTCGCCCAACACTATTAGGCACCACCAGGGAGAGTCTTAGGTTTAGGCACCACCAGGCGAGGGTTCTGTGTGAGAGTAGGGAGAGAGAAGTTTGGTCATAGTAATAACTTGTTTTGACTATATCACTTTTCTAGGCTATCCAGCTCCCTTTTATAACCCAACAAATTTTGCCTATAACAGCATCCTTTTATAAACTAAAACTAGCTTTTCAGCTACACCAGGCACCCTTTGTAGCCAAATTTGGCATTTCGGCTACACCAGGCACCTTTTGTAGCCATATCTGGCTTTTTCGTCCCATTTTTCCAGGAGCCCTTTTCAAATGTACGTGGTTGTGATACCTGTTACTGCAATTTGTTAATACTAATGAAATAATTTGAAGCTTTATGGTGGATGTGCGCTACCTCCTTTGCTCTTTTCTCATATACACTGCTGGTTGGACTATGTGGTAGCAACATTCCTAAAGTGAGGACTGGCTGACTGGTGTGCCCCTTCTCTCCTAATTGGACTCACACAAGCCAGTATATGAAACGTGATGCAGTTACCCAGCAGCAAAAATGCACATCATGTCATGTCTCCGCATGGCCAGGGTCGCACTGAGAATTGACTCAGTGAGGTGGCTGTGTCTTTGTTGCGCGTGCTGAGTGTTAGCAAGCACCGGTCTTCTCTGCATGGGAGAAGCCAACAGGGAATGAGCTCACTGCCTTCAACCTTCCATGTAAAAGAGGCCTAAGTACTTTTTATGATTCTCACCCTTAGAAGAAAATCCTGTTCCCAACAATATCTTTAGGTATGGCTCCTAATTTTTATTTTTATTTTTTTCTCATGTGAGTCTTTTTTTGTCACATTTTATCTAGGCCTTTAGTACTTGAGTATGATGGTCTTGTGAGACATTGATAGTATGTCAGTATTGGGTCTCCTGTGGTAGTTGGGAGGAGCAACATCTCTCAGTTACCATGCAGAGAGACTCCTCTTTCTTTTGTCATCTTTCATATTCGTGTTTCATAAACATGATCTTCTGCTTAATGCACATCCATGTGCCCCGAACAAATTATTCTGACAAAATTCATATCCACGTGTCCCAAACATATTCTTCTCCTCTCACCAGTATGCACACCTATATATCTCCAATACATTATTTTTTCCCCAAACATTCTCACTAAAATACCCCCATCACTTTCACATAAACATATTCATTTCAAAATGAGAGTTTTAGTAAAGGGATTTAAAACCCAAGATCTAGTTTTCTGTACTATTTTTGTTTAACTTACCTTATATTCATTAAAATTAGATGACATGCACTCTATAAAAAAGAAAACAATATATAAATAAATACAGGATCTCTTTTCAGAAAAAAATACAACAAACACATTTTTAGGTATAAATTCTGTAATAGAAAGTCATAGACCTTAAGACTTTTTACCATTAGATTACAGTAGTTTAGGATTAGTTGCATCATCATCAAAGCCGTGTCATACATATGCAATAGTGAAAATATAATGTACAGCAATTAATGATGGATTCCCTCTGCTTGTCAGGGACCCAGGTAAGTCTGCATAATACCGTCTATGGAGCCTATTTTTCATGTTGTCATGTATTTATTGATTATATTTGTAGGGGTGTCTTAACCACTTCAACCTTCAGTGTTGTTTCACCTTATGCATCCAAGCAACTTTTACCTCCCATTCATTCACCAATAACTTTATCACTACTTTCCACAATTAAAGGGGCACTATGGCGATAAATTGTAAAATGTAAAATATGTGCTAACATAGACAAATAAGAAGTATGTTTTTTCTAGAGTAAAATGAGCCATAAATTATTTTTCTCCTTTGTTGCTGTCACTTACAGTAGGTAGTAGAAATCTGACAGAAGTGACATGGCTAGCCCATCTCTTCATAGGGGATTCTCAGCAAGGCTTTTATTGTTTATAAAGCTATTCCCTAAAAAGGATTTAAACATAAATGCTGTCCAGCTTTCCTGCTCGCTACACAGTTTTTTGGCAGTTGGACATAGAGCTTCTCAAATCCGGGATCGGGAGATACCCGGTTAGTTGTTATCCGGATATCTCCCAGTAAACCTGTGCGGGGTGGGTGGGGGTTTGTGTCAATCTTACCTGTCTGATGTCTTTTTCATCCGTCCCTCAGCGCCTCCCACGATGCGCTCCACGCGCGTCATGTAATTACAAACACTTCCTCCTTCAACACGGAAGGAGAAAGTGTTTGTAATCACGTGACCGCCGCATGGACCGCATCGTGGGAGGCGCCGAGGGACGGACCGAAGAAGACGTCAGACAGATAAGATTGACCTCCCCCCCTCGCCCACCCTGCACAGGTAACTGGGAGATATCCGGATAGAACTATCCGGATGTCTCCAGGTTCTAGATTTGAGCAGCTCTAGTTGGACAGAGCAACTGCCTTTCACTAAGTACTTTTGAAAATAAATAAATCCCTGAGAATCCCCTATGAAGAGATGAACTAGTCCAAAACCTGTCACTTTCTACCACTTACTGTAAGTGACAGCAACATAGGAGAAAAGTAATTTATGGCTCATTTTACTCTGGAAAAAATGTACTTCTTATTTGTATATGTTTACACATACTGTATTTTAAATTTTACAATTTTCGCCAAAGTGCCCCTTTAATTGATCTATATCTTGTTTTTTTTCTGGCACTAATTAGGCTTTCTTTGGGTGGTACATTTTGCTAAGAATTATTTTTTTTCTAAATGCATTTTAACGGGTATATTAACCACTTGAGGACTACAGTGGTAAACCCCCCTAGTGACCAGGCCATTTTTAGTAAAATAAGCCACTGCAGCTTTAAGGCTAAGCTGCAGGGCCGCACAACACAGCACACAAGTGATTCCCCCCCCCCTTTCTACCCACCAACAGAGCTCTCTGTTGGTGGGGTCTGATTGCTCCCCCCATGTTTATTTTTTTTATAATAAATGTTGTTTGTTGGTTTTTTTTAAAAAAAAACCCCTGTTTCTTTAAATTTCTTCCCTGCATCCCTCCCTCCCTCCCCACAGCCAGCCAATTATGGCGATCGGCTGTCATAGGCTTCTGCCTATGAGAGCCGATCACTCTCTTGTCCCCCAGGGGGACAGCCGTGTCACACGGCTGTCCCCAGTGCAGCGCTGCTGCTATTCGCAGCGCTGCCCCATGTAAATAGACGGCGATTACGCCGTCTAACAGTCTCCCGAGCGGCAATAGCCGCTCGGAGACTGAAGGCGGGGCGGAACTCCGCCCCCCAAGCTGGATATGCGCGCGCAGCCTGCGCGTGATCTCCTGCAAAACAGAGCCCCAGGACCTTACGCCAATTGGCGTTAGGCGGTCCTGGGGCTGCCGCCGCAGCCACGCCCATTGGCGTGAAGCGGTCGGCAGAAGGTTAAGAAAACGAATGGAAAAAAATTGTTATATCTCAGTTTTAGCCATTATAGCTTTAAAATAATACATACTACCATAATAACCCACATATTTTATTTGCCCATTTGTCCCAGTTATTATTCCATTTAAATTATGTCCCTATAACACTGTATGGCGTCAATATTTTATTTGGAAATAAAGGTGCATTTTTTCAATTTGCGTCTGTCAGTAATCCTGCGCTTACCACCGCTGGCAGCGCATCTGGGACTTCCGGTGCGGCTGGCCGCATTGGCAGGGATGGTGTCAGCAGCGTTCCTGCGGAGATCCGGCCGCATGATACTCAGACTGCAAATGAGGGTGGACGCATGCGCTGTCAGCGTCGCTCCTCTTATGCTCTAAGGAAACGTGTCAGCTGATCACCTGTCAGCTGACACGCATGGCTCTACCTCCAGTTCCGGATTGGCTAAGCGGCTTGGGGGCGTGTTCTCCTGCTTACCCGGGCTTCTTAAGCGCTGTTCTGACACTTGCTCTCTGTCTGCTCTAGCTAACACATCGCAGTGAAGGCTTCAGACCTTAGTCAGTCCGTGTGTGGCTTGAAACGGCAGGACCGCGGGGATTCCATACTAGCTCAGCTTATTATATATTGATTATTGTGTTTTGACTTCTGCCTGTTTCTCTGACTTCTCTTTGCCTACCGATTCTGTACCTCTGCCAATCTGATCTGTTGCTGACCTCTGCCTGATTACTCACTAAGACTTTGCCTGCCAATTCTGTACCTTTGCCCATCTGATCTGTTGCCGACATCTGCCTGATTACTCACTTAGATTTTGCCTGATGATTTTGTACCTTACCAATCTGATCTGTTACCGACCTGATTTGTTTGACCATTCTCTTGTTCTGTACTCAGTGTTAGTGCTGCCTTCTACTGACACTGTCTGTAAGACATTTCCCTTTTAGGGAACGTCTGATATTTGTCTGTCTGCTAGTGCTCCCACACACTAGCAGAACATTACATTAGAGCAGACCAATATCGAAGAGTTTTGCAAACAAGTTCAAGCTCTCAAGCTGGCAGTTGGTAACTTAAGCAATACGGTAACCAACCAACAGCAACAGTTGGACAGTTTGTCCCAGGCTGTTCGCGGACTGAAGCCGCAGCAGCAAGTTCAAATTGCTCCACCAGTTCACCTGGTATCTGAGCCTAAAATGCAATTGCCAGAGAGATTTTCCGGACATAGAAGCGATTTCCGCAATTTTAGGAATCGCTGTCAGTCTTACTTTGAAGTTAGACCTATTTCTTCCGGCAATGAGCATCAGAGGGTCACCCTGGTAAAAACTCTCTTGCAGGGTGATTCCCAAACTTGGGCCTATAATTTACCACCTAATCATGAGACTTTAAAATCTGTCAATGATTTCTTTGATGCTATGGCTATCATTTATGACGACCCAGATACAGCTGTCACTGCTGTAAGTAAAATCCGCAACCTCCGTCAGGGACATAATTCTGCGGAGGATTATGCTGCGGAATTTCGAAAGTGGGCTAGTGCCTCTAGGTGGGAGAACTTTGCCCTTATGGATCAATTTTTATTGGGATTATCTGAGAAAGTGTCTGAAGTCTTGATAGGTCATCCTGAGCCCCGCACTCTGGAGGACGCCATTGTTTTGGCCATTAAAATTGACCGCAGAATCTTTTATCACCACCAGAGCAGGTCTCTGTAATTTTTACGTCCCTCCGTGCTAACTTCCAGCCCTGTTACGCACTCTGATGAACCCATGCAGCTGGGTCACACGAAATTGTCTGATCTTGAGAGGTAGAGAAGAAGACAGGAGGGTTTGTGTCTTTATTGTGGGGAAAAAGGGCATTTTGTACAAAATTGTGTCAAGAAGTTGGGAAACTTCTCCGCCTAGGTTCTGTCAGGGGTGTACCCCTAGGCGATCTACAATCACCCCAGACTTTCGATAAACTACTGCTACCTATTAAGGTATTTTTGAAGGATTGTGAGTTCTCTTCTCAAGCCTTCATTGATTCAGGAGCAGCAGGGAATTTTATTGATGCCAGTTTAGTGGAGAAATGGGGAATTCCTTTAATACCCATGACGAAAAAACTCTACGTCACTGGTTTTGATGACTCTCCTCTACAGGATCATCAACCATTGTCTCAGACAGCCTCTCTCTCGTATCAGATTGGGTTGTTTCATGTGGAGTAAATGCAATTTTATGTTCTGAAAATGACATGTTCCATTGTTCTGGGTCTTCCCTGGTTACAAAAACATTCTCCTCAGTTTGACTGGAGCACAGGACAACTCACGTCTTGGTCTCCATTTTGTCTTAAGAACTGTTTACAAAAATTGCCGGTGCATTCTTTGAGTCTGTCTGTAGAGTGGGTTCCTGAGCAGTATGTGCAGTTTTCTGATGTGTTCTCTCCACAATCAGTGGACAAATTGCCTCCGCATCGTTCTTTCGATTGCCCCATCGATCTAGGCCTAGGTACTATGCCTCCTAGAGGTCATATCTACCCCTGTCTGGTCCTGAGAAAAAAACTATGAAGGAGTACATCAAAGAAAATTTAGAGAAGTGTTTCATCTGCCCTTCTAGTTCTCCGGCCGGAGCAGGGTTTTACTTCGTTCAGAAGAAGGATGGTGGTCTTAGACCATGCATTGATTATAGGGGTCTGAATAACATCACTGTTAAGAACAAATACCTCTTACCGCAAATCACTGGGGCACAGATATTTTATAAATTGGACCTCAGAGGGGCTTATAACCTAATCAGGATCAGACAGGGGGATGAATGGAAGACCGCTTTCAACACACAAGACGGTCACTACGAGTACCTGATGATCCTATTTGGGTTGTGTAATGCACCTGCTGTGTTTCAGGATTTTGTGAACAAGATTTTTAGGGATGTACTAGGTAGATTTGTTATCGTTTACTTGGACGATATTCTTATTTTCTCCAAAAATATTGATGTACATCGTCAACATGTTAAATTTGTTCTACAGAAGTTGAGAGAGAACTCACTTTATGCTAAGATTGAGAAGTGTGTTTTCGAGGTCAAAGAAATTCCATTTCTGGGATATATCATCTCAGATTCTGGTTTGTCTATGGACAAGAAAAAGGTTGATGAAGTGTTGGAGTGGCCTCAACCTCTCGGTCTGAAACTGTTGCAGAGGTTTATCGGTTTCGCGAATTATTATCGCAAATTCATTCGCAACTTTTCCACCATCATAGCTCCCTTGACTAACATGACCAAAAAAGGAGCTGATCCTTCTAATTGGTCTGTTGAGGCGTCTCAAGCTTTTCAGACTCTCAAGGAGGCTTTCTGTTCTGCCCCCATCCTCATGCATGCCGATGTCCTCCGACCCTTTATTGTCGAAGTTGATGCCTCAGAGATAGGGGTAGGTGCCGTCTTATCACAATATTCTGGTCAACCAGAACGCTTGCACCCTTGTGCGTTCTTCTCACAAAAGTTCAGTTCGGCAGAGAGAAATTATGACATTGGTAATAGAGAATTGCTGGCGGTTACGATGGCTTTTGAGGAGTGGAGGCATTGGTTGGAAGGGGCAGAACACATCATTACTGTGTACACAGATCACAAGAATCTGGAGTATATAGAAGGAGCTAAAAGACTGAATCCTAGGCAGGCTCGCTGGGCTTTATTCTTTTCCCGGTTTAGGTTTATCATAACATATAAACCTGGGAGCAAGAACGTAAAGGCAGATGCATTATCCAGATGTTTTGATCCTATAGAATCACTACCTGTTACTCCTTCCAATATACTCTCTGAACATATTGTCATTTCAGCAACCGAATTATCGGCCGATTTGTTGGAATCTCTGGCTCAATTTCAGGCAGAGGACCCTTCGGGGAAACCTCCTGAGCAATTGTTTGTTCCTTTGCATTTACGGCTATCTGTACTGAAACAATGTCATTGCAGTGAGGCAGCTGGTCATCCAGGTGTGACCAGAATGTTGGATTTACTCCAGCGGCACTTCTAGTGGTCTTCCATTCGTACTGATTGTAAGGAATTTGTGTCAGCCTGCAATATTTGTGCTAGAAGCAAAGCGACCATAAATGCTCGGGCTGGTACGCTACAACCGTTGCCAGTTCCCAGTTCTCCCGGGACGCACATTTTTATGGATTTTATTGTAGATCTCCCTGCTTCCCAGGGAAAAACGGTTATCTGGGTTGTTGTGGATCGGTTCAGCAAAATGGCACATTTCATACCACTGTGGAAATTACCTTCTGCCAAAGAATTGGCTGATTTATTTATTGAAAATATTTTTCGATTGCACGGCATTCTAGAAAATATTGTATCCGACAGAGGGGTGCAATTTGTGTCCCAGTTCTGGAGAAATTTTTGTGCACATCTGGGTATGTCTTTGTCCTTTTCCACTGGATTCCATCCTCAGACTAATGGCCAGACCGAAAGAACTATTCAGTCTCTAGAACAGTTTCTAAGGTGTTATGTTTCTGAGTCCCAGGAAGATTGGGTACAGTTTTTGCCGTTCGCTAAGTTTTCACATAACAATTTATTGAATGTCTCATCCAAATTTTCTCCATTCCAAGTGGTTTTTGGGAGATCTCCCAGATTTTCCTTTGTCCCCTCTTCTTCCTCATCCTTCCCAGTTCTGCAGGATTGGGTGATCAGGATGCAAGAGATTTGGGCCTCTATCAATCAGAATTTAAAGGAAGCTGTCACATCTCAGAAGCGACAAGCCGATTGTCATCACTCTCCTCACCAGCAGTTTTCTCCTGGAGACCGAGTATGGGTTTCCACGAAAAATATTGGTTTGCGCCAACCTTTGGCCAAACTCGGTCCCAAATATATTGGTCCTTACGTTATTTCTGAAAAAATTAATGAAGTAACCTATAAGGTATCTCTGCCGGCTTCCATGAAGTGGAGCAAGTCTTTTCATGTGTCTCTTCTGAAATCTGCTGCTGATGCAGATATTGATTCCACTCCCCCCCCCCCTCCCGTTATTATTGACGGTGAACCTGAATTTGAGTTAGAAAAAATTCTGGATTCTAGGAAAATAAGAAATTCCATACAGTATTTGGTACATTGGAAGGGTTACGGCCCAGAAGAGAGATCTTGGATTCCTGCTCATAGACTTCATGCAGATGAATTGATTTCTGAGTTTCATAATTCTCACCCAGATAGACCAGTTTTGGCGTGTTCGGAGTCCACGCCTCAGGAGGGGGGGGGGGTTATGTCAGTAATCCTGCGCTTACCATGTCAGTTGCTGCTGCCACCACTGGCAGCGCATCTGGGACTTCCGGTGCGGCTGGCCGCATTGGCAGGGATGGTGTCAGCAGCGTTCCTGTGGAGATCCGGCCGCATGATACTCAGACTGCAAATGAGGGTGGACGCATGCGCTGTCAGCGTCGCTCCTCTTATGCTCTAAGGAAACGTGTCAGCTGATCACCTGTCACGCATGGCTCCACCTCCGGCTCAGGATTGGCTAAGCGGCTTGGGGGCGTGTTCTCCTGCTTACCTGGGCTTCTTAAGCGCTGTTCTGACACTTGCTGTCTGTCTACTCTAGCTAACACTTCGCAGTGAAGGATTCAGACCTTAGTCAGTCCGTGTGTGGCTTGAACCAGCAGGACCCCGGGGATTCCATACTAGCTCAGCTTATTATATATTGATTATTGTGTTTTGACTTCTGCCTGTTCCTCTGACTTCTCTTTGCCTACCGATTCTGTACCTCTACCAATCTGATCTGTTGCCGACCTCTGCCTGATTACTCACTAAGACTTTGCCTGCCGATTCTGTACCTCTGCCCATCTGATCTGTTGCCGACCTCTGCCTGATTACTCACTTAGATTTTGCCTGCCGATTTTGTACCTTACCAATCTGATCTGTTACCGACCTGATTTGTTTGACCATTCTCTTGTTCTGTACTCAGTGTTAGTGTTGCCTTCTACTGACACTGTCTGTAAGACATTTCCCTTTTAGGCAACGTCTGATATTTGTCTGTCTGCTAGTGCTCCCACACACTAGCAGATCGTTACAGCGTCCATCATTATTTACAAACTTATAATTTAAAAAATTATAGTAATATACTCTCTTGACATGCATCTTAAAAAAGTTCAGACCCTTAGGTAACTATTTATCTATTGTCTTTTTATCTATTATGTTGTTTGTTTGTTTTTATTGTAATTTTTTTATTAAAAATTGTATTTGTTTTTTTTGGGAGTGGGGAGGTAAACAGGTAATTTTAAATGTAATTGATTGTGTATATTTAAAAAAAATGTATGTAGATGTAGCTTTACTATATGGCACAAGATGGCCACAGTCATTTTTAGTATGTAAAGATGTACAGAGACGCCACAAGGCGCCTCTCTACATCTTTACATATCAAGATATCCACCCACGGTGGAATGGTGGTACACCCTCTTTTCTTCTATCCACAGAGAGCGACATCTTAGCCCTGAGTGGGGACAGGCCTAATCTCCCCACCTGCCTTTACAATGGTTGCCTTAGGGGTAACCCCGGTTTGTAAGTATAATACTTACGATTCATTAATTCCTTCCTGTTCCAATACTTACTACACTATATTGGGCTCTCAGTTTTCTGCTTTACAGTCATTTTTAGGTTTTTCATCCTATAAGCGAGAGCTCTCGCTTACAGGAACTGAAGGGATGACAGGAAGCCCGCACGGAAGCGTGCCCGGCTCAGCTGCAGCAGGGCAGGCTATCTGGACAGATAAATCTGTCCAGATAGACCTAAATGGTTAAAGGAAACACAAGGTGAAGATAAACTGATGAGATAAACAATTGTATCTATCCTCCTTTACCTAAAAATTACATTTTTAGATATCCCACCATTTTATTTTATTTTTAAATATACTGCTTAAGTTTTTACTGTTTTGTTATTTCTGCTCATCGACACATGCATTAAAGTATGCCAGAACTAAAATCTATAAACAATTGACCCTGTTTATCCCTTTCCTGCCCTCAGAAGCCGAGTGTTTTATGGCTGCACTTCCTTATCAGTGAGGGTTACGCTATAGTCTGACCCTGTTCTGACCTGGACAGAAACTGTCTCTGGCATACCTGATTTTTAACTCTTTAATGGAAAAAAAGAACACAGCATAGTTGTGTGTGTGCTTGGCATAGTACATACACATGTCTATCTCATCATGTCACATGTCACCTTGTGGATCCTTTAATCATTATTTGTAGCTGTATCAAGCACTTTAGCTAACTGACTAATTGGGCCAGCTGAAAGCCCAAAAGCAGACCTGAAGCAGGAACAGATCCAGTGATAATTTAAACTTTGGGTATTCAGTGATGGCTTAGTTATTAGTCAGTATGACAGTCATACCAACATCCACAGATGCAACAGTTAAAGTCAAAAGTTAGTATAAACTTAACAGGGAATTCTTCTAAACTTACTTTATAACCGCTTCAAAAATACTACTAAACAGTAAATATCATATTACCGTATCTGGGACACCTACTTTGTGAAGGTCAAACATTTTTTCCAACAATGTTTACAGACAGATTTGGGTTGATTCACAAAGCTGTGGAAAAATTTCTGTGCATAGGCTGCACATGGCAATTTTATTGGTACTCACACATGTAGCATAGAGGTTGTAACACATATTGTGCAGCTCAAATTACCTAGGTAACATGTTGTTGCTAGTATACTGCATATTCCACTTTGCAATTTTAACAATTTGAGAAAATGCCTCAAATATGTTGATGCTGGCTGGGGACCCTTTGCTCTCTGCTGCTACAGAAGTACTTGGAACCCTGACAAAGCCATCTTTGAATTTGTGTTTTCATTGGTCCACACACTAACCAATGGGATTGTCCAGCAGAACGGAATCTTTAGGGCATATTCATAGAACTGCTGTAAAATTGTTATGCTCGGGCAACAGTGTACTAGCAATGCATTGTTACCTATGTAACGCAAGTTGCACGATTTTCGCATTGCGCGATGAGTAACTTGTGTAAGCATCAGTAAAATTGACTCCTATTAATGGGAAATTTACAAAACACAAGAAATTACTCAAAAAACCCTTATGCCCTCCAGTGCTGACAGTGGTGAGGTTGTGGGCAAGTAAGGAGGGCTACGTTGTTCCTTTTGTCTCACAACCATGCCCTCTCTGCTGATGTGCATAGGGGGATAGGCCAAACTGCTTTTTATCCGAATAACAATTTGTACACAAAAAATAGAAATTCGAGGTTCCTGAACTTGTTGTTTTTTTTTAGTACACGTGTGCAAACAAATGCAATAATTTGTGCACATGATACAGTGTTTGAGTAAAGCAAAAGTTTGTTTACACTCTTAATTATTTTTACATTTAGGATAAAACTGAATGCAGCATAATTCCTCAAATAGATAAAAGTCAATGATGGCATCAGAGAACTTTGCAGAATTAACCCCAATGTATGAAAGAAGATTCTACAGGACCAAGCTGTCTGCAGACTTAAGGCGGCCATAAATCAGCCAACTTGGTGACCAAACGACCATCCGATTCGATTATTATAATCGGAATCTTATGAAAATTGGTGCCACCAAGTGCATGCCTGATTGACAATGCGACCAATTTTGGGCTGAAATTGTTTGCATTAATCGATTGGACATGCTGCAATTTGTAGGGCTGACTTGCTCAATCGGGTGAACAGCTCAATGGGGGTAACTATACATTATCAGTCCATGGCTGCCGCTTGTCCTCTGCTGCCTCTGGGTGCCATTCTTTGTCCATACATGCACCTCACGTTGTTGTGAGAGTAACATGGGTGCATGTGTGACATCACATACGCACCCGTGTTATTCCGGTAACCACATGGAGCGCATGTATGGATGAAGTATGGCACCCAGGGGCAGCAGAGGACAAGTGGCAGCCATGGACAAGTATTGTATAGTGCATCGGGCACGGGAGGGTTGGTGTAAATTGCACACTGGGGGGGGGACAGCTTCGGGCTGACGAGGCGGCATATGCGGTATCACAGGGCCATTTCAGCATGAAATTGATCCAAAATCAGCCTGTGGTGTATGGGCAGCCGACTGCCCACCATCGCTAAATGTATGGGCACCTTAAAGAGACACTGAAGCGAAAAAAAAATTATGATTTTATGATTTGTATGTGTAGTACAGCTAAGAAATAAAACATTAAGATCAGATACATCAGTGTAATTGTTTCCAGTACAGGAAGAGTTGAGAAACTCCAGTTGTTATCTCTATGCAAACAAGCCATTAAGCTCTCCGACTAAGTTAGTCGTGGAGAGGGCTGTTATCTGACTTTTATTATCTCAACTGTAAGCGACCTGTTTACTTTTTCTCTGCTAGAGGAGAGGTCATTACTTCACAGACTGCTCTGAAAGAATCATTTTGAATGCTGAGTGTTGTGTAATCTGCACATATTATAGAATAATGCAATGTTAGAAAAAACACTATATACCTGAAAATAAAAGTATGAGAATATTTTCTTTGCTGCTAATCTTCTAGTAATTATTCATAGTACACAACCAATTCATTATATCATATTTTTTTTTTCGCTTCAGTGTCTCTTTAAGTAGTTTTCTGGCTGAAGCTGGACTGTACAGAAATCAAAGCAACTAAGTCTCCCACATTTTTGAAAACATTTTGTGAAACATCAGGAAAAAAGGACAGTTTCCAAAACAATATAATCAATTAACCTGTGTGTCAAAACAAATTAAGTTGAAAAACATGAATGAAAAAATAGGAGATAAGTTACACTTACTTCCACAGATTAATCTGAAGCAACAGTATGAGTTATCATAATACCGGAATGGTTGTTCACAAGTTGCATTTTCATGTGCACAATCAAAAATTGAGACATTGACCATTGAGCCAGCTGGACAAAGTTTATTTTGACATATTTCCCCCTGCAAATAATAGGGTAAGTTTGAACAGGCATTTGACATTTTATATTAAACACTTAAACAACAAATAGTTTGTAAGGCATTGATTGTAATCACTATAACTAATCAGAATTAAGGTGGCCACATATGATACAATAAAATGATCCTATTTTATGGCAATTCGATAAAAATGATCAGACTTTGAGAACAATCAAAAGCTTTTTTTTCATTCGAGCAAGAAGTTGGATAGGACTTCCCGTTTTTATTCGATAAAATTCTATCGGGAGTGCTGGCCACATATGATACAATAAAATGATCCTATTTTATGGCAATTCGATAAAAATGATCAGACTTTGAGAACAATCAAAAGCTTTTTTTTCATTCGAGCAAGAAGTTGGATAGGACTTCCCGTTTTTATTCGATAAAATTCTATCGGGAGTGCTGGATTTTTCTGATCAATTTTTATGAAAATTGAATGGTGTGTGGTAAATTGCCAATTTCCTTATATATACTTCTAAGCAATTTTCTTAGAGTTTTTGATCATTTTTTTTTCATAATTGGGTTAAAATTGACCACGTGTGTGGTACATTGGTCAGATTTTTTAAAATATTTTAATCAGTCAGAAAAACTGATTGCAATTCTTGAATTGAAAAGATATTTTAAAAATTGTATAATGTGTGGCCACCTTAGTCGGAACGCCCAATTGCGTTTGCAAAATCACTATTAAAACGCTGAGAGATATTTTACATCTAAAAACAGTGATTCCAGAGCAATTTAGAGGGAAGCGATTTTGGACCACCACTTTCCTCTATTTTGCCCCGAAAAACAGCAGGTTCAGCCTTTGCGATTTTGGCAAATTGTAGTGGTTCTGCGGGCTTTGCTCCATTGACTTCAATTAGCCTAGCTTTTTGCCAGGGATTGTAAAGCGCTGCTAAAAGCACTCTTATGGGCAGGGGCGTAACTGCAGGGGAGCAGCCCCTGCGACCACAAGGGGGCCCAGAGCTGTAAGGCGGCTTCAACTACCAGTTTACTCCCTCTGATAAAGGGGTCCATCCTTCAGATCAGGTGTTTTTGTGGCTACACTTGTTAGGCGTGAAGATTATACTGTCCATACTTGTTTTATGAGCCTTGCAAGATAGGCCCCAAGGTTATGAGAGTCACAAGGAATAGGCAAGGAAAAGGGTATAAACATTGGAGGGCCCCATCAAAGATTTTTGATTTGTAACTACACCCCTGGAAAGCCACTTTCAGACAGGCGACTAAACTGCGCGAACACCAACCGAGAGGAGTGAGGGAGTAGATGAGAAGCCATTGAAGGTTGTTGTGAAGGGGCGGTTGGAGGAAGGAGGAGATCCAGGCTAAGGCTAGGTCCTGAATATCCATGGACTGCAGGGAGTGGAGGAGGAGGGAGTGGTCGACAATGACAAATGCTGAGGAGAGGTCCAGGAGGAGCAGGGTGGAGCATTTACCTTCGGCTTTGGCAAGGTCACTTACCACTTTGGTGAGGGCTGTTTCTATAGAGTGGGCTGGACGAAATACAGATTGCAGGGGATCGAGAAGGGAGTTAGAACTGAAGTAGTGAGTCAAGCATGGTGGGCCAGGGGTTAAATGATTTTCAAGGCGAATGGGAGGAGGGAGATTGGGCGGTAGTTGGATTGCAGTGCAGGGTCGAGTGAAGGTTTCTTTAACAGGGGAATTACAGTGGCATGTTTAAATATGGAGGTGGAAGGTGCAGAAGGAGATGTTGAAGAGGTGGGTGAGGAGATGGGCCTGATCAGGAAAGTGTAGGCAGAGGGAGTCAGATGGGACCGGATATGGGGGGCAGGAAGTGGCAGGTAAAGTTGCTAGCAGATGGTTGCCTTCCTCCACCGTAACAGGAGTGAAAGAATTAAGGGGTGGGAAAGGGGCAGGAGTGGGGTGAGGGGGAAAGGAGGAGGCAATGGAGCTGAGGAGAGAGTTATCACTCTTTATGGTGTTCATTTTGTTGACAAAGTTGTTAGACAGGTCAATGGCTAAGAGGGTGTAGATTGGGGGGGGGGGGGGGGGTGAGTAGGGAATTGAAGGTGGCAAAAAGACAGCATGGGTTAGAAGCTGGGCAATGATCAGACCAGTGGAGTATTTATTTTTGCTATCAGCGAGGACAGTATGGTATGTCTGCAACTTAATCTTGTACTCCAGGAAGTTCCGGCTACAGGGAGCAGCGTGCGTATCAGCGGCTAGTATGAAGAGAAGACAGAAGAGAAGACCGGCTGCGATTGGATCCAGGGAGGTGAGTTGCCCCTCCCTACACAGCGGTGACAGAGCTAAGTTCCCTTCAATGAGACTCGGAGGTGGGAACACGGAGTGCGCCTGCGGCGAGGAAGGGAGGGAGAGGTCGGGCTGCCCTCCCCGCGGCTCCCCCCTCCATACTGGGGGTCACCTACCTAATCTAACCTATACTGGGGGGGCACCTACCTAATCTAACCTATACTGGGGGGCACCTACCTAATCTAACCACACTGGGGGGCACCTACCTAATCTAACCACACTGGGGGGGCTCCTACCTAATCTAACCACACTGGGGGGCACCTACCTAATCTAACCTATACTGGGGGGCACCTACCTAATCTAACCTATACTGGGGGTACCTACCTACTCTAACCTCACTGGGGGGGGGGGGGGAACCTACCTAATCTAACCTATACTGGGGGCACCTACCTACTCTAACCACACTGGGGGGGGGGGCACCTACCTAATCTAACCTATACTGGGGGGCACCTACCTAATCTAACCACACTGGGGGGCACCTATCTAATCTAACCACACTGGGGGGGCACCTACCTAATCTAACCTATACTGGAGGGCCCCTACCTATCTAACCTGCATTGCGGGCACCTACCTACCTAGCCTATACTGGTGGCAACGATACTGGCTACCTATATTGGAGGCACCTACCTAACTAACCTATACTGGGGACACCTACCTATCTAACCTATACTGGGGGCAACTATACCGGCTACCTATACTGGAGGCACCTACCTGGCTAACCTATACTGGGGGCAACTATACTGGGGCACCTATACTATTGCCTGGCTACCTATACTGGGGGACCTATAGCTGGCTACCTGTACTGAGTGCAACTAGACCTGGCTAACCTATACTGCGCGCATGTATACCTGGCTCCGGGGGGGGGCGCAATTTTAACACCCTCGCCCTGGGTGCATTTTAGCCTAGAAACTGCCCTGTTCCAGAGACTGCAGGAGAGAGTGTCTGAGGATGAGAATGAGGTTAGGGCAGGGGTTTCATAGGTGTGTTTGTGGAGGGGGGAGTTGGGGTGGGTGGTGCAGTGGGGATAGGTAGGCAATTTTGGTTGTGCGGGGGGAGCAGTTGGGAGAGAGGTGTGCGGGGGGCAGATGCATTTCAGGGATTGGTTGCAAATTCAGTGCAGTTCAGATTCAAAGATGAAAGATCATAACATACACACGCAGATACAGTTAAGGGACTGGTTTAGAAATACTTTTATTTTTAATAAGAGTCCATAGCCACATGACCCAGGCTGATTCCTCTACTTTCAAGGGACTACAAGGTTTCTTACTGGGAGTCTAGCTGCATTGACTTTTCTCTATGAGCAGCTGCACTGGAGCTGGTGAGCAGCAAAAGTGCATCCTACTTAGCCCCATTTGCTAAATATGCAAATGGCATTTTTTTTTGTAGACTAACTATAAAGTTTTGTTTTTACTGCTGGGTTTTTAGCACCATGACCAGGACAAGGCCCAATTGGGATGGCCTGCCACCATCCATTTGCACCAAAACCCAATAACGAAAACTCTGTGACACCAGTTGGGGTTAAAACGGCCACAGCTTTATTTAAATTACAGTTAACAACTGTATAAAAGCGCACACTCTGGAAGTCCCTTGACAAATGCCTGTTTCTTTACTTGTTTTTAAAATACCGCACCAGCCACTAGCCTACTAAATTCCATATTATAGTAATCCATCATTTATTCCATTGTGCCATTAGCCAACCTCCGATGATGTTGCCTCCATCCACTTAGCTCAGTGGGTACTTCCCTGAAGGTAAGAAAGCTGGCATTGTCAAGGACCCACCTTCCGACAATGCCTCCAGCCTTCTTCCTTCCTTTAGACACTAAGACACAAACTTAGTTTACCATTTGCCTCTTTCACCTTGCTTTGCTTGCTTCCATGATGTGGCTCAGTGGATACGTCCCTGGAAGTGAAACCAGGAAAACAAAGGGGGGAGGGGGGCGGTACTCCTCTGTATCTCTGTACCACCCCTGTATCGCACTAGCCTATCCATCAGAGTGGCCCATCAGGGCGCACTCCTTTATAACCGGTGTTGCATCCTCCTTGGCTCGATGGGACCTTAATGATGTGAAAGAAGAACTGGCATTGTCAGGAGGCGTCCACCTGCTGTGACGAAGATGTTAGTGATACACCAAGAGACCACATGTTATGTTAAAAGAAAGTGTGTATCCCTTCCACCCCATAAGCCAACAGCAACCTTTTGACCAGTGACCGTAGGGCGGATGGGTGGGGCCGATTGTTGTACCCAGTTGGAGTTCTCATTCAAAAGACTGAGTTTGTTGACTGCAACGTTTTATTCCCCTTACATGGACCACCCTTTTTCAACACCTATCTAGTCCTGCAACCCTTCCCACTAGCCATCTAATCCGTCTAATTTCTTGCCAGGCCATCCCTGACTGAGCCCACCCTGCCATTCTCCCCTATCTCCTATGCTATCGCTCGGCTCCCGGGGCTTTTTTCCATTCCAGAGACACCGAAGCTGTTGGGTGCACAGTCTAGCATTAAAGGAAACCTGAGATGTTATGAATGTGTGTATCTATACTTACCTGGGTCTTCCACCAGCCCCATGAGGTGAGTGGGGTCCTTCGCCGTTCTCTCTGACAACTCCGTTCTTGTGCCATGGCCCCCAGTAATTTGCATGCGAGGCTCAGCCTCCCGCGCATCCCTTGTTGCGCTCCTGATGCTGGGAGCGTTCTGCACCTGCCAGTAATACCGCACAGGTGCAGAATGCTTCCGAGAATGGAAGTGCAGCAGGGGCGCACGGGGCTGGGACTCACGTGCGCAAAAGCGCATGACTGGCTGCGACTGGCCGTATTACTGGGGGGCATAGCAGAAGAACAGAGCAGCCAGAGATGACGGCGAGGGGGCCCACACACTTCGTAGGGCTGGAGGAGTTTGTGAGAAAATTGATTTTAAAGTTACAATAAGATTTTTTTTTTTTTACATGCCGTGATGTACTGAGCATTCTCCCTCCCTCTCTCCCACAGTTATACTCATCTTTACTGCTAATTCAACAATGACACCATTGTCAAATAGCCACCTAACAATAACAGATCATGCAATCTTATGTGCTATTGTCTTCTAAGTAAAAAATTACTGCCTACTCTGTTGGCTAGCAGAAATAATGCTTGTAACTGAACTCCCTCCCCCTACACACACACACACACACACACACACACACACACACACACACACACACACACAGCTAATACCTATACATGGCCTTCAAACATTTGAAATACCCCTTTAGGGGCATGTCCACCTCTCACCTCGACCATAGGACTCCCTTCCACCTTTTTCCCCATCTCCCCTTTTCACCTTCTCTACCCCTTGCACTCATATCAATTAGGATCGCTGGGAATAACCTCTCCAACCAGCTTGTCACTTAGCCAACACGGCAGTCGGTCAACGCATGTCCCCCAATCGACTGGTCGGAGTCCCCCTCAACTGGATCTCCAGGCCTTCCGAGAAATTCTTGGTTCAGACCTCTCTGAGCTCAAACTCCATGTTACCTGAGGTCTTCGGACCCTCAGAATACCGTACATTCCCCCACAGCCCCAAACAATTCTGTTCTGGGCTCCTGACTGTTTACCTTTTCTCTCCAACTCTTTCTTTTCTCTCCTACTTCTCTATGGGATCTCCATCTCACGACCTCACAAAAGTCGACTGAAATCCCCTTTAACCCTCTATAAGTGTAAGCATATTTAAAATAGTTTCACATAATGTCCAGGGATTCGGCTCCTCCACAAAAGATCAAACGCATTTAACTACTATAAAGCTTTTGAAGCAGATGTAATCTGTTTACAAGAGACCAGATTAGCGGCGGGGAACGGAGCATTGGATGAGGACGGCGCGGGACATTACAGCTGCAAGGGGCTGATAGAAGCCCCAGGTAAGTGTCACTTTTAGCTTTGTAAGATACACCGGAGAACTCCTTCAATCTCAAATTAGATAGACCGAAACATTTTCGTTGTAGCCCTACCCCTGATGCGACATACGCACATGGAATTAAAATCAAACAACTGCTCAATGGTTTTTAACAAGTAAGGAGAAAAGCACTGCACCACAGGATAAGGTGCTATATGCACTCAATAAGTTGGAGCTGCCCCTTCTAAATATATGAGACAGTCTCTGCAGAAGGTATCGCATACACAACTCTAACTATAGGGCAATAAAAGTTCAAGAGTTCATGTGATCCTCACACAATCCATATCTGTCGCAGAGATTGAGGGGAGAGCAATGGCCACACAGAGCGGAGGGGAGGGGGGTACTCCCCCCACCCTTCTCCCTCACCTCGGGCTCTCCTTTCAGCGCTCTCCCCTTCCAGCATAAATTGGCAAAGCAAGCGGGCAGGAACACGGGCATTCCTCCGGCGTTCCATGTGGCGAAGGTTCCTCTCTGTAAGAGTCTGATGCTACTTCCTGTTTAGTGTCAGATGCTTACAGAGAGGAACTTACGCCACATGGAACAGGGAAGTATGCCCGTGTTCCTGCCTGCTTGTGCTGCCAATTAATGCTAGAGGAGGGGGAACACTGAGGGGAGAACCCAAGGTGAGGGAGAGGGGTGTGGACCCCCCTCCCCACCGCTCTGTGTGGCCATTGCTCTCCCCTCATGCACTGGGGCACCTATCCGACTACCTATGCCTGGCTATACTGGGGGCACCCATGCCTGTTAATACTGGGGACACCTATACCAAGCTATACTGGGGGCATCTATACCTAGCTATACTGAGGGCACCTATTCCTGGCTATAATGAAGGCACCTCACCTATACCTGGCTATACTGGGGCACCCATGCCTGACTATACTGTGGGCACCCATGTCTGGCTATACTGAGGGCACCTATACCTAGCTATACTGGGGCACCTATACCTGCCTATACTGGGGGCACCCATGCCTGGCTATAATGTGGGCACCCTTGCCTGGCTATACTGTGGGCACCTATACCTGGCAATACTGGGGGCACCAAAACCTAGCTATACTGTGGCCACCTATACCTGGCTACACTGGGGCAGCTATATTGAGGGCACCTATACCTCGCTATACTGGGGGCACCTATACCTAGCTATACTGAGGGCACCTATACCTGGCTATACTGGGGGCACCTATACCTAGCTATACTGAGGACACCTATACCTGGCTATACTGGGGGCACCTATACCTGGCTATCTGTACTGGGGGCACTCTGCGGTGAGCTCCGTGCACCAAAACCACTTGCTTCGCACCTATACCTAGGGTGGGGGCATCCAAATTTTCACAGGGGGGCCCAGTTATTTCTAGTCACGCCCCTGCTCACGATAGCTTTAGTAGAAAAGACCACATATTTGCCCAGCAAACCCATTTACATCTAGCCCTGGCAGCTAAAATACATACCGCCCCTTGGTCTGACCACTCACCCATATCCATTTGCTGCTCTATCTTATCGCCACTTAAAGGGAATCTGAAGTGAAAATAAACTTATCATATAATGAATTGTATGTATAGTTCAGCTAAGAAATAAAACATTAGCAGCACAGATATGAGTCTGAAATTGTTTCCAGTACAGGAAGAGTTAGGAAACTTCAGTTGATATCTATGCAAAAGAGCTTTACTGAGCTCTGCGACCAAAAAAGTTGTGTCTTTTGAAGCTCTTATCTCAACTGTCTCTCATTCTTTCTTGTTTGTTTATGGTTTTTCTGCAGAGGAAAGTTGAAAAGGTCATTAGCTCTGCTCTGTGAAATCATTTAAAATGCTGAGTGTAATGGGCTTTATTCACTAAAGCGTGATAACTCAGTTATCACGCGAAAAGGCTTTGCACGCGCAAACAAGCGCACAAGCATTATGCGCGTAAACAGTTTCTACCATCTGTGTGTTAAGTTTTATTGCGCGAACGGCGTTGCGCTGTGCGGAATGCCATTGAAAGCTATGGCGATTCACGCAATCAAAAGATACAGTTTGGCAATGAAATCAGCAATGGTGCTTACATTAACATGTGAGTTAATGTAATACGGCCCGTGCAAAGTTTAACACGCGTCGCGTAATCTAATGTATACAGTAATAATTCATTATCTACATACCATTCGTGTGATCTGCAGTGACTTCATGTGATAATGATACTTAGCACGTGATAACGATACTTTGCGTGTGAAGCGTAATGGCGTTCACGTGAAGTCATACCTTTACGCGCGCAAACCTCTGCGTGCATGATATCACGTGCAAAGTGGCTTATCACTGTCATGCTAAGTGTTAGCCCGCTTTAGTGAATCAAGCCCAATGTGTAAACTGCACATATTAGAGAATGATGCAAAGTTATAAAAAAAAATATATAACTGAAAATACAAATAATAAACTATTTTCTTTGCTACTAATGTTCTATTAATTATCCATACTACACATATAATTAATATCATAAGGTTTTTTTTGTGCTTCAGTGTCACTTTAATAGAGAATTTAACTGGCATCTTAATGACTCTTTATTTCCAAAAAAGTAATAGTAAATCAACTCCGGGACAGAATTACAGAATACTGTACTGATAATACAGGCTCTGTGTACTCTTCCCTAATCTTGTGGGAAACAACTCCCTTCCCGCATTAATAGACTAGTCAGGGAATGCATCCAAACCGAATTAGATTTACTTTTGACAGACAAGGTCGTACAGCAATTGCAGTGGCGGTGGCAGATGTACTACTACAAACAAGCCCTTAGCTTTGCTAGCAAAATGTCTAAAAAACCGCCACCTTCATCCTAAAATACTTAAAGAGAACCTGTACTGAGAAAAAATATTTAAAATAAACACATGAGGTAACTTCAGATGAACATTGCATAGTTACCTTGCCATCAGTTCCTCTCAGAAGCTCACCATTTTCTTCTGACAATAATCCATTCCAGTTCTGACAATATATTGTCAAATCTGAAATATATCAGTTGCTGTCTGTAAAATATCAGTTGCTGTCAGTTATAGCTGAGAGGAAAACTGATGTACCAGGTAATGTCCATGTTTCCCTATGGCTCAAGTGGGCGATGTTACAGTTTAACTGTGTGCTGACCAGAAAGCTGTTATGGGTAATGGCCATTTTCAAAATGGAGGACGGAAAATTCCCTTGATCACAGTGAACAAATAGGACGCGGGACAGGAGAAAGACTCTGAAGAGTAGACTACATGGAAGGTAAGTATGACTTGTGTATGCTTATTTTGACTTTTAATTTTCAGTTCAGGTTTTCTTTAAACTACTTGAACAATAACCCAAACAAAATAGTCGACATATTCATCAAATTTCTCTCAGAACTATATGATAACCTTTCTAGAACCTTTGAACAAGATATAGCTACCTTTCTGGATCAGATGACCCTTCCAAGTGTAGACCAGGCAACTGCAACCACACTAAATGCCCCCATCACTACGACCGAGGTCCAATCTACCATTAACACTCTTAAAATTAACAAAACACTCAGCCCAGATGGATTCACGGCCCAATATTGTAGGAAAATGTCAGACCCAATAGCCCAGATGTTTACTCTATGTTTTAACGAACTATGCGTGGGAAAACCCCCCTGGAAATATGGTAAAAGTCCAAATTTCCATGATCCCCAAAGAATATCAGGAATGTCATGCAGCCCACCCTTTCTGGCCCATTTCTCTCATTAACAGATTTACGCTACAGTTAAATGGTGTTCTCCCAACCTAGGCCCTACAATTAAATGGTGTTCTCCCGACCCAGGCCCTACGGTTTAATGGTGTACTCCTGACCCAGGGAGACAAGCCGAAGATGGCACCAGACGAGCGGTGGTTTTAAGACATTATTTAGACGCTAAGAAAATTCCAGCTGTTGCACTAGCACTTGACATTTTTAAAGCATTTGACACTCTCTCTCCTGAGACTACCTTAAACAAGCTCTCAGCAAATGGGGTTTGGAGGTCATCACATTATTATGTTTAAATTTCACTATGGGCTGCAGCCATGAGTCTCAGCCCCCGCCTCCAGCCCCTATCGATTCTGTTCCAAGGCACTGGCAGAGTGCCTGCCTCCAATCATGCTCCCTTCTGTGTGTAACTCCGCCTCCAATCAGCATCCTCCCGACAGAAGCCATGCTTTGCAAGAGGCAATGAGAGACAGCCTGTGCACACCTCACCTCACAAGGACATGGACAAAGAGGAGGACAGTGAGCCATCTCCACTAAATAATGCAGGTAGATTTGTGATTTGTGTGTGATGGGAAGGGGGGGGGGGGGGGTGATACAGCACACTAGGTGACCTAAGCCCATTTAAAAACCGGCTCTAGGTCTGTCCCCACTGCATGTCAGCACACATGCGCCTGCCGCATTTGCCGCCGAGTGCACACGCTCGCTGCACCCGCCCCTCCTGGCCCCGTCCTCCCCTGCAAGCCGCGCGTCATTCCCCCAGCTCTCCTCAGTGTCTCTGTGTCCCTGCACATGCGCACAATGAAAAAACACACACACAAGGAAATGGAACGCTGAGACACAGGGGATTTATTAGGTAGGATGGCAGCATTATATTAAAATATTGGTTGTGGGGGCGGGTGTATACAGTGGCTATTGGTACTTGTTGCATGGGGCTGCTTTTAGGTCACCACTAAGATCTAAAGGTGCCCATTCACAGGACCAGCCTGTGCCCAGAGGGGCACAATAGTCTTGGGGGCTCTGGTGTGTGATAAAGGCACCTCGCTAAGCCCCACCCAAAACATTATGAAGCCTCGCCCCCCAAACATAAAAAGCTCTATCAGACCTCCTGCTGCTGACCATGGCCGGATTTAAAGTGAACCAGAGACGAACGATTCCCAATAAAATATACATACCTGGGGCTTCCTCCAGCCCCCTCCGGCCTGATCGCTCCCATGGCGTCCTCTTCTTCCTCTCCGTTTGTCCAAAATCTGTCAGTTATGGGCAGTCGGAACATGTGCAGTCCGGCCAGGCGCGCTCTCCTGTCTCGCTCCCGTCACTGGGAAAGTTCTGTGCCTGTAGCATTGCGCAGGCGCAGAATGCTCCAGATGATGTGAATGCAGTGGGAGTGCACAGCCGGGCCGCGCATGCGTAGTTGGCTCCGGACTGGAGGACATTCCGGGGCCAATTGCGGGCAAATGGAGAGAGAGAAGAGGATGCCGTGGGATCGATCAGTCCGCAGGGGGCTGGAGGAAACCCCAGGTATGTATATTTTATTGGGAATTGTTCGTCTGATGTTCTCGTTTAACCTCTTCCCAACTGCCTAAAGCCGATAGGTGTCGGGAAGGTGGCAGCCCCAGGACCGCATAACGCCAAAAGGCATCAAGTCCTGGGGTGGGGTTTTGCAGGGGATCACGCATCCGCTCCATCAACAGTCTGCCAGTGGTGATCGCCACTATCAGACGACAAAACCACCATCTATTTACATTGTACAGCGCTGCGATCTACGGCAGCACTGTACAGGGGACAGCCGTGTCACTCGGCTGTACCCTGGAGGTAAAAATAAAGGACTGCTCTCATAGCCTGATGCCTATGACAGATGATAAAGCTGATTGGCTGTCGGGGGAGGGAGGGAAAAATAAATGTAAAAAATGCAAGATTTTAATAAAAATAGAAATGAATTAATAAAAAACAAAACCTTGCACCAGCAATCAGAGCCCACCAACAGAAAGCTCTATTGGTGGGCAGAAAAATGGGGGGGGGGGGATTCACTTGTGTGCTAAGTTATAAGGCTCTGCAGCGAGCTATTAAAGCTGCAGAGCACTAAATTGTAAATAATAGCCTGGTCAATGGGGGGTTTAAACCTATGGTCCTCAAGTGGTTAAGGAAAGGCCCCATAGGCACCACCTAGGGTCCCAAAATGCAGTGGGGCGGAAGTGCAATGAAGCAGGTAACCTGCCTAAATCATTACTACACACGGCCACACCATTCCCCAGCACAGACCACATCCATTTTCCTCTCCAGACTGTGGCCTGCATCTGTGTGCTCCGGGCAACTACAGACAGGAGAGGCTCATCATGATTGGCACCAGCGGTGACGTCCTGTGTACAGCGGGCAGCTGCAGCATCCTAGCAGCTGAGCCCTCTGTCATTCACTGCATATCTCTGCTCTCCTCAACTCCAACATGTGAGCGGCAAAGAGGGGCGGGGCAGACTCATGGAGATCTTGGGCCAGCCAGCAAACAGTGCAGAGGAAACCCCAGGGCACAGAATGAGACCTCTCTGTAAAGATGCCTTTAATGGTACAATTTTTTCGTCAGATTTGATCTTTCAACACACTTTTTATGAATGGATTGTATAAAAAACTGTGCTGTGTATAGCGCAAATCAATGTGATACGATTCTTTGGTCAATGGAAAAAGGAAAAATTATTGATCCAAAAGTTGGATTTTATGTTTAAATCGGAATGTAAAGCCTTCCTAAATTGTTCCATTAATGGGAGCAATCGATAATTGCCTTCCAATTAGTTACGATCGTTCAAATCGCATCTGATGAAAAATATTGTACCATTAATGGGCACCTTAAGAAAAATTAAAAACCTCCAGCGATAGTGTAACAGGTAGCTTCCACACAAGTTTGGAGGTGAGAAGTAGAAGACCTGATTGCACATTGAATGTGACTAAAACTTTTCCAATCTTGCTGCTCAGAATCATATTGTTTCCCCGACACCCCCCACCACCTAAATAAAGTGGAATATTCCCATCCATAACATTTTTTAAAATGATGGGCTCTGTCTGGGTAATTTAAATAATGTCATTACCAGTAAGATGTAGCGGCATGACCTGCTGTCCTTTCTCTTTGTGCTTCATATACTGGCTGCTGCTGCTGCAGAAGTGGCTTATTGGGTACATCTGCAGTACTGCATCTTCTGGCTTGCATTGCGGTGGCCCAACAAGCCACTTTCACCCCTGCAGCCATTGAATGCAGCACTAAGGGCTTTTTTCCACTGGCAGAAGGGATGCGATGCGACTATCGCATCATTTCTGCTCCCATTACAGTCACTTCCGCATGTGTATGGGAGGAGATGGCAGGCAGATGCAGCGGTGCAAGAATCTGCAGCATGCTGCAGATTCTCGGATCGCTCTCGGATTGCAGAGGTAATGCCTAGAAGAGGTGTCCAAGATTGATTTCAGTGATCAAAAGAGCCCTGAGACACAATACCATCCATGAGTTTAATTAAAAAACAAAATATTTAATCTTTATGAAACTTAAATACAATTTGCATAATAATTTGGAACGCAGTGTAGTTTGACCACCGGCTACAGATTAAGTCTATACAGGGCCCTAGGTCGGAGACCAAGAAATTTGTGCCCCCTCCTTTTCTCCCACCCTTCTTTTTTATTAGTTGAAAAGGTTTTAAGGCAAGTTGGAGGATCTCAGTCCAACATGCAATGGAAAACCACAATTCAATACTGCTTGAGAGGCAGTTTAACTTTTATTTGCAGGCCGCACTACTGCTGTAAGACAATTATGTTGTCCCTAGTCCCTTGTCCCTAACCAGCTGAGTTACCCAAATACCAGAGCTTAATATGTCCCTGGATACATAAATTGAGAAGCCATATTAGAATTGAGAAGATATTAGAATTAAAGCAGAGTTTTGCTAACCTAGGGCTTCTGCCAGCCCTCTGCAGCCGACCTTTGACCACGCCGTCCTGGACCAATCCTCTGTTCCCTCACCGCAGCTCACTTTTCTTCAAGTGAGCCATGTCGTGGGAACGGAGGATCGTATGGTAAGGTCGGCTGCAAAGGGCTGGCAGAAGCCCTAGGTAAGTGAAACTTTTTTTTTTTAGGTTACTTCAGTACTGCTTTAAGTAGCCATGTGCCTCACAATTAAACACATAAATAGTCACATGTTACCAGATGAATTAATAAAGTAGTAACATGATTCCAGATACATGAATCAAATATGTCCATGCCTCCAGATAAAATAATCAAGTAGTACTAGTCACATGCCTCCAAATAATTTATCAAGTAGTAAACTGTCCCCCAATAAAAATAATAATTAGTCACAAGCATCCAGATAAAATAATTAAATAGTCACACACCTCCAGATGAAGTAATCAAGTAGCCAGGTACCTCGTAATAATAAAATAATGAAACAATGAAATAATCAAATACACCTTGTATACACAAATAAAGTAGCCATGTACCCCAGATAACAAAATTAACATGATCTGAAGTCTGAGTGACAGGGTGGCATGGCAGGATGATCCACCAGGCAACCTAGGCAGATGCCTAGGGCCTAGTGGATGTCAAGGGGCCTACCTGCCATCTTCTCTGACCTCTCTCCACTTCAGCTTACCAAAAAGACCACAAAGGGGGCCCCAAATCTACTACCTTGCCTAGAGCCCCATTACATCTTCATCCATCTCTGGCATGGGGCAGGCATATCAGCACAGCGGCAGTTATGGAACCCATGGTGCTGTGGCGTTTATGGCACAATCCATGCCTTGCACCCCTCTAGATATGCCACAGTGGATCCCCATTGTTCTACCAGCAGTCACCTTTTCACTGCACTTGTGTAACCGCACATTGTTGTACTAGCAGCCACCTTTTCACTGCACCTGTGTGACCGCACATTGTTGTACCAGCAGTCACTGCAACCTTTTCACTGCACCTGTGTAACCGCACATCGTATTAGTCAAGTCAGTGCATTCCTTTCACTTCATCCCCCCCAATATAGACAAAACAAGAGGCAGAGCCAGAGGCAGGCCACCCGGCAGGTCTGTTCGAGGTCGTGATTTCGTGCGGCCCTCGACCAAAGTACAGTGTTCAGAAGAACGCCCAATTTTGTCAGGACGTAGTTGACTATTTAACACAGAACACCTCATCTTCCTCAGCTTCTGCACGAAAGCATGACATATCTTCCTCCACCTGCTCTGATTCTGGAACCCCACTTAACACTCCGTCGGCAGCCATCACCAAAGTGCCATCATCCCCGGGCTCAGTGGTGTGGAAATTGTTTTGTGTGTCTGCCTCAGATGAGAGTAATGCCATCTGTACTCTCTGCCGTGAAAAGACCAAGAGCCGCGTAGGGACAACTACCTTACGAAGGCACATGATTACAAAGCACAAACTGGAATGGGATGACCGCCTGAGGAAAAGCAGCACACAAAAGCAAAGCCACACACCGCAGTGTAAGATACCATCACGCAATTATTTCTCAAAAAAGGCGATACCCAAACTGTATTGTGATGTTGAAAGGCAAGTGGTGTCATCTCTGGCACATAGCGTTGGTTCAAGGGTCCATCTGACCACGGATGCCTGGTCTGCAAAGCACTGTCAGGAGGCCCGAAGACAGTCCCCACACACAGCATCTCTGCCTGCACGCCGTGTGACTGCCTTCTCCGCCACCACCAACAGGGTCCAGGACTCCAGGAGGATTCCTGAATTTTTAAGGTAGCAGTGGCCGCTATAATAATTTTTCTGGTGCATGTACATGCCTGCCTACTTTTCTGGCTGCACTGCGGCTGCAACAACAAAACAAAAGGTTTGTACATGAGTCAATTCCCCTTCATGATCGTTACCTTGCCGCGGTGAAGGGGCTTGTGTATCAAAATGAAGCAATGACCGGCTATATGAGTGTGTTGGGGGGCACACGTGACCCAAGAAGATAATAAGGTTGTTGCTTCATTGCGGACAGACCAAATTCGATCAGCTGGACACTCAGTCACTGTTGTTCTGTCATTCAGTTACCTCAGCCCGACCATATGGGCTTAAAAACCGCCATCGCCTGCACTCTCGTTACGGTGCGCACCAGCTGTTTGGGGTGCGTTACACAGTGAGTTTAGTCTGCCAGTGTGAAGCAGTACACTAATTACACTACCTGATTGATGTATACACATGCAAGATGTTTTAAAGCACTTTAGGCCTCCAATTTAGCAATGCAATGTGATTTCTGCCCTTAAACCCTGCTGTGCGTCAAATTTGGATTTTACCCTGGGACTTTTGGCATGTATCCCACTCTGCCATGCCCCCCCTACATGTGTTAGACCCCTTGAAACATATTTTCCATCACTTTTGTGGCCACAATTAGTGTTTGTACTTTTGAAAGTTCGCCTGCCCATTGAAGTCTATGGTGGTTCAAAAAGTTTGCATGTTTGCAGCCTTTTTTCGCATGTTCGCGTTCGAGGTTTGCAAACCTAAAATCGGAGGTTCGAGACAACTCTACACCTTAGTGACTCCCCCCATGTACCCAGCTATTCAAAGTACCCAAATCCCTGTCAGTATGATGTCAGTGAGATGCACAGAACCAGTAAGAAACTCCCCCAATTGATGAGTGCTTAATAGGTTCTCCTGAGTCCGTGCTGTTCTACTTAAAGAGGAACTTAACAAACATACTGTCATTAAGTTACATGTTGCGTGATATAAATGTTATTTGTCTTGTCTAATTTTTCTTTTGGCTTGAGCATAAATTGTACATGCTAGGCTAGTTTCAGCTAGTAGTGTTGGTGGTATAATGGATATGTTAGTTACCTACCATACACTGAGACCTGGGTTCAATCCCCAGCCACGGTATGTAAGCTGGCTTTTGAAATACTGAAATTCCGTGGCAGATGACAAGACAAATAACATTTATATCACACTTTTCTCCTGGCGGACTCAAAGCACCAGAGCCGCAGCCACTAGGGCATGCTCTATAGGCAGTAGCAGTGTTAGGAAGACTTTGCCAGCGAACCGTTCGGGACATCTCTAACTTTAATGTTCATTCTGTATATTGTAGAGGTTTTATTAATGTTTACTACACATTGTTTTTCACTTTTGTTTTACTATTAATGTGGAGATTTTCGAACACAAATGCTAAGTGGGAAAGTCTGTCTGCCATAATCATCAATGATCAGCCATCATGCTGTTTATAGTAGGAGGGAGGAGGGTGGAATTAGAAGCCTAGAAACATGTCTTCTATCATTTTTCCAGCCAGTAGAAATTTTTGTAAATTTTGAAGTTCACCTCCCCATTGAAGTTCGCGAACCGAACTTTCCGCGGAGGTTCGCGAACCGAAAATCGGAGGTTCGCGACATCACTAATTAAAGTATACCTGAGACGACAAAAGGAAAGGATTCGATACTTACCCTTGGCTTCCTCCAGCCCCATAAGCACCGCTGAGTCCCTTGCCGTCCTCCCGAATGCCTCCGTTCTCTAGCTATCGGTCCCGGTAATCTGGCTCAGTTGTGACAGTCGGTCTCTTCTTCACATGCGCAGAAGAGCCCGACTGGCACAGCTGGGCCAGTTACCGGGATCACTAGCAGGAGAACGGAGGCACTCGGGAGGACAGCAAGGGACTCGGCAGTGCTTATGGGAGTGGAGGAAGCCCTGGGTAAGTATCAAATCTTTTCCTTTTTGTCGTTTCAGGTTTTCTTTAAGGTAGAGAAGGAGAAAATGTCATTTTGAACAACAGTGGAATTTTACTTGCCAGCATATGGACTTTGCCTTCCCCAGCACCCACACTGACCTCTCACTCCACAGCACCCACACAGACATCTCCCTCCCCAGCACCCACACTGATCTCTCCCTCCCCCACCACCCACATTGATCTTTTCTTATTATTATTATTATTATTATTATTAATTAGATTTATATAGCGCCAACATATTACGCAGCGCTGTACAATAAATAGGCTTACAGACAATGATAACAGGGTTGACAGAACAATACAGGTAACAGACCATAGATACAACAATACAGGTAATAGCAATAAGATACACAACACAATGCAGATAATAGTACAATGCCAGATCATAAACTGGAATGGTAGTGGTAAAAAATTACCAGTTCCAAATTCTGCGTAAAGTGCACACAGTCAAGTATGATACACAAGGGAAGAGGGCCCTGCCAAAGGCTTACAATCTAGAGGGAGGGGCTGGTGACACAAAAGGAGGGGGTGCATCAAGAAGTTATTGGCAGAAAGGATTAGGGTAGTGTTGAGTTGATGTAGGCCTCCTTGAAGAAGTGAGGCACCCTTTCTGTTCCCAGCAGAACCCATAGTGACCTCACAGAATCTAAACTGTCCTCTCTCTCCCCCAGCACATCCCCTTCCTGTAGCACCCACACTGACCTCTACTTCTCTTAACATCCACCCACACCCCTTCCCCCCATAGTTGGCTCTCAGTACTCACACTCACATGACACCAAGTACCTGCACCTAGTATTCACACCTGCACACAGCCTCCACATGGCCCCCACTATCTGCACCAAGCACGCACTTAACCAGTATCTGCACCCAAAGTACTTGCTTCCACGTTACACCCATTGCCCACCCATAGCCAGCACCCGGTACAGGCATGGCACCAAGTATTTGCAACTATGTCACACCCAGTACCTGCACCCAGCACCCACATGACATCCAGTACATGCACCCAGATCTCACATTGCACTAAGTACCCATAATCAACACACGCATGGCACACGATACCCACCCATAGCCAGGTCCTTGTATCCGCCCCAGAACCCACATGGCATCCAGCATCTGCATTCAGCAACCACATGACAACCAATACCCCCCTAGCCAGAAACAAGGAGGGGGGCCATGCGGCCACCGGTGACAAGTCCGACTGACTTCACACCATTGAATGCAGCCAGCGCTTATGTTACTGAATGTATGTGTCAAGCGGAGGGGCTCAGGGGGATAGTTTGGGACAGTTGGAGAGTCGGGGGAGTGAAGGTCACTAGTCACTGCAGAGCAAGGGGGCTGCAGTGACCTACCACTTGTAGGTACTACTGAGCATTGCGGGAGGGGGGGGGGGGGGAAGGCCCCCTTTTTAAATTTTAGAACCCCCCACTTAAGGACCCTCTGCACGGCCCTGCTACCCTGGCCATGTGTGTATGTCTGTATAACTGTGTGTATACCAGTCATATTTTACTACTTTCCCATAGTTTAAGGGTCAATCAATGAAATTACCATAGTTAAAAATAAGTACTTACTGTAGTTGTACTTGATCCGGTTGGATTTGGTAAGGTTACTGAGGTTACAAAAGATATAATTGTAAATAAAGAATTAATTTGAAGTCTTTTTTTATATCTTAGGCATTTTATGTACATTTGTAAGTTGATTTAAAAAAAAACCTCTGACAAAAAAAGTTAATTTAAGGACATATATGCAGTAGGTTTAATTTAATGGTACTCAAACTGAATGACCAAAGCCTAGTACACACATCCAATTTTGATTGGACAATTTTACCACCTCCATGCAATATGAGAGCTTACCTGGTGTGGAAGTTGTAGTGGTCTGTGTTGTTGATTCACTAGTGGTAGATGGTGTGGAAGTTGTAGTGGTCTGTGTTGTTGTTTCACTAGTGGTAGATGGTGTGGAAGTTGTAGTGGTCTGTGTTGTTGTTGCACTAGTAGTAGATGGTGTGGAACTTGTAGTGGTCTGTGTTGTTGTTTCACTAGTGGTAGATGGTGTGGAAGTTGTAGTGGTCTGTGTTGTTGTTTTACCAGTGGTAGATGGTGTAGAAGTTGTAGTGGTCTGTGTTGTCGTTTCACTTGTGGTAGATGGTGTAGAGGTTGTAGTGGTCTGTGTTGTCGTTTCACTTGTGGTAGATGGTGTAGAGGTTGTAGTGGTATGTGTTGTTGTTTCACTTGTGGTAGATGGTGTGGAAGTTGTAGCGGTCTGTGTTGTTGTTTTACCAGTGGTAGATGGTGTGAAAGTTGTAGTGGTCTGTGTTGTTGTTTCACTTGTGGTAGATGGTGTGGAAGTTGTAGTGGTCTGTGTTGTTGTTTTACCAGTGGTAGATGGTGTGAAAGTTGTAGTGGTCTGTGTTGTTGTTTCAGTGGTTGTAGATGTTGTTGAGGTGCTGGTAGTTGATGAAGTGATTTCAGTTGCTGTAGTCAGTTTTGAAGTTGTAGTGCTTGCTGTTGTTGTCCCAATGTCAGTAGGAATATTAAAGAAGGAACGTGTGTTGCTTATTAGTGAATGCATCTATACTAGATTTTAACTTTTAGTAAACAAAATAAGCTGAAACTTTTCTCATTGTTTGGAGATTAGAAGGGGAATAAGGATCAGCACCTCTAGATCTTTCATGCAGACATGTAAAAGCTCACCTGCAAGTGGTTGCATTGGCTAGCAACTTCAATAACTGTAACAAGTTATATTTTATCATAGAGATATATGGTGAAAATGGGCCAGAATCCCTTCTCAGATTTGACTAACTCAGGAAGAACAAAAAGTGTAAATTATTAGCGCCAAACTATACATGCAAAGCAGAAATAAACCATTTACCTTCCTGACGGTGCATTTCTGTATGGAATTATGAGTCAAAAGTGGTACATTTTTTTCAAGAATTTTAAACCTTCAATTCTTAAGTCATAACTCACCAAAATATATCAGAATAAAGGCCTAGTAGACAATTTGCATATAAATATATGACTAGAACACAAATTTGTTGAAATAATTACATTTATCAACAAACTGAAAAAATAGGAAAACTGTACAAATAAGGCAGCAGATTATTATACACTATGTACATGTATACCTAGTACACCTCCTGTGTATGATAGATTTTAAAGCAGGAAACTGCACAGAGTCCAACATTGCAGTCAGGGCAGTAGATGCTTGACTCCTTCCTGACTTTTTTCCCCTTCTCTTCATTCTTAGAGCAGCAAACAACACATGTCTTGCATGGTATGCTTTTTTTGGGAGTGAGGGGTATGTATGCTGGGAAGTGACGGCCAGTGAGTTGCTCCGGGTTCACAATGTAGGAGGCACGGCGCCCCACTCTGGCATCTGCTGCAGTCTGGTACTTCAAGCAGATGCATTCGCACATCTTCCATATAAAGTCTGCATGAGTAAGTGGCCTGTCACTACGCTTCTTGAAGATGATATATGCATTCCAGAGACTTTGTTCCAGAACCAAAATATTTTCTTATATTTCTTTTTGTTGTTTTCAGTAGAAGGTCATCGCCTGGTCGGCTCTGTCCACTCCACCCATCGTAATGTTATAATCCACCACGACCTACGGTTTAACAATCTCTTTTCCTCCTCTCATTATGGTGAGGACAGCGCAGGTGTCGTGGACCTTGTAAAGGAGAGACATCTTTTTTATCATGCCAGCGGAAGACAGCATCTCCCCCTTTTGCCAAGCAGCTATGTCTCCAGGTTTAAGCTTCTGCTTCAGAAATGCTGATGGCATCTCCCGCCTGTTAGGCCGAATGGTGCCCTAGGCATCAGTCCTACGCTTGATCAGGATCTCAAAGAGCTCACAGGAGCTATAGAAATTGTCCCTGGTGACACAATAGCCTTAGTCTAGTAATGGCCCAACAAGGGACAGTACTGAAGATTACGTGACAAGAAGCAAAAGCGATCCTGCACAAACTGCTGCACCACCAATTATGGATATAACAAAGCTTTATTGAACATTCTGTATAAACATCATAAAAACATTTAAAACAGTTGCCATGCACAACAAGACACCACAATACAATTTAATGTGGGTACAATATCACAAATGCCTCACCTCCTATGTAACAAGTGGACCCTAATGGCTGCCAAAAGCGATACTCAAAGTGGGTTCATGCAATTGAACCCCTCATTTGGTATGTTAGACCCGGGTCTAGGCCAGTAACTGTCAATAGAGAAGAATAAACACCACCAATAGAGGATCTCCTATAACAACCGTGAGGAAAATATCAGAAAGGTACTGTGATATAGCAATATGCTCTTGAATCATGAGAAATGGTGAATATGAACATATATGGACAGTGCATATAGGGAACATAGGTACCTGTGTATTAGGGAGTATACATACATAGCCCAGGATGGTAGAGAGAGGCAGCCATGGAGTAAGGGTGGAGGGAGGCACACAAGACGCTCCACGCGTGGCGTGGTTCAAAAAAGACCACTTCCTCAGGAGTCCTGAGGAAGTGGTCTTTTTTGAACCACGCCACGCTTTGTTATATCCATAATTGGTGGTGCAGCAGTTTGTGCAGGATCGCTTTTGCTTCTTGTCACGTAACCTTTCTTTGATCCTGTAGCTAGCACACCGTGTATATACAAAAAATCAATATTTGGAGTGCGGATGCTATCTTTTTTCTATACACTGGACAGTACTGAAGATGTCGCCAGTCCGTAGTCGCTGTACCTCGGGTTGAACTTGGTTCCCTTTCAGGTGTACAACACAGTTTTCCAAATGCACCCGGTTGCTGCCTTACACAGCATGTACACCAAAGCGGGCCTGCTTGGATGCTATATATTGGATCCAGCTCAATCTCCCCTTGTAGGCCATCAGGCTCTTGTTCACGCTTATGTCCCTCTCTGGCACGTAAGTGGTCCGGAAGTTGTCAACCACTATCTCATACATTTCCCAGTTTTTTTAGTTTTGGAACAGGGTAGGTGGACTTCTCCAAGGTGTCATTGTTGGCAAAGTGTAAGAATTTTATTATGAGGGAAAACCGTTACTTGGACATCACCGTTCCGAAGAAAGGGGTCACACTTATTTTATTGGTGGTCCAACATCATTTCTGCAGGGGCTTCCCCACCACTCTCTGCAGAATAATCAGGCCCAAGAACAACCAGATGTCCTCTTTGGTGACCGGCTCTTATGTCCTGCTCCTTGAGAAGACCCCTCGTAGAGCAGCCAGTTGTTGGGTGGCATATCGGTTAGTCTCCTTCACTATCTTGTCAATAATCACATTTGTGAAGAAGAGCTGCAGCTAGGCCAGGGACTTTTGCTCACACTCTTTCTTCAGGCCAGGCTCCCTAGTAAAAGGGAAACGTGGGGGTGGTGGATGAGCCTGAGAATGATTGATGGGGCACCAAACCTGGACATCACTGACCTCGGTGGTGATGGAGTCACTGTCGCTACCTGGGTCAGATGACAGGTCCCCAGATGCGTCACTGTCACTTGAGTCCACAAGTGACTGCAGATTGCTGTCCTCCAACTCCACCAGCGGTTCCGCAGTGAGGCGCCTTCTGGAGGATGACACCATAGTAAATGACAGGAAGGCAGAGGTCAGTGCAAACGGCAGGCAGAGAGTTGTCAAATCCAGGCAAAGGTTGGTACAGGCAGCAGGCAAAATAGTAGTCAAAATCCAGGCAAAAATTGGCAACAGTAAATCAGTCAAAGTCCAGGCAAAAATCAGTGCAGGGAGAACGCAGAGAGAATAGTCAAAGTCCAGGCAACATTCGGTAACAGGTATCCAGAAAAATCAAGCAGATCAATAACTCACAGATCACAAGGATTACAGCACAGCTCAGTCGCAGCCAGGGAGCAAATGGCAACATTGCACTGGATACAAACTTACTTGTATCCAATAAAATGCTATTCCGGGCCAGTCAGATAATTTTAAATTTTTTTCCCTCCCCCATGATCCCACGCCGCCCCCCGACATCACGCTGCACCACAGCTCCATAATTGCTATTGGCCGCCTGGTCCCCGGAAGATCAGAGAAGTAATGGGGACTACGTAGTCGAGTGGGAGAAGCCTGGGTCCCGCTTTGCAGTGCTGATCGCGCGCAGGACCCAGGAAAAGAGCACACAAGCTATTTTTTAGCCAGCCCTACCTGAGCACGGGCTTACCACTATTAGCTGACAAAGCGGAGCCCGTGCTCAGGTCAGAATTACCGCCAGGGGGGTTAAATCTAGTTCCAAAAACACAAACGGGGGAGTGTGTGAGGGAGGGGGCATGCAGAGGCCATTGTGTGCATGGTCAGCTCTCAGATCTACACATTTTACCAAACTTTTTAATGTAATAACAAAAAATAATCTCACCTGTGATATTCGGTGTTGAAGAACTAGTAGCTGCTGTAGTTGATGATGTTGAAGTTGTAGTGGTCTGCGTTGTTGTTTCACTAGTAGTAGATGGTGTGGACGTTGTAGTGGTCTCTGTTGTCGTTTCACTAGTAGTGGATGGTGTGGAAGTTGTAGTGGTCTGTGTTGTTGTTTCACTAGTAGTGGATGGTGTGGAAGTTGTAGTGGTCTGTGTTGTTGTTTCACTTGTGGTAGATAGTGTGGAAGTTGTAGTGGTCTGTGTTGTTGTTTCACTTGTGGTAGATGGTGTGGAAGTTGTAGTGGTCTGTGTTGTTGTTTCACTTGTGGTAGATGGTGTGGAAGTTGTAGTGGTCTGTGTTGTTGTTTCACTAGTGGTAGATGGTGTGGAAGTTGTAGTGGTCTGTGTTGTTGTTTCACTTGTGGTAGATGGTGTGGAAGTTGTAGTGGTCTGTGTTGTTGTTTCACTAGTGGTAGATGGTGTGGAAGTTGTAGTGGTCTGTGTTGTTGTTTCACTTGTGGTAGATGGTGTGGAAGTTGTAGTGGTCTGTGTTGTTGTTTCACTAGTAGTGGATGGTGTGGAAGTTGTAGTGGTTTGTGATGTTGTTTCACTAGTAGTGGATGGTGTGGAAGTTGAAGTGGTCTGTGTTGTTGTTTCACTAGTAGTAGATGGTGTGGAGGTTGTAGTGGTCTGTGTTGTTGTTTCACTGGTGGTAAATGGGGTGGAAGTTGTAGAGGTCTGTGTTGTTGTTTCACTTGTAGTGGATGGTGTGGAAGTTGTAGTGGTCTGCGTTGTTGTTTCACTTGTCGTAGATGGTGTGGAGGTTGTAGTGGTCTGTGTTGTTGTTTCACTAGTGGTAGATGGTGTAGAAGTTGTAGTGGTCTGTGTTGTTGTTTCACTTGTCGTAGATGGTGTGGAGGCTGTAGTGGTCTGTGTTGTTGTTTCACTAGTGGTAGATGGTGTGGAAGTTGTAGTGGTCTGTGTTGTTGTTTCACTAGTGGTAGATGGTGTAGAAGTTATAGTGGTCTGTGTTGTTGTTTCACTCGTCGTAGATGGTGTGGAGGTTGTAGTGGTCTGTGTTGTTGTTTCACTAGTGGTAGATGGTGTGGAAGTTGTAGTGGTCTGTGTTGTTGTTTCACTAGTGGTAGATGGTGTAGAAGTTGTAGTAGTTTGTGTTGTTGTTTCACTAGTAGTAGATGGTGTGGAAGTTGTAGTGGTCTCTGTTGTTGTTTCACTAGTGGTAGATGGTGTAGAAGTTGTAGTGGTCTGTGTTGTTGTTTCACTAGTGGTAGATGGTGTGGAAGTTGTAGTGGTCTGTGTTGTTGTTTCACTAGTAGTAGATGGTGTGGAAGTTGTAGTGGTCTGTGTTGTTGTTTCACTAGTGGTAGATGGTGTGGAAGTTGTAGTGGTCTGTGTTGTTGTTTCACTAGTAGTAGATGGTGTGGAAGTTGTAGTGGTCTGTGTTGTTGTTTCACTAGTAGTGGATGGTGTGGAAGTTGTAGTGGTCTGTGTTGTTGTTTCACTTGTTGTAGATGGTGTGGAGGTTGTAGTGGTCTGTGTTGTTTCACTTGTGGTAGATGGTGTGGACGTTGTAGTGGTCTGTGTTGTTGTTTCACTTGTAGTCGATGGTGTGGAAGTTGTAGTGGTCTGTGTTGTGGTTTCACTAGTAGTGGATGGTGTGGAAGTTGTAGTGGTTTGTGTTGTTGTTTCACTTGTGGTAGATGGTGTGGAAGTTGTAGTGGTCTGTGTTGTTGTTTCACTTGTAGTGGATGGTGTGGAAGTTGTAGTGGTCTGTGTTGTTGTTTCACTAGTAGTAGATGGTGTAGAAGTTGTAGTGGTTTGTGTTGTTGTTTCACTAGTGGAGGAAGGTGTGGAAGTTGTAGTGGTCTGTGTTGTTGTTTCACTAGTGGTAGATGGTGTGGAAGTTGTAGTCGTCTGTGTTGTTGTTTCACTAGTGGTAGATGGTGTGGAAGTTGTAGTGGTCTGTGTTGTTGTTTCACTAGTAGTAGATGGTGTGGAAGTTGTAGTGGTCTGTGTTGTTGTTTCGCTAGTAGTAGATGGTGTGGAAGTTGTAGTAGTTTGTGTTGTTGTTTCACTAGTGGTTGATGGTGTGGAAGTTGTAGTGGTCTGTGTTGTTGTTTCACTTGTGGTAGATGGTGTGGAAGTTGTAGTGGTCTGTGTTGTTGTTTCACTTGTGGTAGATGGTGTGGAAGTTGTAGTGGTCTGTGTTGTTGTTTCACTTGTGGTAGATGGTGTGGAAGTTGTAGTGGTCTGTGTTGTGGTTTCACTGGTAGTAGTAAACACGCTTGAAGTTGTTGTGGGTGTTGTACAGGGTATTTTTTCTTCTGTTACAATGCAGTTCTGATTACATTTCACTACAATTGCACAGTATCCAGCAGAGTGTTCATCCAATGTTACCTCTGAGCCTAAAATAAAATCACAAATAAAGTCACAATTGCTGAGGTATTCTATATTTTCTAATATTTACAGTTAAATGCTGCATGAGAATCAATAATACAAAGAAGTATAATTGTATTGTTGTTATTGTTACACAAACATAAAATATCCATGTTATGATTTAGGGTTTCAACTCACACTGTTGAGCTTATTTAACAGGGTATTTCATGAGAGTAATAACCAGCTTGCTATACTGTTGGTCAATATACTGTACATCAGGCTCTACTCTACAATTTGTGCAACCCATCAATCTCTGGTTTACCAATGTATGCATCTCACAGGCACTAGTTTTCCCTTCTAGATTTCCATTGGTTCCTCTGTCTATGAACCAGTTGCACAAAAACCAGTAGTAATGCACAAAGAAGAGTGGGTGAGCTGGAGACAGTATGCAGCTGTTGATTGACAGCCAAGAGACCATATTCACTTTAGCATGGCATAAGTCTGCAGCCAGGTAAGCTTCACACAGCTCAGGTCTATTGAAAACTAATGATGGTCGTGTCCAAGAGAACTCATAGAGAAACCTGTGATTTGTTTGATGTTGATAGATTTGCAAAGCACTAATTTGCTGTGATCACAACCTGCTTTAGCACATGATCATGGCTACCAAATCAGAGACTTACATATCTATCACCTGACTAAACTGATTTTGCCAAAATAAGACCTGTCCTCTAACAAATACCAAAATACATCAAAGACATGTCAACAGATCCTATGACTTTTATTGGATCTGTTTAGATGAGTCCATTTTAAATGTAGAAAAGGTAGTCACTGTGGGGATACCACAGTCAACTGTATGACAAGGAGAGACCAGGAGCCAAATGGTGCAGTGTTGTGGGGTATTGGATGTTTGATTGTGGTATAAGAGTATTTATACTCACAAAGGTGGGTTGCAGTCCCTGCAACCACCATATATCGCCAAAGGGAAAATAACCATCCCCACTCGGTATTCCAGGTCCTACTGGAACTGGATGGTTGCACTCCTGGTTGGTCCTTCTTGGTTGTAGATAACACCACACCTGGAAGGTAAACACCTCCAAAGGAGATGTAATGTATAGTACTGGGGGGTGGAGGTGCCCAAAGATAGGTTATGTAATGAAACAAACGATAATAATAAGGTGGAGGGAGGTGTCTTTACCACTTCAGATAGAAGAACCCAAACCACAGGGTTAATGTAAAAAAATAAAATGATTAGTTCAGCACGATGTGTCCTTTGTGTGGTAACAGAATGCAAAAGTCCTAACACTACGGGCCCTTTTCCACTAGCGGCGTTTGCGATGCTGAATCGCAAAAACGCAAACCGCTAGCGATTTTACAATCGCTACGGTTTGCTTTTTAACATGGGAATCGCGGTAGGTCATTTCCACTACCGCGATTCGTTTTTGCGGGGAACGCGAACGCGCGGCGGAGCGATAATTGCCGCGATTTTGCTATGCAGTGCATAGCATAGCAAAATCGCGGCCGCAAACGTCGGGGGAATCGCCGGTTTTGCGATTCAGCAATCGCTAGCGTTCAGCGTGAACGCTAGCGATTGCAGGTGGAAAAGGGCCCTTAATGATTTTTTCAGGACACCGCAGGGAATAAATATGTTACCAACACAAACATAGCATGGTTTCTATAACATGTCTGTTTCAGCACACATCTTGATTACATGGACAGACAGCAGGTTGTACATCAGGTCCATTATGCCAGTTAAATTTTATAATCCGGCATGAGTGTGAACCTAGCTCTAAAATGAGATTATACTCTCAAACTAAAATTTCAGTAACTACATTGCTCTTTGAGGGGTGCTCGGATACCCCTTTTTAAAATCCGAATTGATTCGGATACTAGGGATGGTGGCTGGATTCCGCGGAATTATAAATTCCGCGATTTCGGACGGAATTTGGTGATTCCGGTTCTGATGCGACGGAACGGAATTGCTATAGCGCTAAGGCAGAATTTCCATGGAAAAATATAAAATTCAGAGGAGTTTTACGGAATTCAATTTTTTTTCCCCACCAAACTGATTTCTGCCTAATAAGAAGTATTTTTACTCGATAGCCTCCCTCACTCTCTCCCTCCCTCAATCTTCCAGGGAATTGTAGGATTTCAAAAGCCAGCTTACATACCTTGGTCGGGAATTTAACCCAGGTCTAGTGCTCGGTAGGTAGATCTCTTCACCACTACACCACCACCAACACTATATGCTGAAGCCAGCCTAGCATGTACCATTATGATATATCCAAGAGAAAAATGAGCTTACTTAGGGATTTGTAGGATGTCAAAAGCCAACTCACATACATTGGCCAGGCCCAGGAATTTAACCTAGGCCTACTGCTCTGTAAGCTGCTATCCTAACCATTATACAACCAACACAACACACTACAATGCTACACGCTGAAGCCAGCCTAGCATGTACCATTGTGATATATCCAAGAGAAAAATGACCTTGCTTAGGGAATTGTAGGATGCCAAAAGCCAACTCACATACATTGGCCAGGCCCAGGAATTTAACCCAGGCCTACTGCTCTGTAGGCTGCTATCCTAACCATTATACCATAAAATAATTGCAAATGGAACCTTTTTATGCTATATGGTAGCCCATAGACCCTATTGACTGTTCCCTTAGTCCTTTTTCTCCTTCCTTCCTCTTCCCGGAGGGAGAAGGGTCTCGTCTTCCAGGGAATTGTAGGATTTCAAAAGCCAGCTTACATACCTTGGCCGGGAATTTAACCCAGGTCTAGTGCTCGGTAGGTAGCTCTCTTCACCACTATTCCACCACCAACACTACATACTGAAGCCAGCCTAGCATGTACCATTATGATATATCCAAGAGAAAAATGAGCTTGCTTAGGGATTTGTAGGATGTCAAAAGCCAACTCACATACATTGGCCAGGCCCAGGAATTTAACCCAGGCCTACTGCTCTGTAGGTTGCTATCCTAACCATTATACCACCAACACAACACACTACTACTGAAGCCAGCCTAGCATGTACTATTGTTATATATCCAAAAGAAAAAATAGCTTGCTTAGGGAATTGTAGGATTTCAAAATCCAGCTTACATACATTAGCCGGGAATCAAACCCAGGTCTAGTGTTCGGTAGGCAGCTATCCTAACCATTATACCACCAACACAACACACTACATTGCTACATGCTGAAGCCATGACTGCAAGATGGCGCTGATCAGCAGCCGTGGCACACAGCTCCACACTTCCTTTTGCTTTTTTTCTCGTTTTAGCTGACCTCTGCTTAGTTTTTTTGTTACCTTTTGCTACTTTTTGTTACACTAGTGTAGTCCGTAGTTTCGTTTTTAAGTTTTGTAGCGAACTTTTAGCCCAGTTTAGCCCAGTTACAGCTGTGCTGCTCCCACTGCGAGTCCGCCAAGCTGAGCAGCATCCGCTCCACCTGTGTCTCTGCTGCGAGACCCTACCCCAGGATTCAGCCGCCAGACTGCCAGACCCATCACCGCCTGTGTCTCTGCTGTGAGACCCTACCCCAGGTTTCAGCCGCCAGACTTCCAGACCCATCTCTGCCGCCGCCAGACCCTCCGCCGGCCACCCACATGTTAGGGCCGACTCAGAGTACAAGGACTTGGAGCACAAGGAAGCAAAGCTCCGACAGACTGCGGAGTGTAGAGCCTCTCCTCCACATACCCGGAACTCAGCACGTGCCTGCAGATCGCCACCGGACCCTTAGCCTGCCACCAGCCCTTACCCCCGGAAAGTACAGATGCAACAGGCACCCGCTGAACACACCCGGAAGCCAGCCTATTGGCCACAACGGGTCTCCTGCGGGGATATCCGCAGCGGGCTGCCAGCCATCCTCCGCACGCTGAAACCGCTGCTCAGGAACTCCAGGCCTCCCACGTAGCTGCTGAGAGGCTCCCGGACGCCACATCACTGCCTGGTCCCCCGCCGGTGCTCAGACACTGCAGCTGCGGCAGGTTGTGAAGCACTCTGACCCACATGGCACCCGACCATCCGACGGAGCCCACCAGGGGTAAGAACCACCAGGGGTAAGATCCTCTGCCTCCCTTACTCTATCTGCAAGCTTGACTGCTGCCCCACAGCTCTCTGCTCTCCTACCTGCAAGCTTGCCCACTGCCCCACAGCTCTCTGCTCTCCAACCTGCCTGTCTGCCGACCCACAGCGGTCCCGCTCCCCTGCCCTCCAACTGCCTGCTGACCTGCAGATCTCTCTGCCCTCCAACCTGCCTGTTCGCTGACCCACAGCGGCTCTGCTCCTGCCCTCCAGCTGCCTGCGGACCTGCAGTTTTTCTCTGCCCTCCAACCTGACTGCTCACTGACCCACAGCGGTCCTGTTTCCCTGCCCTCCGACTGCCTGCTGTCCTGCATTTTTCCAACTGCCTGCTGACCTACGGACCTGCCTGCCTGCCGACCCACAGAGGTCCTGCTTCCCCTGCCCTCCAACTGCCCGCTGATCTGCAGTTTTCTGTTTCTGCCACCTTGCCCCCAACTGCCACGAGTAACCTTTGACGAGGAACTGTTGGGGTGCTGACCACCTGGGGACTGTCTACATGCACTCCTGTGGACCAAGCTGGAGGCATCAAAATGCCATGCCCCTCAACTCCACGCTGGCGTACCACCACCCTCCGCGCCGGCGGCCAGGGCCTGCCCAAGCCGCCCAAGCAACTCCCAGCCACACACGCCACCTACACCAGAGAACAGCTTTTAGGGTGGGAGCCACGAGGCCCCCCTCCCCCTGAAGCCGAGCTCCTGACCACCCTGGTCTGGGACCACATATGGCAAGTCCTAGACCCAGCCATGAGACTGTGGCCAGGCCAGCGGCGGAGAGGATGCCTGGCGGTAGCCCGCGTGAAGCTATGGAAGAAGGGCCTACGTTCAGCCATCCCCTCAGTCCTCCTGGCGAATGTACAATCCCTCCCTAACAAAATGGACGAACTACGCCTCCTCTGCGACAGGAGAGACCTCGGCAGCTATACTCCGGTCCTCTGCTTCACGGAGACATGGCTACATGAGGACATCCCCGAGAACGCCCTCCTCCTCCCGGGCTTCAGCTGCATCTGAGCAGATCGGGACCCTGGACTATTGGGGAAAAAAAAGTGGTGGTGGCATCTGCTTCTACATCAGCTCCTCATGGTGCCCCACCTCGACGATACTCGACAGGAAGTGTTCTCCGGACCTGGAACTACTACTGATTAACTGTAGACCGCCATACTCACCATGAGAGTTTTCCTCTTGTGTCTTTTCCGGAGTTTACATCCCCCCCGATGCTGACGTCAAATCTGCCCTACTGACCCTAAGCGAGACCATCCTGCAGTGGGAGACATCACTTCCGGACTCACTGTTCATCGTTGCAGGCGATTTCAACAAGGCCAACCTGCGCCAGGAGATGCCACGCTATCATCAGCATGTTGCTTGCCCCACCAGAGGCCCGAACACCCTAGACCACTGCTACACGGCACTGAAGGATGCATACTGTAATGATCCGCTCAGCTGCCTGCGCAGGCAGGCAGCTTTTTGACCACTGTTCAGGTCTGCATTCTGCAGGTCTCTGGAAAAGAGACCTTTTGTCAGTTTTGCAGCTTGCTGCTGCTGAGGGATTTGCATATGTTTGTCATGCAAATTGCCTAGCCACATCCTTTGTAGGCTTGCTCTATATATACCATGTGATTCCACAGTACGTGGCTGGTCATAACGGTTTGTCCTGTGAAACACTCCTGAGTGTCAGCCATGCTTATCATTTGAAGATTAGCTTAAGAGTAATTCCTGGGACTGCATTAGGCATCCTTGCTAGAGCAGTCAGGATTGTATTATTTGTATTGCCTGTTCTGTCTGTCTGTCGTGCTTGGATCACACTAGCCTCTAGCAGTAGCGGCTGAGGATCCTTCTGATCTACAACTCTCTTGCTGTACTTGGATCGCACTTGCTCTGACGGAAAGAGCAGTGGATCCAGCTCGCTCTGTTCCTATACTTGGATCACACTCGCTCTGGCGGAAAGAGCAGTGGATCGTATCTCTCACTTATTCCTTTTTTCGTGTATCTGTCTTGTCTGATACGAACGCTTGCTGGAGGCTCGGTGAGGTAACCGTTAAGCAAGCGCTCGAGTCCTCCGTTTCATGTTTGTCTGTCGGTGGTTAGTTAGGCGTGCTTGTCTCTGTTGTGCTTAACATGCGGAGACCGCGCATTAAATGCGTTCGCTGTTGCGAATGAGTGCGGTGTTCGCGTTTAGTAAGCGTTTGTTATTTTCCTTATCTTCTCATTGTATGATTACTGTGCCTTTGCTACTCTCATGTCTTGCTTCAGCCTTGTGTCACCTCTGGCAATCGCCGCTCTCGCGATTGCGTTCCTACTTCGTTTCTGCTGTTGTGTGTGCACCGTCGCGGGTTGGCGACTAGATTGGGGCACATACATACATTCTGTCCGTGCTCTTTCTCTTTCGCAATCACTTCTCTTGCGATTGCATTTTCACTTGGTTTCCTTTGTTGTGTGTCCACCGTCGCAGGTTGGCGGCTAGATTGGTGGACATACATACATACCTCATCTGTGCTTATTCGGTCTTGTGTCGCTGTTAGAAATCGCCATCTCTGGCGATTGCCTTCTCACCTGGTTTTCATGGTTGTGTGTTCATCGTCGCAGGGTGGCGACTAGATTGGTGGGCACACATACCCTTTGTCGCTTTGATCTCTCTCTTTCAGGGCTATCTTGCCCTGCGGTTCTTCCCTTCGTGCAATTCCTGTCTGGCATCTGTGGCAGGGCAGAGGAGCTGTTCCTCTGCACTCCACAGCTCCACCTGCCGACGGGAATTTCCCTCTACAGGTGCGTTGCACCTTTTGCTGGGTTCCCTCAAATTATACGCTTGTGGAGGATTTCTGCAGTGTCGGCGCACGTCCTGTGAGCTGATCACGGAGAGAATTCCACACTCGTTACACTTACAAAGCGGCTCCATGGGCAGCTCTGGGCTCCTCTGATCACTGCCTCATCCATCTTATCACTACCTATAGGAGGCGCCTAGAATCAGCCAAACCGACCGTTAAGTCTTCCAAGGTGTGGTCACACGAGGCCAAACTGAAGCTTCAAGCCTGCTTTGAATGCACCGACTGGGGGTCCCTGGAAGCGCCAGACCTGGACGACTGGGCAGACAACGTCGCCTCATACATCAGTTTCTGTGAGAACTTGTGTGTACCAATGAAAACCTTCAAGGTGTACCCGAACAACAAACCGTGGTTCACCAACAGGCTACGGCAACTGCGGAGACGAACGGAGGCTGCACATAAGTCCGGCAACCAGGAGGACTACAGGAAGGCTAGAAATGATCTTAAGCGGGAGCTGAGTGCTGCCAAGAAAGAGTATGCTGAGAGGATAAAAGACAACCTACGCTCAAACGACTCACGCGCTGTATGGAAGGGGCTGAAGGCCGCCACCAACTACAAGCCCCACCCCCAGCATGCAACACCCAGCCCACACTTGCAGAAGAACTTAGCAGATTCTACTGCAGGTTCGAGTGCCAGGAAGAACCGGAGGGGAACCAGATACGGACTCCCCCACCTACATGCCCAGCAAGCAACACCCTGAGACTGCCCTTTCCCACGATGGTGAGTGAAGCCGACGTCCTGCGCCTCCTATCTACCTTAAATGCCAGGAAAGCCCCCGGCCCCGACGGAGTATCTCCAGCTTGCGTGAAAACCTGCTGTCGGCAACTTGCCCCCATCCTCTTCGCTATCTACACCAAGTCCCTGGGTGAGGGCAAGGTCCCTGCGTGCTTCAAGAGGTCAACCATCATACCTGTCCCTAAGAAACAAGGGGTCACCAAACTTAACAACTTTAGGCCCATGGCCCTGACGTCCGTCATGAAAACCATGGAGCGGGCGGTCCTAGCCTACCTCAAGCTCTCCACTTCGCCCCTCCTAGACCCCTTCCAGTTCGCCTACAGAGCAAATAGGTCCACAGATGATGCGATCAATATCTGCCTGGAGCTCATCAATGAACACCTTGACAGGCCAGACACGTATGCCAGAATACTACTCCTGGACTTCAGCTCGGCTTTTAACACCATATGCCCAAGCATTCTCCAACGGGACCTAGCTGCACTTGGAGTCCACCCAAGTCTACAATGTTGGATCACGGACTTTCTTACCAGCAGGTCCCAAGTTGTCAGACTGGGCAAGATCCTCTCCCAGGCCGCGACCACGAACACTGGAGCCCCCCAAGGCTGCGTCCTGTCACCACTGCTGTTCTCCCTCTACACAAACAATTGCAGATCGGAGGCAGACTCTGTCAAGGTCATCAAGTTCGACGATGACACCACCATCGTGGGCCTTGTCACCAAGGACAATGTCCAGGAGTACCGTCAGCAGGTGGAGAGAATCTGCAACTGGAGCAAGGAGAACAGGCTGGTGCTAAACACTGCTAAGACCGTTGAGTTAATCATTGACTTCAGGAAGTCTGCTCCCACCCCACCTCCAATCTACATTGACGGCAATGAGGTAACCAGAGTACCCTGTGCCCGGCTTCTGGGTACAACCATCTCGAGCGACCTCAGCTGGAAGCCCAGCATCACTGCCACCCAACGGAAAGCCCAGCAGAGGCTCTTCTTCCTCCGCCAGCTGAGAAAGTTCGGCATGTCTCAAGAAATTCTAACCAGCTTTTACTCCGCCACCATTGAGTCGATCCTCTGTTCTTCCATCTTGGTGTGGTATGCTGGCGCCACTGTCGATGACAAGGACAAACTACAGCGGGTGATCAGGTCAGCAGAGAGGATCATTGGGTGCCCCCTTCCCTCTCTTGCCCTACTACACAATAAAAGACTTAGATCCAGGGCACTGAGAATTGCAAGTGATACCTCACACCCAGGCTACCGCTACTTCAACCTTATGCCCTTGGGCCAGAGGCTACGAGCCATTTCCACTAAGACCATGAGACACAAGAACTCATTCTTCCCCTCGGCAGTCAGCCTCCTAAATTCCCTCCACATCCTACCACCAAAGCAAGCCCCAAGAAGCGGCGACGCCGGCTGCGCTATGGCCGACCAGTCTACCAACCCACAGGACTAACTATTGACATCTCAGGGACACTCTGGGAATGTGTTGTATTTTACAAATGTATTGTTAACCTGTTGCCTGTTGTTCACTACTGTCTCTCTCTATGTACTCTTCCTGAGCTATTTGTACTGTGCCAAAAACAATTCCGGGCATGACCCCTCATGCTTGGCGAAATAAATTTTCTGATTCTGATTCTGATGTACCATTGTGATATATCCAAGAGAAAAATGAGCTTGATTACGGAATTGTAGGATTTCAAAAGCCAGCTTACATACATTGGCCGGGAATCGAACCCAGGTGTAGTGCTCGGTAGGCTGCTATCCTAACCATTATACCACCAACACAACTCACTACAATGCTACATACTGAAGCCAGCCTAGCATGTACCATTGTGTTATACCCAAGAGAAAAATGAGCTCTCTCTCTAGGACTTGATGCCATTGAACTAAATTTTCAGCTTGAAACCATCAACGGATACCGGCAGAATTTCACAGGCAGTTTCGGAGTTCCGCCGGATTGAAAAAGCAATTCTGTTGCGACCAAACGGAACAGAATGACCAATTTCTGCCTGAAATTGCGGAAAATACAATTCCGCGGAAAGCGGTGACCATCCCTACGAGAGAGAGAGAGAGAGAGAGAGAGAGAGAGAGAGAGAGAGAGAGAGAGAGAGAGAGAGAGAGAGAGAGAGAGAGAGAGAGATATCTACATGGCTATCTGGGGTTCTCTTCGAACAACTGTTGAACACAAAAGGCAAGGCCATGCCTGGGTGGGCTTGAACCACCAACCTTGCAGTTAACAGCCAAACGCGCTAACCAATTGTGCCACAGAGACTGTGTACCACAAAGAATGTGCAGGCAGTTGCTGTTGAATGATTTTATGGGGATGTTTGTGTGTCTTTTGAAAGAAGGAAGTAAGTCTGCTCCAAGAAGTTTCAGCATGTAGTGTTGGTGGTATAATGGTTAGGATGGCAGCCTACCAAGCGGTAGGCCTGGGTTCGATTCCCGGCCAATGTATGTAAGCTGGCTTTCAAAATCCTACAATTCCCTAAGCAAGCTCATTTTTCTCTTGGATATATCACAATGGTACATGCTAGGCTGGCTTTAGCATGTAGCATTGTAGTGTGTTGTGTTGGTGGTATAATGGTTAGGATAGCAGCCTACCGAGCACTAGACCTGGGTTCGATTCCCGGCCAATGTATGTAAGCTGACTTTTGAAATCCTACAATTCCCTAAGCAAGCTCATTTTTCTCTTGGATATATCACAATGGTACATGTTAGGCTGGCTTCAGCATGTAGCATTGTAGTGTGTTGTGTTGGTGGTATAATGGTTAGGATTATCACACTATAGCCGCGCCAGTATTCTGTATCACCGTTTGTGATCCAAGCAATTCCTAGAAGTAAAAACACAGCAGACCAGGCCTTCTCATAGTGAGTATCGTCTCATCAGTGACACCCTTGTGCAATCGCACACACTGCGTGAGGGATGAAAAGTGCTATCACCAGGGTAGATGGGGATCACACGCCCCCCCTTTCCTTCCCTGCTCACCAGAAGATTTCTTGTCAATACTGCATATCACAAAACATCCATGCCGTTAAGAACCTTAAAAACATCAAGCGTATTCTCATAGCATAAAACCGCTTTAATAGGCTCCCAATGGCCCCCAAATTAAAACTGCGTACATAAAATTTTCTTGTATATTAGCATATCACAATACCACATCGCCGCCAGCTCCGGTCACCTCTCACATGCCCAGGCCGCGTCTCCTTCGATCAATGGTAGTACAGCGTGCGTCCTCCAAGCTCCGCCCTACGCGTTTCGTCACGTGCCAGGTCGTGACTCATCAGGGGCTGGAGTGCGCACGTTCCCTGTAGCAATATATATGCTTAACCCCGCCCCCTCCCCTCCCTCCCCGGCCAACCTCTAGGGTGTAAGAGATCTGGGCGGGACATCATGGGAGGTCGGGCCGGTGCTGTTTACATAGTAACCTAAAATAAACATATACAATGCTCACACAATACATAGTTTACTTAAAACTGACATATACACTCCCCTAAATGTCCATAACTTCTCCAAATACATATGTGTAGCCTGCTACCTACGTATAACTATAAACATCCAAAACTACATTACCCAAAATTCTCCTCTTTCCGTGCACATGATGTGTGCGGAAGTTGTATTATCCAAACATTCTGATCCTGTGCATCTGCATACACAACTCCATTGCCCAGCAAACACTGCGTGGTGCATAGGAACCACGTCCATCCCCTCCCACCACGTGTAGATTCAGATAATTCTTCATACGGACTACACTACCCAGAATCCTCAGCTTCACCAGTGATTCCCACCCCCTATGCTTGTATCCTCCTCACCTCTGTGAACTACTCAATACCACCCACAAATGAACTTATATTCATCAACCTTTTGTGAACCTTAATGTTGCTCTCAGTATTAGCATCAATTTATATCCCTTTTTGTAATGTTTTCATACTGATTAAATCACGCTGCTCTTGTTTACTTATATACTGCCATCTAGTGTCAGAAGATCTAATGACATTCCATATTCTTTTTAATCATTAGAAATAAAGCAATTCGGGTCGATCTCAATATTCAAACCTTCTGGTTTCATAGTGTGCAGATTATAGATCCAGCGTGTTTCCATTTTAGAGATTTCACGCACTCTATTACAGCCCCTCCATTGTGGATGCAGTTTTTCTATTGCACAAAAATACATTTGTGAAGGATCACACTCATGATATTTCTTAAAGTGAGCTGACACACTATGATTTTCATGACCCTTTTTCACCTTATATATGTGTTCATCAATACGCTCTTTTAACATTCTTGTAGTTCTTCCTACGTACTGTACACCACACTTGCACCATATAAGGTAAACTACATATTTCGTTGTACATGTGATAAAGGATTTTATCTTATATTCACATTTGGTCACACTGGATTCAAACTCGTATTTCTTTTTTCTGTTAACTACATTCTGTCTGCAACCCAAACAGCTTCTACATGGGTAAAACTCAGGTTTTTGCCACTCATTGTCTCTATTCAGCTTAGGTGGATCCACGCAACTGGGCACCAAACTGTCCCTTAAATTCGGCGCCCTTCTATATATGAATGATGGTTTACTTGGCAGTGCTTTAGCTAGCCCATGATCACACATCAAAACCGGCCAATGTTTTTTAATTATTTTTTCCACCTGTCCACCAGGTCGCCCCATTATTAGTGGCATTGGTTCGGTAGCACATAGGGTTGGAATGTATTTGGATCAATTTCTGCAACCTTTAGCATGTAAACTGCCACATGTGCTTAAGGACACAGGGCATACAATACAAGTGCTGGAAAGAATTCAGGTGGAGGAAAATATGGTGTTAGGAACAGCTGATGTCAGTTCCCTATATACTAATGTATCTCATGAGGGAGGAATTGCCGCCGCAAAATTCTACATGGAACAGGAAGGGGAACTAAGAGAGGAACAAATTACCTTTCTGTTAAAGCTATTGGAATTTGCACTAACCAAGAATTACTTCTGGTATAAAGGAGGCTACTATGTACAGCGATATGGATGCGCGATGGGGGCATCGTATGCCCCATTGCTAGCCAACTTGTTTATGGCAAGATGGGAGGAGGTGGCCATATGTAAAGGGGGTATGAATATCCTATCATGGTGGCGGTTTATAGACGACCTGTTTATAGTATGGCGGGGTCAGGAGACATCTTTCCATGAATTCATTCAAGAGGCTAATAGCATTGAAACTAACATAAAGCTCACTCTGGAGTGTAGCAGGTCCAGAATCCACTTTCTGGGTCTGAATATATTCGTGGAGGGCCAGACATTGAAAACGGAATGCTACTTTAAGCAAACTGATAGAAATGGATTTATACCTACTAATAGCTGCCACCACCCCAAATGGCTGCAAGGAATCCCAAAGGGTCAAATGGTACGCATCCGAAGAAACTGTACTGATGTAGAGACGTACGATAGGCAGGCAAATATACTAAAGGAAAGATTCATGCAAAAAGGGTATGATGCAGATTCATTGGAAAATACTAGGAAAAATGTCCGAGAAATGGATAGGAATATGCTGGTGGGTGGGGGTAGGGCAAGGAGGCAGAGAGAGAATGAGATGGCCTACATAAGTGAGTACAACCTTCAACATAGACAGGTGGAAAAAATAATTAAAAAACATTGGCCGGTTTTGATGTGTGATCATGGACTAGCTAAAGCACTGATATGCATAGAAGGATCCGCAGACCAGGTGCTGGTAGAAAAAATGCTGTTGTTCTTTATTCAAAAGATTCCACATGACATGGCAATAAAACCACAAAATACCTTGTGGTTTTATTGCCATGTCATGTGGAATCTTTTGAATAAAGAACAACAGCATTTTTTCTACCAGCACCTGGTCTGCGGATCCTTCTATGCATATCTGAGTATTGGCTTGGCTTTCCTGGTCCTGCACCTGCTGGTCTGATTTGAGGGGGTAGAGCGTTTTGAACTTTCTCACTGCTCTAGCTAAAGCACTGCCAAGTAAACCATCATTCATATATAGAAGGGCGCCGAATTTAAGGGACAGTTTGGTGCCCAGTTGCGTGGATCCACCTAAGCTGAATAAAGACAATGAGTGGCAAAAACCTGGGTTTTACCCATGTAGAAGCTGTTTGGGTTGCAGACAGAATGTAGTTAACAGAAAAAAGAAATACGAGTTTGAATCCAGTGTGACCAAATGTGAATATAAGATAAAATCCATTATCACATGTACAACGAAATATGTAGTTTACCTTATATGGTGCAAGTGTGGTGTACAGTACGTAGGAAGAACTACAAGAATGTTAAAGAGCGTATTGATGAACACATATATAAGGTGAAAAAGGGTCATGAAAATCATAGTGTGTCAGCTCACTTTAAGAAATATCATGAGTGTGATCCTTCACAAATGTATTTTTGTGCAATAGAAAAACTGCATCCACAATGGAGGGGCTGTAATAGAGTGCGTGAAATCTCTAAAATGGAAACACGCTGGATCTATAATCTGCACACTATGAAACCAGAAGGTTTGAATATTGAGATCGACCCGAATTGCTTTATTTCTAATGATTAAAAAGAATATGGAATGTCATTAGATCTTCTGACACTAGATGGCAGTATATAAGTAAACAATAGCAGCGTGATTTAATCAGTATGAAAACATTACAAAAAGGGATATAAATTGATGCTAATACTGAGAGCGACATTAAGGTTCACAAAAGGTTGATGAATATAAGTTTATTTGTGGGTGGTATTGAGTAGTTCACAGAGGTGAGGAGGATACAAGCATAGGGGGTGGGAATCACTGGTGAAGCTGAGGATTCTGGGTAGTGTAGTCCGTATGAAGAATTATCTGAATCTACACGTGGTGGGAGGGGATGGACGTGGTTCCTATGCACCACGCAGTGTTTGCTGGGCAATGGAGTTGTGTATGCAGATGCACAGGATCAGAATGTTTGGATAATACAACTTCCGCACACATCATGTGCACGGAAAGAGGAGAATTTTGGGTAATGTAGTTTTGGATGTTTATAGTTATACGTAGGTAGCAGGCTACACATATGTATTTGGAGAAGTTATGGACATTTAGGGGAGTGTATATGTCAGTTTTAAGTAAACTATGTATTGTGTGAGCATTTTATATGTTTATTTTAGGTTACTATGTAAACAGCACCGGCCCGACCTCCCATGATGTCCCGCCCAGATCTCTTACACCCTAGAGGTTGCCTGGGGTGGGAGGGGAGGGGGCGGGGTTAAGCATATATATTGCTACAGGGAACGTGCACACTCCAGCCCCTGATGAGTCACAACCTGGCACGTGACGAAACGCGTAGGGCGGAGCTTGGAGGACGCACGCTGTACTACCATTGATCGAAGGAGACGCGGCCTGGGCATGTGAGAGGTGACCGGAGCTGGCGGCGATGTGGTATTGTGATATGCTAATATACAAGAACATTTTATGTACGCAGTTTTAATTTGGGGGCCATTGGGAGCCTATTAAAGCGGTTTTATGCTATGAGAATACGCTTGATGTTTTTAAGGTTCTTAACGGCATGGATGTTTTGTGATATGCAGTATTGACAAGAAATCTTCTGGTGAGCAGGAAAGGAAAGGGGGGGCGTGTGATCCCCATCTACCCTGGTGATAGCACTTTTCATCCCTCACGCAGTGTGTGCGATTGCACAAGGGTGTCACTGATGAGACGATACTCACTATGAGAAGGCCTGGTCTGCTGTGTTTTTACTTCTAGGAATTGCTTGGATCACAAACGGTGATACAGAATACTGGCGCGGCTATAGTGTGATAATTTACGTGACTGGGACTTGTCTCTGTGCATAGTCAGCAGCCTATCAAGGAAAGTGAGGACTGAGCGCAACATCACGGTGAAAATAATGGTTAGGATAGCAGCCTACCGAGCACTAGACCTGGGTTTGATTCCCGGCCAATGTATGTAAGCTGGATTTTTAAATCCTACAATTCCCTAAGCAAGCTCATTTTTTTCTTGGATATATCACAATGGTACATGCTAGGCTGGCTTCAGCATGTAGCATTGTAGTGTGTTGTGTTGGTGGTATAATGGTTAGGATAGAGCGGTAGGCCTGGGTTAAATTCCTGGGTCTGGCCAATGTATGTGAGTTGGCTTTTGACATCCTAAAAAGCTCATTTTTCTCTTGGATATATGATAATAGTACATGCTAGGCTGGCTTCAGCATGTAGTGGTGGTGGTGGTATAGTGGTGAAGAGAGCTACCTACCGAGCACTAGACCTGGGTTCAATTCCCAGCCAAGGTATGCAAGCTGGCTTTTGAAATCCTACAATTCCCTGGAAGACGAGACCCTCCTCCCTCCGGGAAGAGGAAGGAAGGAGAAAAAGGACTAAGGGAACAGTCAATAGGGTCTATGGGCTACCATATAGCATAAAAAGGTTCCATTTGCAATTATTTTAATTTTTCCGCCGGTATACAGAATTCTGCAAAAATCTGGCGGAATTTTCATAGAGACGGAATTTAGCGCTGGCGGAATCCGCGAATTCCGGTGGAACGGAATTTGCTCTTTCCAATCATCCCTACCAAATACCCAGATATCCGGATCCGAATTAGATATCCGAATACGAACGTTCCGGTACCCGAATACAATCGGATATCCAAACCCATTAACCCGGGAAATCCGAATTGATTCGGATATCTGGATAGAAAACCGGAAGTGGCCTTTAAACTTCTTCCAAAACATTTTTTTAGGGTAAATGATGCATGTAGCATCATGTTTTTTTTTAAAGAGAAACACTAATTGATTCTGTAGGGAGTTAAAATACAAAAAAAAAAATAAAAATATGGCTTTAAATTAACATCAGGACTAGGTTCCAGACAACGGTCGTGCAGCGGCAGCCCACATTGTGTCCAAAGTCCAACCGCACAACTGGGACATTACAGTTTTCAGCCCAGACACCTCCAAAAAATTAAAAAGCAATTGTGTTTTGGGTTAAATATATGTGTTATCAGCAGAGCAGCAGTGGCCTGTGGCACCCTGGCGGTGGAAGCCGCACAGGCAGCAGGAGCAGGGCAATGCAGCAGCAGCAGGTGTAACGTGTGCCAGGAGCATGCCGGAGATTGTACCGTGGCACGTGGCGTTGGTACCACAGCTGTAAAAAAATTGTGAACCAGGCAGCTTAGTTAGTAATAGTTAACAATCAGGAGGAGCCAGGAGGTTGTGGTGGTGGTAAAGGGTGGTAAGGCAGGCATAGTGATTTCCAGCCACTTCATGTCCCCCTCTTGCCAACAACAGAGAAAGACTCGTCCAACAGTGTCTGGCGGCGTTTTTTCCTTGCACGGGAAGCGGTGGAGGGAGCAGAGGAGGCCACTGAGGACTGGCTGCCTGAACAGGCCTCAGTGTTGGCAGGAGTGGCAGACGGGGTTCTGGTGCTCTGAGTCTGACCACTGGTTGCGCCAGCTTGCTGCGAATAGGAGTGCTGGTGGGGGTGGGGGTCTCAGTTGTAGAGCTGGTGGTGGACTGCTCATCCACCATCAGCTGGAAAATGGCCATTACACGCTGCTGCGCCTCTGGAGCGTGACTACCCCTAACAGCTGGACGGCCAGTGGCTAGCAGCGGAATGGACACTGACGTGGCAGAACTGCTGAAGGTGGACGCAATGTTGCTCTTGGCCTTGCTGCCCCTCATCTCGGCTGTCAGTGCCAGCAGACATAGTACAACTTATATGTGATGATGTCACCAGATGATGTGGGGTACTTGTACTTTATTAAAATTGGGGTTGGACTTTAAAGAACATCAGCACGGAGTGACAGACAGCAGAGTAGAAGACAGTGCACACTAACTGTCTGTCACACTGACACTGCTCAGCACAGCAGCACTGACTACTCTAACAACTAACTAGCACTGCAGTACTAACTACACAATAACACAGTAATCCTATTCCGTAACCTATACTGTAGCTAAGGCTAATAGCGGGCCAGCAGCAGGCCTGGCCTGTGCACAGCACACACAGTCACAGGACCTAACTAGCAGCTGCTGCAGCGCAGAGTCTGACTGCCACTGAATGAAATCAAGTTAGCTAACTAAAAAACAATAGAACAATAGTGTAGTGAAGGTGTTTAGCACTCAAAAGCTTTAGGTTTATCCCTGTATACAGCACTTGCTAGGCCAGCAGCAGCACTGGAGCATGCCTCTCAGTGAGCAGTCACACAAGCAAGGACTAGATTTCTCATCATGGCACCACTCCTTATATACGGGGGGGGGGGGGGGGGGCTGGCCAGGGTTCCCTTCTGTGATTGGGTGCTAAGGCTTAGGCTGGGAGCCCTATGAATTGGCTCAATGAGGTCAGGAGGGGCTGGCCAGGGTTCCCCTCTGTGATTGGTTGCTTGGGCGTAGGCTGGGAGCCCTCTGATTGGCTCAATTACTTCATGGACATCATCTCCTTGGTTACAGTATCCAGATTCGGATATCTGACCTAAGTATCCGATTTCAGATCGACATGCGAGTTAACTCGGATAGCGCTATTCGGATAGCGCTATTCGGATTTACACAGATATCCGGAATCTGAATCAGAGTTTGCTGTAGCAAAGGCACAGCAAATAAAACAATCAGGAGATACGGAAAACAACAAACGCTAGCTAACCGCGAACACCGCACTCATTCGCAACAGTGCACGCGGTTATGCGCGGTCTCCACGTGATAAGCACAATAGAGACAAGCACGCCTAACTAACCATTGACAAACATGAAACAGAGGACGCGAGCGCTTGCTTAACGGTTACTTCACCGAGCCTCCAGCAAGCGTAGCAGACAAGACAGACACACGAAAACAGGGACAAGCGAGAGATAGGATCCACAGCACTAGCGAAAAGTGGCTAGCGCGATCCAGGTACAGAGTAGCAGAACAGAAGGATCCCCAGCGCTAGCGAAAAGTGGCTAGCGCAATCCCAGAAGACAGAACAGAAGGATCCCCAGCGCTAGCGAAAAGTAGCTAGTGCGATCCCAGGAGACAGAACAGAAGGATCCCCAGCGCTAGCGAAAAGTAGCTAGCGCGATCCCAGGAGACAGAACAGAAGAGATAGCTGGTAGCAACCGCTGCACCAGCTATACTCCAAGAACAGAGATCAGAACCATTTCCTGTCGACCACCATAGGGACAGGACAATGGCAACAGGCAAGACAAGACAGAACAGGCAATACAGATAATACAATCCTAACTGCACTAGGGAAATCTGCCTAGCGCAGATTCAGGAATTACTCTAAGCTGATGTTCAAACAGAGAGCAAGGCTGACACCCCACCAGGAGTGTTACATAGGACGAAATCCTTATGAACAGCGAAGCATTGTGGGAAAGACAACGTATGCAAATTCCTCTGCAAGCACAATCTGCAAAACTGACAGAAGCTCTTCTTTCCAGAGTCCTGCAGCATGCAAATCAAAACAATGGTCAAAAAGCTGCCTGCCTGCACAGGCAGCTGAGCAAATCATCACAGTACCCCCCCCCCCTCCAGGGTCGAATTCCAGACGACCCTCAAAACTGCTATTAGCAACAGACTCAAACTGAAGACTCATGAAGGTCGGGGCAGCCCGACAAGGTCCAATTCCAGAGTCAGTCCACCCGAAACCAACCTCATCGGAAACAGAAGCCACCGAAACATGCCCATCAGTACTACCAGTCTCAGTATAACACCCATCAGGACTGTGAACGCCAGAGAAGAAGCCATCGACACCCTCCAGACAATACCCACCACCTTCCAAGGAGCGTCCGAAAATACCAAACCTGCCACAATACCTGTTTGAAGTGTCCCTTACAACACAAAAGCCACCGTTGATCTTATCCAGTGTACCAAGCAAAATTTCTCCCAGAATCTCCCAGAACCTTTTGAAGCTCCACAGGGATCCCAAGAGGGCAGAACAATCACCAGGCTCACATGGAGAATTACCAAGAACCCCCATGGAACCAATGACAATTCCGGATTCAGAATTACGAGGACACCCATCAAGATCAAGACTTTCAGGGACCACTTCTGGGCATGCAAGCAGGCAGGCCATATCAGAGCATGTCTCCACCGAGGAAGCATCTGAGTACGCTGGTAACCGAGGCACACTTGGGCTTTCTGGGTCACAGAGCACACTGGGGTACACCAGCACAGGAGAAACCTCAGGACATGTCGGGGAACTGCCAACCTCAGAGTCCGGCACGACAAGACCAAAACCAGTACCGGACAGAGAATCCTCATGAGTGGAGGTCACAGGCACTGGACTTTCAAAAGAAGACTCGGATACAAATTCAGAAATTTCTGTGACAATAATATCATCATTGACTACATATGAGTGAAGCTCCATCAGAGCTGAAAAGGTAGACAGCAATGCAGCAATGTCTACGGAAGAGGGTAACACCTCAGAAGGACTTGGGGGGCAGGAGACATCTCCTACAAGTTCTGCACCCTTTGGGAGGAACTCGGAGACCTCCAGAACATCAAACAAGACCTCAGGAACATCATTTTTCAAGTTTTCTAGGAAGGATTCTGTACTATCCATGTTACAGGGCAAAACTGGAACTTTATTTTGAGAACAGGGCAGATGTCCCAGGGAAGGTTCCACCATAAACTGAGACTGGATCTCATCATCATGAGCGGAATGTACAGGAATATCTACTAGAACACACACTGACTTCCCAACTTTAATCTCACTGCACCCCGAATTCTGCGTAGCAGTCAAACTAGCCTGCAACTCCAAAACTGCAGAAAAACAGGTGAGTATAGCAGCAATACCTAGACGAGCCTCTAGGGGCAGGGCAGGAGATATTGTACAAGGCAATATTGACTCATCCAGAGTACAGGGTGGAGAGTCAGAACTTTCTTCAAAGCAAGAAAGGGACTCCCAAATGTCAGTGTGATTGGACATCATTTTGTTATTCATGGTACAGGGCAGGCTCAGAGAAACCCTCTCTGGACCCAGCAAAGATGCTTCAGAGTCAGATTCGCAAAACCAAAGTGCTGTCTCCCTCTTAGACTCGGCTAACGATGTCGAATCCGAGGAGACAGAGCACAAAATTTGCGAATCCAAGATCGCTTTAGGTTGTGAAACTGACGCTTCCATAGTGCAAATCTCCACAATCTGCGGAGCAGACTGCAAAGCGTTTAGGACAGAAACACTGGAGCAACTGTCATCAGGCCACAGGCCCTCACAGGTGTGAACAGGGTGAGACAAAGGCGCATTTGCAGTAGAAATAGCGACAACATCAGGAAAAACTTTATTAGGCATATTAATTTTACTTTTGACGCTGCATAGTCGAGAACTCTTCCCCATAGCAGGGTCACAGACGGAAGATCTCAAAGATCTGTTACTAAATGACAAAGGATCCCACACATCCTTGAGGAAACCGGCAGACTCATGCCGATCACAATCTGCAGAAACATCCGAGAAACAGGCATCAGATCGCACAGATTCAAACTGCACACTGTCAGGAGAGAATCCTTCAGGATTCGCACAGGAATCAACCACAGCGGCACACTCATTCATTTCAGATTGCACAAAGTCAAGACTCTCATGCTTTACCCCAGAAAGGCAGGAATAATCATCCGACATGATATCTCTTTATTGGAATCAATTGGTTGGTGTGTGTGCAACTCATCCAAAATCGTTTGCCATACATAGATCACCAGATCCACATCATCCTTGTCACATTCATCGGAATCAATCAGAAGGTACATTGAATCGAGACAAGCATTCAAGACATTTTCGCTTTTTGCGATGTAAAAATCGCAAAAGGCTTTCCAATCAAAATCGAATTCTTTCAGCAAGGCCCCAATATCCCAGGAAGCAAATGGGGGTTCAAACAGGCCAGTATCCAAATAATCTCCATAGGGTTGGAGTTCAGGAACAAGAACAGATTTTTTAACTGCTTTAATGTAGTGTGCGATCCTACCTATAGCAGGATCCACATAAGCTTTGGATTGGGGCAAAAAACCTGGAAACTGATCAGCAGATGCATTATAAACATCATTATCATACTGCATGGTTTTGCCCATTTCAGACTTGACAGAAATAACCTCTCTATCTGTGGTTGCCATGGGCAACGGATCTTTCCGCTGGTAAGCCTTCCTAGATCTTTTACGTTTAGACTTAGGCCACATACAGACATCAGACCATAGTCTTTGGAAAATGAAAGATCACAGACCAATCTTACCACCCTTCCTGTAGTATGAGAGCCATACTCTACACAGTCTTTTCTATGGAGCTGAACTCCACATCTGAAAAAAATCATTGCAAGATGCTGCACACACAGATGCTGTACAGACACAAAAGATCAGTATCTGCAAAAGATCTGCTCCTGACAAGAATCCATTCCTGCAAATTGCAATGATAGTCTATGAGATCTGCAGATCATCATACACACATGATTTAACTGACATTCATCTGCAGATCAGATCCACCAGGATGGATTTTCAGATCTGCGGATGATAGCTTGATCTGCAGATGAATGTCAGTTAAATCATGTGTGTATGATGATCTGCAGATCTCATAGACTATCATTGCAATTTGCAGGAATGGATTTTTGGCAGGAACAGATCTTTTGCAGATACTGATCTTTTGTGTCTGTACAGCATCTGTGTGTGCAGCATCTTGCAATGATTTTTTTCTGATGTGGAGTTCAGCTCCATAGAAAAGACTGTGTAGAGTATGGCTCTCATACTACAGGAAGGGTGGTAAGATTGGTCTGTGATCTTTCATTTTCCAAAGACTATGGTCTGATGTCTGTATGTGGCCTTAGAGGCTTTGGATGGCTGCTTTATGGATGAAAGAGTAGATGGAACAGCTGATTGAGCTGCTGACAACAACTCGTTAAGGGGGTATGGTAATTGAGGTAATCTCAGCCAATTGTGAATTAAAAAGGCCAAGAATTCCAGGGGTCTTTGACTCAGGGTGGTATGATCTAACACATCATAACCCCACATTGACATTTCGCCCCCCAACAGAATGTAGACCATTTGGGGGGCCCAGGTAGACACTGGGGTGCATTGGAATTCAGGGTTCGCTAACAGTTTCGTACACTCAGACAAAAATTCGTCTGCTGATTCAGGTTCAAGTTTTTTAAATCTCTTAAAGGTACAAGAGCCATATTCGACAAAATCGTACAAATCGGAAATTCCGTCTACACTGGGGTTTTGGGTTTGGCTGTTCATACTGTAACGATTGTGGAATCGTCTCCGTGGTCAGCGCACCAGACGTGCGCTGACACAGCGGATTTCCTCCACAAGCGTATAAATTTGCAGGAACCCAGCAAAACGTGCTACGCACCTGTAGAGGGAAATTCCTGTCGGCAGATGGCGCTGGGGAGTGCAGAGGAACCAATCCTCTGTACCTCCACAAGTGCCAGACAGGAATTGTACGAAGCGCAGAACGCAATCGCAAGAGAGGCGATTGCGAATGAGATTGAGCAAAGGGACAGGTTGTATGTGTGTGCGCCAATCCAGTCGCCACCCTGCGACCGCGCACACACAACAGCAGATATGAAATAGACCAGCTTTTCCCAAATCTCCATAAGATTGAAATAATATCTATAATGATATCAGACCATGCCCCAGTAGTGCTGGATTTGCACTTACAATCTTTTTATAACACTAAAGGGGCCCATACACCTAACGATTTTCCCGCCGATATACAGCAGATTCGATCACTGTGATCGAATCTGCTGTTAAATCGTTGCGCAAACACTGACAGAACGATCGATTTCTATCCGAAATCAATAGTTCCCGTCGATTCCTGTCGATCGGTCCGTGCGGAAGATTTTGCCTGATCCCCGGCGGGTCAGGAGTGCATCAATAGCGGTGTTCGAATGTCCGATGACCGACGCTAGCGGCAATACATTACCTGATCCGGCCGGCGCGTATCCCCGGTCTCCGAGTGTACACAATGTAACAACTGTGGAATGTGACTCACACTCTGACTGTGCAGGAGCTCCCAGACACAGAGAGAAAGTGAGTCACATTCCTCACTTGTTACATTGTGTTTACTTAAATGTATCTATCTAAACTTCGGATGCGGCAGCATTTCTCTCCACAGAACTTTAAAGCTCTGTGTGTAACCCTTCCAATGCTGGTCTAGTAAAAAAATGCTGGTTGCATATAATATGCTGTAAATAATGTTTTAGAACAAAGTTGAAATGCAGGGTTATATTCCGCTTTAATGGGAGTTTGACGTAATCAGTAATCAGATATATAATATTTCTCTTTTTTTAACCTCAGTTCATTAGCCAGGCAATCAGTGAATCGGGCTATGGTGCCCGATCACTGATTCCTCTCCCCCGCTGAAAAAGCGACAGCTTCTCTCGGAAGCTGCGCCTTTTCTGGCTGTTACCTCCCCCATGCGTCTCTCTAAGCGTATGTTACGCTTAGAGTGACGTCATGTAAACAAACTCATGGTCGCCATCTTGTGGCCAAAAAGTAATACTACAACTAAAAGTTAAAAAAAAATAAAAATCAACACACATTTACATTATAAACCTATTGTTTACATCCCACCCTCCCAAAACTATCCAAATAAAATATTCAATATAAAAAAAAAAAAAAACAATTACAATAAAAAAAAAAAAACATGTAAATATTTACCTAAGGGTCTAAACTTTGTAAATATCAATGTAAAGATGAAATATTTCTATTTTTTTTTATTTTAAACTTGTAAATAGTGAAAGATGCAAAATGGAAAAAATGCACCTTTATTTCCAAATAAAATATTGTCGCCATATATTGTGATAGGGACATAATTTTAACGGTGTAATAACCAGGACATATGGGCAATTACAATACGTGGGTTTTAATTATGGAGGCATGTATTATTTTAAAACTATAATGGCTGAAAACTGAGAAATAATCAATTTTTTTCAGTTTTTTCTTATTCTTCCTGTTAAAATGCATTTACAGTAAAGTGGCTCTTAGCAAAATGTACCCCCCCCCCCAAAGAAAGTCTAATTGGTGGCGGAAAAAACAAGATATAGATCAGTTCATCGTGATAAGTAGTGATAAAGTCATAGGCTAATGAATGGGAGGTGAACATTTCTCAAGTGAAAACGACGGAACGCGAATGGGTTAACTGAATTCAAAGAGAACCCAAGCCATAGCTCAGGTTCAGAAACACATACTTACCTAAGGAGAGGGAAGCCTCTGAATCCTAACAGCATTCTGATCCCCCATTGACACTCTTGGACCCTCCAATTGATCAGTGCAGTGCTCCTCTTCTAGCATAAGCATGGTCGCACTGCAGCCACATGAGCATTGCTGCGTCTGTGCATGAGTGGCTCTGGAATACTGCGCTGGTTGGCCGTACTCGCACAGGTGCAAAATAGCCACACTCCCACTTGAAAAGGAGTGTGGCACCTGATCAGATTGCTGACAAGCTCTTGTTGGTAACCTTTGGGGTTCCGCGCTTGGTGACAGGGGACAGAGAACAGGAAGGGAAGCCTCATAAGGATCCAGAGGCTTCTCTCTTCTTAGGTAAGTAAATGATTTTGTAACTGAGCGTTGGTTTGGGTACACTTTAAATCACTTTCTAGAAATCTTTGACTTTGAGACTAGAGATGTCATGAACCTCCTATTCTGGGTCCGCAGAGCGCGAACATAAAGTTTTGCAAAAGTCTGCGACCAGGCGGACCGGGCGGACTGCCATAGACTTTAATGGCAGGCGCACGGCCACCGACTTTAACTGTAAATAGCTAAGCCCCCTTACAGGCTAGAAACACCAAATTTGCACGGTATGTGGAGGGGGAAAGTGACTACAAGAGGATACAAAATGTTTTCAAAAAGACATTATAGTCTTTTTCGAAAATTGATTTTAAAGTTCTCCTTTTGACCGTGGGAAAATTAAACGCCCGTCGACAGTGACTACAAGAGGAACATTTTTTTCAAAAAAGACCTTATACTTTTTGAGAAAATAGATTTTAAAATTTCAAAGGAAAAAAGCATACATAAATGACAGTCCTAATGAAACAAAACCCGCCGACTTTAGAGATTAATAGCAAAGCCCCCTCACATGGTAGAAACACCAAATTTTCAAAATATGTTAAAAAAGATATTGGGAAAAATATTATTTTCCTATTTTTAAAAAAAATGTATGTGCTAGGTGTGGGAAATTTTAAAAAAAAATGGCATGGGGTCCCCCCTACCAAGCATATGTAGCCCCTTGTCTCCCATGCAGGCTGGGATATCCAGAATGCAGAGCCCTGGCCGAGTGGGGTTTGCACCCTGAGCTATACTGGACCGCATGGTCCATGGTGTGGGGGGGCTCCAGGGGAGAGGGGTGGCCAAGCATTCTCCCCCCCCCCCCCCCCCCGAGCCCTTGTCCAATCCATGGACAAGGGGCTCTTCCCTACCTCCAGTGCCCCAGGAGGAGGTGGGGGTGACGACTTTTTGGCGGCATCCCCTTACCCATTTCCATAAAGGGTTAAATGAAATAAAAACACAATGAAGAAAAAGTCCTTTATTAATCTTATTAACCAGAAATACTTACCTGTACCTTTAAGAAAATGTTTCCACGCCCATATCCTCGGAAATGATCCCAAGCCAATATTCTCACATCTTGCGGCCTTGATTGAAGATTTCCGCTGACCTGCCCAACTGCTGCCTCACACCGCCGGTCCCCCGCGCAGCTCTAGCTATATTTAGTATAGCTAGAGCCAAAAGAATCTTTGAATTGTGGCTCCAAGGCTTCCCATTGGTCAATTAACAGACCAATGGGGATCAGAAGGATCCCCATTGGTCTGTTAACAGACCAATAGAGATGGCCCGAACCTCCGATTTTCGGTTCGCGGGTTTGCGAACTTCCGCAAAAAGTTTGGTTCACGCGAACTTCCGCAAACCGCAATAGACTTCAATGGGGAGGCAAACTTGGAAAACTAGAAAAAAATTATGCTGGCCACAAAAGTGATGGAAAAGATGTTTCAAGGGGTCTAACACCTGGAGGGGGGCCTGGCGGAGTGGGATACACGCCAAAAGTCCCTGGGAATAATCTGGATTGGACGCAAAGCAGCGGCAGAAATCACATTGAATGCTAAATTGCAGGCCTAAAGTGCTTTAAAACATCTTGCATGTGTATACACCAATCAGGGAGTGTAATTAGAGTACTGCTTCACACTGACACACCAAACTCCCTGTGTAACGCACCGCAAACAGCTGTTTGTGTAGTGACGACCATGCTGGACTGGTGTGCACCATGCCGAGAGTGCAGGCGATAGCGGTTTTCAAGCCCATATGGTAGTTCGGCATAGCTAGGTGTCCCAGTAGTTAGCTAGGCATAGGTAGGTGTCCCAATAGTTAGCTAGGCATAGGTAAGTGTTCCCCGTATAGGTAGGCGCCCCAGTAGTTAGTTAGGCATAGGTAGGTGTTCCCGTATAGGTACGTGGGTGCCCCAGTAGTTAGCTAGGCATAGGTATGTGTTCCCGTATAGGTAGGTGGGTGCCTCAGTGGTTAGCTAGGCATAGGTAGGTGTTCCCGTATAGGTAGGTGGGTGCCCCAGTAGTTAGCTAGGCATAGGTAGGTCTTCCCGTATAGGTAGGTGGGTGCCCCCAGTAGTTAGCTAGGCATAAGTAGGTGTTCCCATATAGGTAGGTGGGTGCCCCAGTAGTTAGCTAGGCATAGGTAGGTGTTCCCGTATAGGTAGGTGGGTGCCCCAGTAGTTAGCTAGGCATAGGTAGGAGTTCCCATACAGGTAGGTGGGTGCCCCAGTAGTTAGCTAGGCATAGGTAGGTGTTCCCGTATAAGTAGGTGGGTGCCCCAGTAGTTAGCTAGGCATAGGTAGGTGTTCCCGTATAGGTAGGTGCCCCAGTAGTTAGCTAGGCATAGGTCGGTGTTCCCGTATAGGTAGGTGGGTGCCCCCAGTAGTTAGCTAGGCATAGGTAGGTGTTCCCATATAGGTAGGTGGGTGCCCCAGTAGTTAGCTAGGCATAGGTAGGTGTTCCCATATAGGTAGGTGGGTGCCCCAGTAGTTAGCTAGGCATAGGTAGGTGTTCCCGTATAGGTAGGTTGGTGCCCCAGTAGTTAGCTAGGCATAGGTAGGAGTTCCCATATAAGTAGGTGGGTGCCCCAGTAGTTAGCTAGGCATAGATAGGTGTTCCCGTATAGGTAGGTGGGTGCCCCAGTAGTTAGCTAGGCATAGGTAGGTGTTCCCGTATAGGTAGGTAGGTGCCCCAGTAGTTAGCTAGGCATAGGTAGGTGTTCCCGTATAGGTAGGTGGGTGCCCCCAGTAGTTATCTAGGCATAGGTAGGTGTTCCCATATAGGTAGGTGGGTGCCCCAGTAGTTAGCTAGGCATAGGTAGGTGTCCCAGTATAGATAGTTAGACAGGGCCTGGCACAGTATAACGATTACCAAGGTCCAGCTGCAACAGATAGGGCTGTATAATGCAGTGTCAGTGGGCAACACAACAACAAAAAAATAGATCACAAGAACAAGATTAGCTCTCAAAAGAGCTGTTGTGGGGTGCTATTTTATCAATAAGAATCAGCAAGGAGCAAGCTAACAAGCCTACAAGAGCCTAACTAATCTTTCCCTATGAGAGAGTCTACAGCAGCTGTCCCTTCTCTATTTACTGCAGACACACGAGTGAGTCCAAAGCCTGATGCTGCCTGCCTTTTATAAGGGGGCGAGTGGCTCCAGGAGAGAGTGTAGCCTGATTGGCTACAATGTGCCTGCTGACTGTGATGTAGAGGGTCAAAGTTGACACTAATGGTGCATTATGGGGGAAAACTGAACTTCCGCAAAAGTTTGCGGTTCTCCGCAAACGCGAACCACCGGAAGTTCACCGGCGAACCGTTCGGGCCATCGCTATAGACCAATGGGGAGCCTTAGAGCCAAAATTCAAAGATGCTTTTGGCTCTAGCTATACTAAGTATAGCAGAGCTGCATTGCTCTCTGTGCTCCGCGGCTCCACTCTCCTCCCCGCCCACCCACTGAACATATAGCGCCCACCTATGCGGGCGCTATATGTGTAGTGGGTGGGCGGGGAGGAGAGTGGAGCCGCGGAGCACAGAGAGTGATGCAACACTGCTATACTAAGTATAGCTACAGCTGTGTGGGGACCGGCGGTGTGAGGCGGCGGTTGCGCAGGTCAGCGGAGATCTTCAATCAAGGTCGCAAGATGAGAGGATATTGGCATGGGATCATTTCCGAGGATATCGGCGTGGGAACATTTTCTTAAAGGTGCAGCTAAGTATTTCAGGTTAATTAAGATTAATAAAGGACTTCTTTGTCGTTGTGTTTTTATTACATTTAACCCTTTTTTTTCCTCTTGTAGTCACTGTCCCCCTCCACACCCTGCATATTTTCTAGCACGTAAGGGGGCATTGCTTTTAACCGTTAAAGTCGGTGGGCGCTCACCTGCCATTAACCTCCTTGGCGGTAACCCCGTGTGTGACACGGGGTAAGCCGCCGGAGGGTGCCGCTCAGGCCCTGCTGGTCTGATTTACTTAATTTTTTTTTTGCTGGACGCAGCTAGCACTTTGCTAGCTGCGCCAGCACCCCGATCGCCGCCGCCGCGCGCCCGATCGCCGCTATCCGGTGCGGCGCGCGCCCCCCCCCCCAGACCCCGAGCGCTGCCTGGCCAATCAGTGCCAGGCAGCGCCGAGGGGTGGATCGGGTCTCCCAATGACGTCCCGACGTCGGTGACGTCGGTGACGTCATCCCGCCCCGTCGCCATGTTCTTTGCACGGGATTTCCTGATCGGTGATCGCCGCTCAGCTCGCTACATGATAAAAAAAAAAAAAAAATTTAAAAACTGCTGCGCTTCCCCCTGGCGGTATTTTTCATACCGCCAAGGGGGTTAAAAGTCTATGGGAAAAATGCAACCGCAGACTTTTTAAAAAAAAAACCTGCTGAAGTTTGCGCAAACTACCCGCCGTGCAAACCATTTGGACCATCTCTATTTGAGACTTGATTCATTGTTCTATGACAGTAACACATGAAAACCTCTACGGGTTACTAGTTACAGGCAATGCATAAGCTGCTTTATTCATCTTCCTCTCCACTCCTCAGGTCCCACCCCTTTCAGTTAATTCTTCCAATGGCTGCAAATTACTCAGAAATAACACCTTAGACTTCTATCCCTTATTTATTAAATTCTCTATAACCCAACCCCTCTACTTTGCACATGACCTATCCTCCACTTTGGTCATCACCTCTCCCTCTTCCATAAAAGCATTTTCAAAAGCCACTAGAATATTACAGTACCGTACAGGGGCGTAACTAGACATCACTGGGCCCCCTGCAAAACTTTGGAAGGGGCCCCCCACCCCCCTCGCTTTCTGCACAGGAAAACAGATGACGAATGTGTTTTCTCTAGGCGTAGAAAAACAGACTTAACCTATTTTGGTTCCTGGACGTAGAAACTACGTCCATGAACCATGCGCGCTACCGCGGCCGATCGCGCGCGTGCACGCTCACTCCCGGGCGCGTATTCGGTAGCCAAGGAATCAATGTATCGGGCTATGGTGCCCGATCACTGATTCCTCTCCCCCGCTGAAAAAGCGACAGCTTCTCTCGGAAGCTGTGCTTTTTCTGGCCGTTCCCTCCCCGATGCGTCACTCTAAGTGTGTGTTACGCTTAGAGTGACGTCATGTAAACAAACTCATGTCCGCCATCTTGTGGCCAAAAAGTAAAACTACAACTAAAATAAAAAAAAATTAAAGAGACTCCGTAACAAAAATTGCATCCTGTTTTTTATCATCCTACATGTTCCAAAAGCTATTCTAATGTGTTCTGGCTTACTGCAGCACTTTCTACTCTTACAGACTCTGTAATAAATCAATGTATCTTTCCCCTGTCAGACTTGTCGGCCTGTGTCTGGAAGGCTGCCAAGTTCTTCAGTGTTGTGGTTCTGCTATGAACTGACTCTTACTGGCCCCTCTATGCATACTGCCTGTGTGTTATTTAGATAAGAGAGAAGAGAGAAGCTGCTCTAATCAGCTGGATAAATGGTCCTCTAAGCTGGCTGGGCTTTCACATACTGAGGAATTACAAACAAGGGCAAAGCTGTTTGCAGGAAGAAAAGAGCAGCCTGAAACTTCAGTGCATGGGGGATAGAAACACACAAATGATCTCTTGAGATTCAAAAGGAATGCTGTATACAGCCTGCTTGTGTATGGATGTATTTTCTATGTGTGGACATACTGTACATCAACCTACTTCCTGTTTTGGTGGCCATTTTGTTTGTTTACAAACAAACTTTTTAAAACGGTTTTTAACCACTTTTAATGCGGCGAGGAGCGGCGAAATTGTGAAAGAGGGTAATAGGAGATGTCCCCTAACGCACTGGTATGTTTACTTTTGAGCGATTTTAACAATACAGATTCTCTTTAAAAACAACACACAATTACATTATAAAACTATACTTTACATCCCACCCTCCCAAAAATACCCAAATAAAATGTTTAGTATGAAAAAAAAAAACTATTACAATAAAAAAAAAACATGTAAATATTTACCTAAGGGTCTAAACTTTTTAAATATCAATGTATAGATGAAATATTTCTATATTTTTTTTATTTTAAACTTGTAAATAGTGGTAGATGCAAAACGGAAAAAATGCACCTTTATTTCCAAATAAAATATTGTCGCCATACATTGTGATAGGGACATAATTTTAACGGTGTAATAACCGGGACATATGGGCAAATACAATACGTGAGTTTTAATTATGGAGGCATGTATTATTTTAAAACTATAATGGCTGAAAACTGAGAAATAATTATTTTTTCCGTTTTTTTCTTATTCTTCCTGTTAAAATGCATTTACAGTAAAGTGGCTCTTAGCAAAATGTACCCCCCAAAGAAAGCCTAATTGGTGGCGGAAAAAACAAGATATAGATCAGTTCATTGTGATAAGTAGTGATAAAGTTATAGGCTAATGAATGGGAGGTGAACATTTCTCAAGTGAAAACGGCGGAACATGAATGGGTTAAAGGAAATGTTAGGCATTCTATGCTACGCCCAGATCTACTTAACTGGGGCTTCCTCCAGCCCCTTGCAGCTGACAGTACATGAATACACAAACACACATAGCCGTATTATTTTACTACATGGCAGCACGCCTAAACTTATCACGCCTAAACTGGCTTTTCACCAGCATGGTGCAATGGTTATCACGCCTAAAGTCTCTAACCGGGTTAGCACCGCTTTGTGAATCGAGCCCATGGGAGCTGGGATGGTGTACAAATTCCAAAGTGTGTATGATTCCTTATCTGTGTAGTGGACACATGCAGTCAACATAACAATGGTATGAGAGTAGAATACCTTTTCTCTCCATGCCCTTAGTTGCTTGTTAGTCTCTAAAACTTTTTCCCCCACGGGACCCCCTGAGGCTTCTGGGCCTCCTGCGGAGGCATCCCTTGCAGGGTCTATTGTTACACCCCTGGTACCGTATATACTCAAATATAAGTCGACCTTGTGTATAAGTTGACTCCAATATTCAACCCTCTTAAGCTGGAATTTTTTATTGACTCAAGTCTACCCAGAAAAGTGAATGGCTGCTCTTTGGAACCAGTTAGAATTAACAACTGCACTTGGGGCCCAAGAGTGGTTAATTACTGCACTGCATACAGTATTGCAGCCATTAACCTTCCTGTCCCTTCGAGGAATTATCAGGCAAAAAAAAAAATGAATGAGTTTCACTTACCTGGGGCTTCTACCAGCCCCATGCAGCCATCCTGTACCCTCCTAGTCACTCACTGCTGCTCCAGTCCCCCACCACAAGCTAGTTTCGTTTTTGCCGACCTCAGGGTCGGCGGGCTGCATTGCATACATTTTTACGCATTCCCGCTGGTGCAGGAACATCAACACAACACATACATTTTTACGCATTAGTGGTGCAATGCGTAAAAATTTACGCTGTATGTGTTAATGTTCCTGCACCATCGGGAATGCGTAAAATTGTATGCAATGCGGCCCGCCGACCCCGAGGTCAGCAAAAACGAAACTAGCGGCGGGGGACTGGAGAAGCTGTGAGTGACTAGGAGGGCACAGGATGGCTGGATGGGGCTGTTAGGAGGCCCAGGTAAGTGAAACTCATTTTTTTTTTGCCTGACAATTCCTTTAAGTGCAGCCAGTAACTCCTCCAGCCACAGCAGTGCAGCAGTTATTCACTCCTCTTCCTGCATCCCAGTATCTTCCCTCCTGCCTCTTTCCTTGGTAATTGTTGTGGCCAGGCTGTTCAGACCTGTGCTTTCTTGGCATTTCCTTTATCAATAAAGTGTCACTTACCCAGGGCTGTGGAGTCAGCGTTGGAGTTGGAGTCGAGACGTCGGAGCAATTTTGGGTACCTGGAGTCAGAGGTTTCATAAACTGAGGAGTCTGAGTCGGGAGACTGATTATTTTTGTAGCAAGTCCACAGCCCCGGTAAGTATAAGACTAAGGAGTCTGAGTCAAGTAGTAGGAGCCATTTTGGGTACCTGGAATCGGAGTTGGAGTCGGTGGTTTCATAAACTGAGGAGTCAAAGTCGGTTGATTTTTGAACCTACTCCACAACTTTGCCCTTGGCATGGGGTACATTTCTACAAATGGGAATGTCACTAACAGTACTCACATTACTCAGTGTGCTCAGTGCTGCCTGTGACTTATGTATAAGTTGACCCCTGTACTTTTATTTAGTGAGTCAGACCTAAATTTGTAGATTTATACTCGAGTATATACAGTCATTTTCCCATTTTTTTTTTCTGTAAATGAATTTACAGATGGAAATAAAGAAAAAAAAATGTGGTGAATCTTTGCTTGCATCTCACATATTGACACCCCTTACATCTGAAATAGAAAAAATCAGCAGGCTGTCAAGTATTTTCATGAACGTGTACTTATAAAATACATTGCTAACAGGCAGAATGCGATTTTGCTTTTAGAAAAAAACAGATGACTTCAGTCCTAGAAGAAACAGGACCTACTTCTTCTCTGGAAACATTTCCACCTCCCATCTTTCCTGCGCAAACTTTTGAAAACTTTGGTCATCTCTTTAAAACTTACCTCTTTAGTGGAAGTGATGTACAGATATTAAACTTTCCAGGGCTAAAATAAACGGTCAGGATTTGAAGCAACAGTAGACAAGAAAGGATCACTGCACACTCCTTCCTTCACATGAAATGCACCGATTTTGAGTCTAAGCACCATAGATGAGGTGACACTTGATTTTTTAATCTTCCAGTAAAAAACACAAATTATTGTACAAAAGGCAGTCATGAAAATATGCAAATAAATATGTTACTTACTGCCCTCGGTCAACAAGTGCTACCCACCCGCAATTTAATCTTATGGTATAAAGTGCCATAGAAGATGAAAGATGAGAAGATCACTCAATATTGGAAAAATAGTGAGACTTTTCATCTATTTATTTACAGGTATAGACAAATAAAATATTATATATTTAACTTTCAGGAAAAACAAGCAATTGGGTATATAGTGAGTGCTATGTAGGTAAGTAAACACTGAGTACCTGGATAATAGAGTCCACCATTTATATGACAGACACATATAGTTGTAGTAGGTGCTGTCCTGGTTGACGTCAGCTCTGTAAAAACAAGAAATTTTTGTCACTGTTCTTGATATTCATTTTTAAAGAAGAGTCTAATAGAAAAGTTGATCCACTACAAAAAGGCATTTTGTCAATTATACCACACATAATTACCACTTTTGGCACATAAGAGTTATCGGCGGCTCCACACTGGGGCTTACCCAGGCTTCAGCTCCAGCAAAAAGGCCCCAGCCGGCCCGACCACCGTACTTATAAAAAATTTCAGGTAGACGAGAGGAGACGAGACAGATCTCTGTGCACTCTACGGAGCTGCAGGGGCACGTCAGTGGCGTGTGGTGTGATGCTATCACGCTGCTGCTGCGCACACTACTGCACGTCGCACTTGAAATTCTTAGCCAGTGAGAGTGTGAAACACACGGCGGGCGCCCAACCCAAGGCGAGGAACGATTCGGCGTGGTGCCCACCACCCCCTGTCAGAGGGCCCCTGACTGACTCTCTAGACAGCCGGACTCATGTCAGTGCAGGTGGGTAACTTCTTTAAGTTAAACAGCCAAAGACAGTCTGACTGCGGTGGGTGCCTGGGTTGGTGGGTGCCTGGGGGGTTGACACTATTAAGTGACACATCAGGTGTGTGGGGCCCCCAGCCCACCACCACTAGCCAGGCCTGTGCCTAGAACCTCCAGCCCACCACCAGCCAGGCCTGAGCTGCCCTGGGGCCCCCAGCCCACCACCACCAGCCAGGCTTGAGCCCGAGGCCTTCTGCCCAGCCCACCACCAGCCAGGCCTGAGCTGCCCTGGGGCCCCCAGCCCACCACGACCAGCCAGGCCTGAGGCCTTCAGTCCACCACCAGCCAGGCCTGAGCTGCCCTGGGGCCCCCAGCCCACCACCACCAGCCAGGCCTGAGCTGCCCTGGGGCCCCCATCCCACCACCACCACAAGCCAGGCCTGAACCTGGAACCTCCAGCCAGGCCTGAGTTGCCCTGGGGGCCCCCAGCCCACCACCACCAGCCAGGCCTGAGCTGCCTTGGGGCCCCCAGCCCACCACCACCACCAGCCAGGCCTGAGCTGCCCTGGGGCCCCCAGCCCACCACCACCAGCCAGGCCTGAGCTGCCCTGGGGCCCCCAGCCCACCACCACCACCAGCCAAACCTAAGCTTCCCTGGGGCCACCAGCCCACCACCACCACCAGCCAGGCATGTGGCCTTCAGCTCAGCCCACCACCAGCCAAGCCTGATCTGCCCAGGGCCTCCCAGACCACCACCACCAGCCAGGCCTGGGGCTTCCAGTCCACCACCAGCCAGGCCTGAGCTGCCCTGGGGCCTCCAGCCCACCACCAGCCAGGCCTGAGCTGCCCTGGGGCCTCCAGCCCACTACCACCAGCCAGGCCTGAGCTGCCCTGGAGCCTCCAGCCCAGCCCACCCCCAGCCAGGCCTGAGCTGCCCTGGGGCCCCCAGCCCACCACCACCAGCCAGGCTTGAGCCCGAGGCCTTCTGCCCAGCCCACCACAAGCCAGGCCTGAGCTGCCCTGGGGCCTCCAGCCCAGCCCACCCCCAGCCAGGCCTGAGCTGCCCTGGGGCCCCCAGCCCACCACCACCAGCCAGGCTTGAGCCCGAGGCCTTCTGCCCAGCCCACCATCAGCAAGGCCTGAGCTGCCCTGGGGCCCCCAGCCCACCACCACCAGCCTGACTACATATACTGGGGACATCTATACACCTGGCTACCTATATTGGGGACACTGGCTGTCTGTCATTATGTGCATTTATTGGTGAAAGGCTGTCTGTCATTATGTGCGTTAACTGGTGAAACACTGTCTCTCATTACATGCATTTACTGGTGAAAGGCTGGCTGTCATTATATGCATTTACTGGTGAAAAGCTTTCTCTTATGTGCATTTACTGGTGAAACGCTGTCTCTCATTACGTGCATTTACTTGTGAAACGCTGTCTCTCATTACGTGCATTTACTGGTGAAACGCTGTCTTTCATTCTGTGCATTTACTGGGGAAACGCTGTCTCTCATTACGTGCATTTGCTGGTGAAAGGCTGTCTGTCATTACGTGCCATTACTGGTGAAAAGCTGTCTCTTATGTGCATTTACTGGGAAAACGCTGTCTCTCATTCCGTGCATTTACTGGTGAAACGCTGTCTCTCATTCCGTGGATTTATCGGGGAAACGCTGTCTCTCATTCCACGCATTTACTGGGGAAACGCTGTCTCTCATTACGTGCATTTGCTGGTGAAAGGCTGTCTGTCATTACGTGCATTTACTGGTGAAACGCTGTCTCTCATTCCGTGGATTTATCGGGGAAACGCTGTCTCTCATTCCACGCATTTACTGGGAAAACGCTGTCTCTCATTCCGTGCATTTACTGGTGAAACGCTGTCTCTCATTCCGTGGATTTATCGGGGAAACGCTGTCTCTCATTCCACGCATTTACTGGGGAAACGCTGTCTCTCATTACGTGCATTTGCTGGTGAAAGGCTGTCTGTCATTACGTGCATTTACTGGTGAAAAGCTGTCTCTTATGTGCATTTACTGGGAAAACGCTGTCTCTCATTCCGTGCATTTACTGGTGAAACGCTGTCTCTCATTCCGCGCATTTACTGGGGAAACGCTGTTTCTCATTACGTGCATTTACTGGTGAAAGGCTGTCTGTCATTACGTGCATTTACTGGTGAAAAGCTGTCTCTTATGTGCATTTAATGGGGAAACGCTGTCTGTCATTATGTGCATTTACTTCATATTTTTTTATGTAACTACATTAGCTGGTACAACTACATCAGTTAGCCCCGCCCACATGACCACGCCCATTTTTGCACCGTGGCACGCACATTTCCCCCGTGAGCCCTGCCTGCCAGCCCTTGTGCCCCATTTGAGCCCCCCCAAAAATCTAAAGCTGTAGACGCCACTGGTTATTGACCTAATATGGAGCATCTGTCTACCTCTTATCACTGGTCACCAGGAATATCATATCATAATAATATGTATGTATTATACAAAACATTATGCTATGTATTATAAATCTCTAGAAGCATGTAAAGGGAATGGAGACCTACATATTTACTTACTGTTACTTACTTACTTACTTACTGCATTAGCTTTCAAAGAAAAAAAGGTATTTCCCAACTCACCTGTTGTAGCAGTAGTAGTACTTCCACAAGGGTAAATGTTTGTATTTATGGTCCCATTAATTCCACATACAACAGTCATGCAAGTTCCATTGCCGAAGTTGTTAGAGAATATAGTTTCATTGTATTGATATATCTTCCCTTGGTATTCACAGTAACAGGCTAAAAACAGAGGAGATTTCAGTATAAGAATCCCAAGTTTAACCACACTGTTGTTTTTTAATTTTTGTCTTGCACATGATCTATTATGTTTAACCACCATTGAATGAAATATGGTTAAAGCCGAACCTCAAGCAGAAATGTTTTCCTAGACCCATGAAGGCGATGAAGAAATGGGGTCCCTCAGTCTTCATTTCGCTACAACACAGATGTAGGCTTCAAACTTCTGGAAGTGTTTAGTCTGCATCCTGTACCCTTACAGCCTGAACAGCACCTGATTGCTGAACCAAACAGGGCAAGAACCCCCCTATGTTAAATACTATAGTTCGCCTGCTTTCCAGATCTAATATAAATAGGCAATTTTAAAACAGGATTTGTAGCTGTAGAGGGATTTTTCCACACAAAAAATGTAATACCAAAGGTTATTTTTAGGCATATGCAATCAGGCAGATGCCTAGTGTGAAAGGAGGGGGTACCACAGAGCTCCTCTTAGCACACTGCAGGGTTGCCAACTCATCCCTTTAAATACTGACAAATCTAAGTTATAAAGGTTCTGGGGCTTCTCACACATAATCAGTGCTTAAACTGCCTCTAACTAGCCACAAAACATGTATAATTCATAAGTGTCCGTATTTAAAGGGATGAGTTGGCAACACTGGCACACTGTGGTCCGTATTCAATTCACTTTTTCTCCTCAGTTTTCTCCTAGGTGATATTTTTTACAATGTATTAATAAAAGGCCTTTTAAGCCACCAGCAAATAAGAAAATACTGATTTTGGCAATACTTTTTTCTCTATTTTTTCAAGTGCAGCGTGCTGAAAAGTTATTTTAAACAGATGCTGAAAAATTATCTCCAAGGAGAAAAATTAGGAGAATATTACTTTACTCTTCTGTCTGGCTGCACATTCCTGAGCACAGAGCTGTCTTCATGCACTGTACTCTCTGCCTTGGCACTTCAGTGAGAAATTAGCATGGTATACAAAGTTGGATTCGGTTTGGCAATAAAAACTTTTCCTGAGCATTTAAATTTGAAGAGGTGCAGACTGGAAAGCATGTAAAAGTCATTGTGAAACAGTGGTCATTAAAGTGGACCTGAACTTTTACACAGGAGAGAAGAAAAACATAGAGAAATGCAGCCTGCATGTATTTAGAAACTTTAGTCTGTCTAATTCCCCCTCATCTATCACTAATCACCACTGTCATTTGATCTCTCAGCAGTGTCAGCTAAGTAATCTCCTCTGCCACGGCCGACCTGCTAATTTGTAAACACAGGATGTTAACCCTATGTCTGCTTCCATGAAATCAGAAAGTAGACACACTTCGAGAATTATTGCAGGATTTGTATCAGCTGTAACAAAGAAATGTTTTTCTTGAAAGGTTATTATGCTGTTGTGTATCTTTGAGAGCAGAGAGCAAGTTCTGAGTTCAGGTCCACTTTAAATCAAAATAATATATCCACTATTTCATTGAGAACTTTTTAAAATAAATCATAAATCAAGGTCAGTCTTTTACTACAGATTTGGGAATGTGATAAAACACTATTTCAACTAATCTTTCTGCAACTCTTTCTATGGTTTGATATAAGCCAGTTGAGGATGGTGAATAGATCATTTTCAAAACAACCAGCCAAGATTTGCATCATCCCTTAGGGCTCGTTTCCACTATCGCGAATCCGCATGCGTCTAACGCATGCGGATTCGCACATGTAATGCAAGTGGATGGGCCTGTTTCCACTGTAGCGTTGTTGAGGTGCGTTTTTTTCTGCGGTGAAAAAACGCACAAAAGAGCCGCAGAATTCGCCTGCGAGTGGAATGCATGCGTATCGCCGCTAATGTATTTAATAGGAAATTTGCATGCTGTTTTGGTATGCAAATTTTCATGCGAATTCGCATGAAATCAATGGAAAAGCACACCAGCATTGCCATGGTTAAATTCACATACATCGTCATCCATGCGAATTCGCACAAAAATTCGCATGTGCACGCATGTAAAATTCGCATCTGCATGTGAATTTTGCCGCAGCGATTTTGCAACGCAATAGTGGAAACGAGCCCTTAAAGCTCTCCAATGTTCACTATCCCAGGGAAACATTAACTGTCATTTTACCTTCTTAAAAAATTAAAAAAGAGAGTTCCACTCACTAGCATTTGGCAGCATGGTTGGAGGTTTGCTAAGCCACGTGCAGCATACACGCTAGACAGACACATTAAACAGGGGTACCTTTACATTAAACAATATATGTAGCATGATGCAAGTGGATAGGAGAGGAACACCTCCGTGTTACAGCTTCAGAAAAATATTAATCATGGCCTGTGTATTTTGCTCCTGTATGCAGTTTTGCACATTGGGGATGAGAGCATTCACCAGGGCAGTGGTAAACCTCTCCACTGTAGGTGCCCCTTTCTATTTTCCCATACATTTACCCTGCTTTAATGTTGCCTGACTTTGCCCTTTCTTCTGCCCGTCTTTGACCCTTTCTTGAACCCAGCTACTAATTTCCAGTCTAGAACTTCCGCCTGAACCTGACTCACAACTGTAGCCCCCTGCCTGTATGCAAGTATTGATTGCCCACCGCTTGCCACAAACTCAACCTGAACCCCATTGCTGACTTCATCTCCATTGATGGTACTAGTTCCTGGCACTTGATTTGTGGCCAGTGTAGTAACTGAGGAGCTTGAGGCCCCAGTGTGAGTTTTACATGGGGTCTCTAGCTCTCTACTGATTTGGAGCCCCCAAACCCACCAAGGACAGCTGCAGTGTCAGAAAGGAGTAGAGTAAGTAAAAAGTTTGTTAAGGATTACCACTATGCAATGTACATATAGAGATATTTATTGCCAGTATAGAACCAATGATAAGCTAATAAGATGTATGAAGGAGGGATCCTAATGGGCCCCTCTAGTCAAGGGGCCCAGTGCGGTCGCAACCGTGGCATCCGCTATTGCTACGCAACTGTTTGTGGCAAATCTGCGGGTTGCGACTTGGTGGTTCCCTAGGGCAAAGTAGTCTGGTAGTCATTGGATTAATCGCCCATCATTCATTATGCCATACTGTGCTGCAACCAGGGTTTCACTTAGATTGTGCAACCCAGGCTAGCCATTATCCTCACTCTCTAATTATATGGTCCATGTCACACCAGAAATGTAGTCATCAGAGACAACGTTTCAGTTTTCATAGCTGTAATCAATTGCATCAATAACATTTGTGGCAACTGCTTAGCAATTTTGTGTGACACGGTTCTAAGCCTCCCACGCTTCCAACACAGTGCCTCTGAATAAGTGTGCCTTTCCAAAAAACCTTGGGGAGTGGTGATGTGATGGCTTACAGCATTAAAAAAAACTTGAACAGAACAGTCTAGAAACGACACGCCTAATAAGCACTTCCAGGACTACATTCTACCTGTGATATTACAAAACTGAAGTAATCTGTGTGGTAGGATACTGTTTTTTAACCATCCTAGCGGTATGGACGAGCTCAGCTCGTCCATTACCGCCGGAGGCTGCCGCTCAGGCCCTGCTGGGCCGATTTGCGCCAAATAATAAGGAGCACACGCAGCCGGCACTTTGCCAGCCGCGTGTGCTACCTGATCGCCGCCGCAGCGCGGCGATCTGCCGCGTGCAGTGGCGAAAGAGGGTCCCCCCAGCCGCCGGAGCCCAGCGCAGCCGGAACAATAGTTCCGGCCAGCGCTAAGGGCTGGGTCGAAGGCGGCTGACGTCAGGACGTCGGCTGACGTCCATGACGTCACTCCGCTCGTCGCCATGGCGACAAGGTAAGCGAAACAAGGAAGGCTGCTCATTGCGGCCTTCCTTGTTAATTCTGATCGCCGGAGGCGATCAGAATTACGCTTCAGGAGCGCCCTCTAGTGGGCTTTCATGCAGCCAACTTTCAGTTGGCTGCATGTAATAGTTTTTTTTTTATTTAAAAAAAACCCTCCCGCAGCCGCGCTGGCGATCTTAATAGAACGCCAGGGTGGTTAAATAGAGAATACAGTTGTATGATAAAAAAAAATACACAAGTTGTATTGTAAAAGGTTTTTTTTTGTCTAGAGTTCCACTTTAAAGGGACTCCGAGCTCTAAATAAAAACTAAATTGGTACTCACCTGGGGCTTTCTGCAGCCAACCGTAGGTCGGGAGGTCCCACGGCGGCAACCTGGCTCCTCTCCCAGGGCCTGGCCAGAAATGGCTGCCCAGCAGCTCCCGGCGACACTGGGCCCGAGTGTCAGGCTCCTTCTTCCGTAAACGTCACGTCTGTCGTCATCATGCCAGCCGCCTCCCGTCATTACGGCGGCCGGCGTGACAGTACTGCACATGCGCGATTAAACCGTGATGACGCGAGGCAGCCGGCATGACAGTACTGCGCATGCATGGTTTAATCGCGCATGCGCAGTACTATCACGCCGGCCGCCATGATGATGTGAGGCGGCTGGCGTGGATACGACAGACGTGACGTTTATGGAAGAAGGAGCCCGACACTCGGGACCAGTGTGGCCGGGAGCAGCGGTTTCTGGACAGGCCCTGGGAGAGGAGCCAGGACGCCGCCGTGGGACCTCCAGATTTACGGCGGGCTGCAGAAAGCCCCAGGTGAGTACCAATTTCGTTTTTATTTAGAGCTCGGAGTCCCTTCAAAGTGTCAAACTAAAAAAAAATAACAACAGTTGTTGGAAACAGAAGCAACTCTGTGCCCTCACTAATAAGCAATACCAGTGTTGGTTGTGCATTAATATCCAAACCCTCTACAAATTACACTGTGTTGTTATGGCGGTATCAGCCGAAAAGGGCGCTTGAGCCATCATCGTGTAAAAAGGGCTCCTGCATAGATTTGAATGTCATTGAAGGGTTAGGCACCTCCAATGGGGTCTTAGGGTTAGGTACCACTGGGGAAGGGAGGGGGGGGTGTCTTAGAGTTAGGCATCACCAGGGGTGGTCTTAAGGTTAGGCACCACCAAGGGAGGGTTCGGGGAGGGTTTCTTTGTGAGAGTAGGGAGAAGTTAGGTCATAGTAATCACTTTTCTCCAATATATCACTTTTCTCAACTATATCCAGCGCCCTTTTATAGCCCAACAAATTTCAGCTATAACAGCACCCTTCTAAAACTAGCTTTTCGGCTACACCATGTGCTTTTTGTATCCACATTTGGCATCTCTGCTACTCTAGGTGCCTTTTATAGCTAAATATGGCTTTTTTGGTCTATATCAGGCATCCTTTTTTGCAGGCGTCCTTGTCAAATGTACGCTGTTATGACACCTACAGTATTAGGATTTGATGGAGGTTGGTCCCAATGCAGTGAATTTACATCATTAACAAGCTATATGTAAATAGTCAGAGTGGCAAATCAAGTGACGTTCCACAGAAACTTACCAGATACATTATAAGTACAAATAATGCCTTCGGTTGTGCAGGTGCTGAAAAAAAAAACAATTCCCAATAAGAACACAAAAAAAACCAAAAAAAAATACCAACCAAATGGAAAACAATCTAAATATGTTTTAGAAAGTGCCCAGCTAAGATGTGGTAAACTAGAACTATTAGGATAATTGTAGAAAGGATCAAAATAAATCTAAAATTGCCCTCCATAGGGTAAATTTATGTGTAGCATTGATTTTCATTGGAGAAAAGGTTGGTACTTTTAGTGGCTTTGGATGTTATACTTGGCTTTCAGGGACATAAAGGGCTTGAATATTCACTCACTGAATAGAGCAGATGCATTATGGGAGCACTTTCTTATTCACATTAAGCCAAAAAATTGACAAAAGCCTGGGAATTGGCCCACACAGGCCACAATTTACTAAGCTTATCTCCTGTTTTAATAATGATTCTGTGCTGTTTTTACTGTTATCACCATGGTGATAAATCATTTAGTAAGCAATTTACCTCATGCAGTCCTAAAGTTAAAGGACCACTATATCAGAAAAAAAGTAAGCAGTTAAAATCTGACAGGTCTTTGGCTAGCCCATATCCTCATGGGGGATTCTCTGGGCTTTCTTTGTTTTTAAATGAAACATCTGCGGTAAAAAAACTGATCTACCGTATGTTTTTGTCTATAAGACGCTCCGGACTATTAGATGCACCCAGGTTTAGAGGTCAAAGCCAGAGGGAAATAAACAACATATATATATACAGCATATATATATATATTTAACCTGGTGTGCCTATGGTCCAGGGGCGTCTTGTAGATGTCCCCCCCCAAAAAAATTATTTTGTCCCCATGCATCCTTCTGTGTCCCCAGTGTCCTATATGCCCCCCTGTGCCCTCCGTCTTCCCTCTGGCTGATGTCCCCCGTTTCCTTCTGTATATCACCGCCCCCCCCCCCCCCCAATGTCCCCTCTGCAATCCTGTGCCCCTAGAGTCCTCCTGTGTCCCATCTGCCTCCCTGTGCTGGAGAGGCACAGGGGGACACTGGACATAGAAGGGAAGCTGGGACACAGGATGGCACGTGGCCAGTGAGACAGAGGCACAGGTCAGCAATAAAAGACAGAGAGGGCACTTATGGGGGGACACCTTTCGGACCAAAAGCAGCGCAGCTCTATTGTACTCAAGCTGACGATGACAGTCCCAATCATGGAGTCCAGGTAATGTTGTGTGTCTGGCAGTCCACTCCAGAGATAGGAGTTAAAATGTTGTCACGTGTTAGGGTAATGCTGAGTCCGGTGCAGCTGGGTGCAGTCAGGCGGCTAAGCAAGCATGTGGTGACCCCACTCTCAGCCTTCGACATGTTTCACGAGCATCTGCTCATTTCCTCAGGAGGCATGGCTCACCGTGTATTGACATCCGGCAGCTTATAACAGCCCTCATGCCAGGAGATGGAGGAAGCCCTGTCATAAGACGGCGGCCTGACCGCATTCAGCAAGCGGAACGCGGAGGTTTGTCCGCGTCCGCATCAGCGGCACCATCCACCACATGGTCGCATGCGGAACGCGGAGAAACGTCCGCATCGGCGGTGCGATCCACCGTTCGGTCACAGGCCTCTCGGCGTACTTTACGTCGAGGCTGTGGTCCGGTTCTTCCCTCACAGGCCTCAGGGCCTGTCACACACCAACACTATCCTCAATCAAGTCTGAATATATTGGTTTTGCCAATATATTCGCAAGCACTATTGTTATCTGTGCCATTTTCTGATCTCCCGTTGCCGAACCTCTGCTTGTCTATTTCACTACGAGTTCGGCTTTCTGACCTTGTACCCCCGCCTATCTGATTTCCGTTACTGACCTTGGCTAGATTTCTGACTCTGCTCTCTGTTTCACGATTCGGTACCTCGCAGCCAGTTTGCTACCGAACCGTTTCCGTCTGACTTTGCCCCCTTTAGTGGTTCTCCCACTAAAGGGTTTATTCTGCTGAATCCCTCCTTGCGGAGGTCTCAGGGGTTCCCCAGTATATCATTGCTGCTGGGGAACGCGATTCTAGCGTTACATCATCTAGTCGCAGAATCGCACACACTGCGTTTCTCTTTTAGAGGTAGCCAGTCCTCTTAAAGATATCAGTGTGGTGGGTTTTCCACTGTCGTTATACCTGGTATCCAGAGTTACTAATAAATATCCGCATTATTGGTGATTCCGCAGATCGCCACATAATCGGATATATCAGCATTATTGGTGATACTGCGGATCACCAACAATCTGAATACTCTGAGTGTGCACCAAACACCACACATTGTTACAAGCCCCAGGTAAGTAGATCTGTTTGTTTGTTTGTTTTTTACCCCGGACCTATCCTTTAAAAGAATTTCCTAAAGAGCAGTTGCTAAGCCTAGCTGCCAAAATAATAGGATACCAGCCAGCCTCCCTGCTCACTTGCACACTATTTTGGCAGTTTGACTTAGCAACTGCCGTTCAGGAAATACTTTTGAAAAGAATAAAATAAATACAGAGAACTCGCCATGAGGAATGGACTAGTCCAAAGCCTGTCAGATATTAACTGCTCACTTTATTTCGCTATAATGGTCCTTTAAGGATTTTGTCTTTAATTTAAGGACTGATTTCTAAAGTTAAGATTTCAATCCTCAACTACAGTTGTTATTGCAAAACATATGTTTTAAGATGTCATGGTTTTGCACTTTTCAGTGGAAAACTGACATTTTAAAATGATCTGTTTTCTAGTAGGGAAGGTCAGAATACACCCCTTGGTGCCAGCAGAGGAATGGAGGGGGGGGGGGGGGCGGAGAGTGGTTAAAGGATACCCGAAGTGACATGGGACATGATGAGATAGACATGCGTATGTACAGTGCCTAGCACATAAATAACTATGCTGTGCTCCTTTTTTTTTCTCTGCCTGAAAGAGTTAAATATCAGGTATGTAAGTGGCTGACTCAGTCCTGACTCAGACAGGAAGTGACTACAGTGTGACCCTCACTGATAAGAAATTCCAACTATAAAACACTTTCCTAGCAGAAAATGGCTTCTGAGAGCAAGAAAGAGATAAAAAGGAAAATATCATATCAGTGAGGGGCACACTGTAGTCACTTCCTGTCTCAGTCAGGACTGAGTCAGCCACTTACATACCTGATATTTAACTCTTTCAGGCAGAGAAAGAAAAAAAGGAACACAGCATAGTTATTTGTGTGCTAGGCACTGTACATACCCATGTCCATATGTTATATGTTGAATGTTTTGAGATTTTAATCAAATGATATAAAATATTTGATGACTTGATTTCTGCACTTGGCTAAGGGTCCTGCCATTTGGAGAGGTTAAGTTATTGGTATACGGTGTCATGAGATTGAGATATCAAAGCTATTGTTTAATATAGTGATACTTATACAATATTGGTTAATGGATATACAGTCGGTATATAATGCTAGGATTTAAAATGAACATTCAGGAGTCAGTTGGGCATGTGGTCCTTTCCTTGTGGAATTTAAGGTCACAGATGTCAAGACCAATTCTCATTAGGAGTGTAAAATATAGATATCTGTCAAACTAGGCTTCGGGTTGCAGGAATTGTGTCCTGGTTACGTAGTCGACAGCTGGTTATTATGTGACGTGACTCAACCCTACGTTAGTCTGAGTTAGCAAAGGAGGCTTTATTAACCATATGTAGTAGCATTATTGATGGTCCAATCAGAAGGCAAAGCAGTAGGGATACTGAGACCTAAGATGTATATAAGAACCAGCAGGAAAGTCTGGACGGACTGACTCACTCACTCACTCACACACACTCATTCACACACACTCATTCACACATTCTTTCATTTTCTTTACATGACAGACACATATACAAATATACATATGTTCAAAGAAGATTACTACAGACAATAGATTCGATATACAGATTACACAGCAATATACTCATTCTGTTTTTTATATCTTTTGTAACTGATTTTTGATGTACCAAAGAACTGTACCTTATTGAATATTGAACATCTGCGAAGATCAATAACGTTTAATTAAAATCCACATCCACATTTTACTGTCTCCTGAGGACTTTGTTTTTAAAAGAACAATTTTTCTAATCCCATTTTATAACACTATCTCATCATGTCACATGTCACTTCGGGTATCCTTTAAAGCGGACCCAAACCAAACATTTTTTTAATTAAAAATATTTAGTTGCACCACTCTGACACATACAAAGCTAAATAAACACTCCTTCAAACCTATGATCATTTCAGTGCATGCTTTTCACCCTCCTCTTTGCATAACTAGGGTTATACAGGTGGCAGCCATTAGCAATTCCTCCATTGCTGGACACCATCTACTCCACCAGTTTGCCGGAAAAATCCCGGCAATTTGAAAGGAAGGGAGGGGTTCCTCCAATAAATGTAAAATATTTTATATTTCTCACCATGCAGCTGAAAAAAGGCTGCTATTTATTATTATAACTTAGAAAACAGATTTTATTTCTGAAATCTTGTATTTTTAATTTGGGTCCACTTTAAAGAGACACTGAAGCGAAAAAAAAATGATGATATTATGATTTGTATGTGTAGCACAGCTAAGAAATAAAACATTAAAGGTAGCCATACACTGGTCGATTTGCTATTAGATCGACCAGCTGACAGATCCCTATCTGATCGAATCTGATCAGAGAGGGATCGTATGGCTGCCTTTACTGCAAACAGATTGTGAATCGATTTCAGCCTGAAACCGATCACAATCTGTGGAGCCGCCGCTGCCGCCTGTCCCCCCCCCCCCCCCCGCGCATACATTACCTGACGCTGGCTCCCGGGCATCTTCTATTTGAACTTCCTGGTCACTGCAGTGACAGGAAGCGCCGGGATGGAGCGGATGCAGCGCGGAGAAGATGCAGAGAAGACGCCCGGGAGCCAGCGTCAGGTAATGTATACCTGATCGGATCGGCCGCCACTAGCGACGCGCTCCCTACCCGCGGGCGATCGAGGGTAATTTCCCGCACGGCGCGATCGACGGACCGATCAGATTTCGGGAGGAAATCGGATCGGCGGGTGCGTTTAGCGCGAACGATTGGCAGCAGATTCTATCCCAGGATCGAATCTGCTGTCGAAACGGCCGCGAATCGGGCCAGTGTATGGCCACCTTAAGATCAGATACATCAGTGTAATTGTTTCCAATACAGGAAGAGTTGAGAAACTCCAGTTGTTATCTCTATGCAAACAAGCCATTAAGCTCTCCGACTAACTTAGTCCTGGAGAGGGCTGTTATCTGACTTTTATTATCTCAACTGTTCCTGGAGTATTTACTTTTCCTCTGCTAGAGGAGAGGTCATTACTTCACAGACTGCTCTGAAAGACTCATTTTGAATGCTGAGTGTTGTGTAATCTGCAGATATTATAGAATGATGCAATGTTAGAAAAAACACTATATACCTGAAAATAAAAGTATGAGAATATTTTCTTTGCTGCTAATCTTCTAGTAATTATTCATAGTACACAACCAATTCACTATATCATATTTTTTTTTCGCTTCAGTGTCTCTTTAAGATAATGACTGATTTCTAAACTTAAAAATGGGCCCATTTGCAATTAACTTTTTCCTGGTTTTTCTCCTAGGAGATAATTTTTCAACTTTTTAAAATACCTTTTAAGCACTTTGTAATTGAAAAAGTACCAAAAAATTAATGAAAAGGTATCATAATTATTTTGCAAGTGGTTTAAAATGTATTTTATAGACAAGTTGTGAAATATCACCTAGAAGAAAAAAAAAGGTGAATGTTAAATCACAGAGAGGAATGCAAGTGATATTAACACTAAAGTGTGCAAGAAATTATCACCTGGCCTGACATGTCATTAAGTGGAGTGTTACTGGAGAGTTCAATGTAAAGTAAAGGATTCTGAACTGTCTGCTTTATTTTTTAGTATTGTATGTAGAAGGGGACTCTGTATAGAGAGAAATACACAGCAGGCACACAGAGAGGGAGGAAGAGAGAGACATCAAGCATATGTATACACAGGCACAGACATGCACACACACACACCAATACACATAGCCACGGAGAGACGTAGCCACACAGAGACACAGTCTCTCTCTCCTTCTCTGGTTGCCATACGCAGGTCCACCTGCAGGTTAGCTGTAATAGTCCTAGCAGAGGAGGAAGGGGCTACATCCTGCCTGTGTGTGCTCCTACCCTCACTATCTACTGCATGTAAGAACAACAGAGGTGACAACTTAAAGGAACGGAGTGATAACACTCACTGTAAAAAAGTATCGCTACACTTTAATAAGGCAAGCTTGTTTAGTATATCAATACTTAAAATTCCCGATCATGTGTTGAAGTTTTCACTTGCCCTATCACTACCAAGATCTTAGTGAACTGTGGCTATAATAAAGTTTCCATTTCTTAGGTTCTTCCGAAGACTCAAATCCCTTTTTTTGTGGGGAGAGCCACCCCCTTTCTCCAAAAATCAATCTATTTCACTCATCACTACTCACCATATGCTGCACATGGCCACCTAAACACAGAGCTCCCGACAATGACGGCCTTTTAAGCTCCATAAAAGCACCCGAGGAGACTCCACAACAAACGTGCAACTATGGTTAAGGAGGGGAAGGCTCAGGCTAAAGATGGAGCCCTAAAAACTCCACAATCTCAGCCTGGCAAGAACATTTCTGAGATGTTCAGAACCCAGCAAACTAGAAGTAATACAGCGGCTTCTAAGATGACAACGACACACATGGAGGCAGATGACGAATCTCAGTCGACAGGCGGTTTAGAACCTCTAGAGAAATGACCCAACAGCTGTAATAATTTCCAGATCTGAGGATGATATCCTGTTTAACGAGGTGTCCATTAAACTTTTTCAAGATCTCTCTCCCCTCACACTAAACAACCGCAGAGCCTTAAAGAGAATCTGTATTGTTAAAATCACACAAAAGTAAACATACCAGTTCGTTAAGGGACATCTCCTATTACCCTCTGTCACAATTTCGCCGCTCCCCGCCGCATTAAAAGTGGTTAAAAACAGTTTTAAAAAGTTTGTTTATAAACAAACAAAATGGCCACCAAAACAGGAAGTAGGTTGATGTACAGTATGTCCACACATAGAAAATACATCCATACACAAGCAGGCTGTATACAGCCTTCCTTTTGAATCTCAAGAGATCATTTGTGTGTTTCTTTCCCCCTGCATCTCTCATGCACTGAAGTTTCAGGCTGCTTGTTTCCTACTGCAAAAAGCTTTGCCCTTGTCTGTAATTCTTCAGTATGTGAAAGCCCAGCCTGCTCAGAGGACGATTTATCCAGCTTGTAAAAGATAAGAGAGAAGAGAGAAGCTGCTCTATTCTAAATAACACACAGGCAGTGTGCATAGAGGGGCCTGGAAGGGGGAGTTCATAGCAGAACCACAACACTGAAGAACTTGGCAGCCTTCCAGACACAGGCTGACAAGTCTGACAAGAGAGAGATAAGTTGATTTATTACAGAGACTGTGATAGTACAAAGTGCTGCAGTAAGCCAGAACACATTAGAATAGCTTTTGGAACTTGTAGGATGATAAAAAACAGGATGCAATTTTTGTTACGGAGTCTCTTTAAAACCTCTCCTAAAAATTCTGAGAGAGAAAAACATTCAATACCGCTGGCATTTCCCTTTTACATTGGCGATTACTATAAGAGGACACATAGCTCTTCTTCGCACTACTACAGATTTACCTAACTTTTGTGGCACGCTGGATATTCAAATACCTGACCTGCCGGACTGGTACACAGATCTCCCCATCCCACTATCTGAATCTGCCTCCACACCCAAAAAAACTCCCCAAACATCCGATCCTGTAAGTGTTGCGATTCCAGACAACTCTGTGGCATCAATTCTTCTTTAGTGGCGAAGACATAGGCATCAATTCACTAAGCTTTATCAAACGCTTTATCAAACGTTTGATAATTTGCCTCATGGGTAAAATCTAATTTTGAAATCACTAAGGTGTAATATATTTATCAAATGAATTATGAATGAATGAATAAAACATTCGATAAATCTATAACACCTTAGTGAATTGAAAATTAGATTTTACCCATGAGGCAAATTATCAAACGTTTGATAAAGCATTTGATAAAGCTTAGTGAATTGATGCCTGTCTTTGCCACTAAAGAAGAATGATAAATCACAAATATCTGGCTCAAATCATTCATCGAGCTCTGAGGACTGAACTCCTATCATGGGCCTACAACTCCTCAGACAGGTGACTTTTGCATCTGCATATCTGAACATTATATTGTGGATTCCATGTGCCTGATCCCCTTTTTCACTTCTACTGATAATACGCCAAGTGGATAAAAACTTTCCCTTCCTCTTTTACATCAGGGAATAAGTTTCAATGGCTCATTATAATCACTGTTTCTGATAAGATTATTGGTTAAATACTAGCCTGTGAGACACAAACTTGCATTTAACCCTCCTGGCGGTCAATTGTTCTGCGGCTGCGTGGCCGCGGGAGGTTTTTCAAGCCTATTTTTTTTTTTAACATGTAGCTAACCCAGCGCTAGCTACATGATTCCCCCCTCCCTGCGGCCTTCCTCTCACCCCTCCGATCGCCGCCGGCAATCAAGCCCATCCGGAAATCCTGTTCTAAACGGGATTTCCTTCAGGGTTTCCCCCGTCGGAGTGATGTCATCGACGTCGTGACGTCACAGGGAGTCCCGATCCACCCCATAGTGCAGCCTGGCGGCGATTGGCCAGGCTGCGCAAGGGGTATGCGGGGGGGGCCTGTATCCCGGCGGGTAGCGGCGCATTGGCGGCGATCGACCCGAAAACTAATTTTTTTTTTATGAAAATAGACCCAGCAGGGCCTGAGAAATCCTCCGCGGCGGCTTACCCCGAGCTCAGCTTGGGGTTACCGCCAGGAAGGTTAAATATAGGTTATACTTTACATGTTAATTTTGCTTATCCTTAACTCATGTGAGCTACCAGTCTAACTCTCATTTTAGCCTATTATGCTCAGTTTGGAATGTATTTATATGACTACCTAGTTAATCATAACTTGCAATGATTTATTGGATACCCAATAACCTCTTTATTTTTCAAAAACGCACAAAGTTTTTGTCATCCCCACATAGCAAGATATATTATGCTACTTAAACTCTCTAGCTCCTCAAATACATAGATATATCTTCCACCTCCTATGATCATACCTTAGCTGATCTCCTCATAATAATAATAATATTTTAGGCCTTACAGTGTTGGCCCCTTATATGGTAAAGTCCTCCACGTGTGTTGGTAGATACCTTACCGCTCCCACCACAGTGAGCTTTTTTTTGCTCTCTAACCAAATTGTCCCAATTTATCTATTGCACAACTTGTTGTGCCACACCAGGATTCTTTCAAAACCAAATACGAAACCTACTCAACATCAGTATTATTGGCTTGCACAGCTCTGTACCATAATATATCTTGAGTGGAAACCAGATACCCTCAGCGTTGTTGTTAATGCACTTTCTCAAATACTACCTCTGTCCCTTTTTCCCTTTTTTTCTTGCCTTTCTATCCTGTATATCCTTAAACTCTCTTACATCTATCTTTAAGGGGTGTTTATACCCCCCAGTGGAAATATGAATACAATTACCAAAATGCATTGGAAGGTGCTTTCCTTAAATGTCAATGGGCTAACTAGCCCAGAAAAACGATCCATGCTACTGAATCGTCTACATAAAGAGAAGATTCATTTTGCACTGTTGCAGGAAACGCATTTTCCAAGTACATACGCACCTATACTGAAAAATTACAGATTTCCCACCTCCTACTATGCAGGATGCCCAATAGGGAAAACCAGGGGAGTATCAATTCTGATACATAAAAGCATTCCCTTCACTCTACTTGACCAAGAAATAGATCCTGAGGTCCGTTATATCTTTTTAAAAGGTAACGCTAATGACAAAATTATTACTTTAGCCTCAATTTACACGCCTAACTCAGGTCATCCAGCTTTCTTAGCCAAAACTCTAAACAACCTCCTTGGTTTTCATGAGGGCATGCTCCTGGTCGGAGGGGATTTAAATGTTCCCCTGAATCCATTGATTGACTCTTCTTCAGGTACTTCAGCTGTTTTATACAGGGCCCTGAATATATATAAAACAACATTTGGACAAGCTGTCATTGTGCAATGCCTGGAGGTTTTTACACCCAGACACAAGAGATTACACCCACTTTTCTGCCTCTTGCTCCAAATACTCCAGAATAGACTATCTCTTTCTAGATCTAGGCCTACTCAAATCTACAGAGATTGGCATCCATTCCCTTTCAGACCATGCCCCAATCACCATGACTCTTCAACTTCCAGAGAGACATCCCACTTCTCTGAGCTGGAAACTTAACCCTTTCCTGCTTAATGATAAACTCACCCAAGACCAACTGAGATCTCATCTTACTGACTATTTTAATACTAATACTAACTCAGCTTCCAATGATCTTCTCACTTGGGAAGCACACAAAGCTATGATGAGGGGTTTTCTGATGAAAATCGGAGCCAAAGCCAAAAGGAAAAAATAGAAATAATTAATGGACTCACTAACAAAATTAGATCCCTTGAAAATCAACATAAACAATCCCAAGCTTCAGAAACTCTGCAAGAACTCATTGAGTTAAGGAAGAACCTTCTATCTTTACTTAAGTTCCAAGTCAAGAATAAACTCATGATGACTAAAAAATATTCTATGAACAGGGCAACAAAAGTGGTAAAGTGCTTGCTAGATGCTTAAGAACCAAAATAGAAGCCACTCTCATTAAACAGATAGTCATAGGAGACCAGAGCAAGAGGCAGAAGGTGGAAGACATTGCAGAAGCCTTCCGTGACTTCTACAGTTCCTTGTATAACCTTCAAGCACCCCACAACTCTGCGGATTTGATCCAAATTTGAAAGGAAAAGATATGATCCTTCCTTCATAGTTTTGGTTTACCCAAAATTTCTCACGAAGCTCTTAAAGATTTAAATGTTCCTATCTCCACAGACGAATTCACAATGCTGTTAAATTCCTGAAACCAAGTAAATGCCCAGGCTCAGACGGCTTCTCTTCTCACTATTACACAATGTTTAAAACTGAGCTTGATACACCCTTTGTTAGAGCTTTTGGGACTCTATCTCCTGACTCACTCATACCCAATCAAACACCAGAAGCATATATAACAGTTATCCCTAAACCCGGTAAAGACCCCAACCAATGTGCAAGCTATAGGCCAATCTCACTGTTAAACCTTGACATAAAACTCTTTTCCAAAATACAAAATACTACCTTTAATCCCCAATGCTATCCATGCAGACTAGTCAGGATTTATTCTAGGCCAAGAAGCCAAAGACAATACAATTGGACTAATATCAGCAATTTCTGTGCGCTTGGTGGGTTTTTTTTAACTCTCAACCGACGAAGAAAGCATTTGATAGAGTTGCTTAGGATTTTATGTTAGCTACTTTGGATCATTGGTGGGTGGGAGATAACATGCTAAACTGGATAGCATCCCTTTACTCATGCCCATCAGCTCATGTTAGAGTGAATGGGTTTCTGTCCAATCCCTTTTCAATTACCAATGGAACGAGACAGGGGTGCCCCCTATTCCCACTAATTTTCATTATTACTCTTGAACCATTTTGAAATATGATACGTGCTGATGCCTCGATCCCAGGGATAACCATTAACAAGTCCACACACAAGGTCTCTGCTTTTGCAGACGACCTACTATTCTTTCTCAAATACCCACTGATCACCATCCCTACTCTGATGCTACGATTTAAAGAATATGGGGAATTGTCCAATCTTAAAATCATTTTTTCTAAATCACAAGCCCTATCAATCAACATTAAAAAAGTTGACGCTTGTAAATTGTCTCTCCCTCTTCAATGGTTCACAGTTTCTATTAAATATCAGGGGATAGCACTTCCATCTTCGATTAACGATCTATTCAATGTAAACTTTCAGCCACTAATACATCAACTTGTTAAAGACATAACCCAATGGGGTGGGAAAATGCATTTGTCATGGTTTGGCCGTCTTTCATCAATTAAAATGAACATACTCCCTCGTTTCTTATACATAAGCAAGTTGTCCCAATTATTTTCTCGAAAGGCTTCCTAGCATCATTTCAAAAACAAATTAACAACTTTCTTGGGGGACAAAAATCGACTTAAACATAAGATCTTAATCTTACCAAAATCGGATGGAGGTATTGGCCTTCCTGACTTAACTCACTACCATTGAGTCTCAACTCTCAGTAGAATATTTGAATGTTGTACTAATGAGACAAGTAAACCTTGGATCACTTTAGAGCAGGATATGATCTCACCTTCCCCCCCAATTATCAGAACTTTATCTTTCACCGAACATCCTCTGATCGAGGCCTCACACAAATCTTTTTTCCGTCTAAGTAAGACTCTAAAATTAGCTAATTTAAAAGGCCTTCTTACACCTATTAATTCCCACCAGGACAATCTATCTCCTTTTTAAAAGGTTGGATTGCAGAGCAACTACCTCGGCACAAGATTTTTTAGTGCTAGACAACATAAAACAAGTTTCTGATCTCTCACATCTGATAGAATCAGACAACTTCCCCTTATGGGAATACTTCCAAATTCGGAGCTTCCACAACTCATTAAAAACATAAAAGAATCATAGACATATGGTCTCATGGACATATTCCTACCTGATTGGGGTGACCTCTGGACAGGAAAAACTTCCATACCAATTAAAGTGGGAGACTGAATTGGGTAAGTCCTTTGATCGGAAGACTTGGGATTGTATCTTTGCTCTAGCTCATAAAAGCTCCCTTAATACCCTCACCCAGGAACAAAGCTTTAAAAGCCTCTCTTTTTGGTACAGGACTCCTACATTATTACACATAATAAATCCAAACAACCCTGAAACTTGCTGGCGATGTAATTCTGACCCAGGATCGCTTTTACATATCTTTTGGGACTTCCCACTGTTGAGACCCTTCTGGAAGGACGTTCACAATTGGATAAAATAAATCTCCACGTCTATGCTTGATTTTTTCCCCAGAAACTTATCTCTTGCATCATAATAAAATGTCATTTAAAGCATACAAAAAAATCAGTGAGCATGCACCTTATCAATGCAGCGAGAGCTACTGTACTGGCCCTATGGAGAGCTAACTCACCCCCCACTGTGAAGCAATGGTGGAGTAGGGTGAATTCAATAGAACAAATGGAAAATGTTATCCTAACGGCCCATGATAGATCTGAACAATTCTCTAAAACCTGGGCTGTATGGTTCCACTTTAAAGAAGCTGATGCATATAAAAATATAATGGGCTAGATTGTAACCTTTCTGAGTGAACAACTAAGATTGTGCCCCCGTGGGTCATTAAATATATTGTATACCTGTGCAGAGATGTGTTACCTGTATAAGTTAATGTCATACCTACACCCAGGGCCGGTCCTGGACTTTCTGCTGCCTGAGGCAAAGATCGTAAAGGCACCCCCCCGACTTTGTCATCCCCTTCATTGATTCTGTTCCCCTTGACATTTGCCAAGCCCCCCACCCCCCCCCCCCAATATGTCTACATAACATTACATCCCCCACACAACTGACCGTGAAGGAAAGCCTGAGTGATGCAGCAATGTGAGTGACTGACTCACCGGGGATTGGGTCTCCCTATGGGTCTGGCGGCGGGCCGGTGGCGAAGGGCGGGCATCCGCATCCAGCATGCATCCTGCACTGGCAGGCAGGGGACAGGCGGCTGAGGCCTGCGGCGGGCATGCTCCATCTCGGATCTCGTGCTAGGCCGGTGAGAGGTGGCCGGAGGCGGCAGCCGCCGCCAAAGGCAGCGTCACCAGCGTGCAGCCTTGGATTTGGATCAGACAGGAGAGGCCGCAGAGCTCGGACTCGGAGGTTGGCGGCATCATGTGGGTGGCACGTGGTAGGAGAACTGGCGGGCGGGCGGTGCACAGCCTAATGGGGGGCGGGGCGAATCTCAGAACACAGACAGTCCGGGCGGTCTCAGCGAAGCCGGAGGGGAGGGTCACTCAGGGTGTGTGCAGGCACGGGGTCGGAGGCACGGTCGGGCACCACACAGGAGCAGCCGGACTTCACTGCACTGCAGCCTGCACTCTCTCTCTCGTCTCCGCAGTCACTTCCTCTTTATGTCTGGTGCTGCCCCTTTACTTACTGCCGCCTGAGGAACCCGCCTCAGCCCGCCTCATGGGCGGGCCGGCCCTGCCTACACCAATATGATTTTCCCTTTCTCCCCATCCCTTATCTCTTTCATCTTCCTATTTCTTTACTATCCAATCTATGATATGAGAGACTACTCCTCCATGTGAAATGCTTACTTCTCTTTGAGGGCCTGGTAATACTCAACCTAACACAGTTTCAACTCAACTTAGCTTGTTTAAACCAAAGCCTGTTTTATATACATTGCTGTGCATTACTTGATTAATTTGTATTTGTTGTGAATATACACTGCATCTCCTACTCCTGACAGTGCATAAGTATTGTTGACACTTATGTATCCATCATCTCTCATATTTCTATCTTGCAAATAGCTAGAATAACTACTTTATCTATGAATATGTAACTTCTTGATAGATAAGTGTTGTTGAATATACATTTAACCTTTATCCCACCTTTGGATGATGTTTGTACTTTTTTTTTTTAAATGCTAAATAAACATTTGAATGCAAAAAAAAAAAAAAAAAAGAACTACTCACCATATCTCACATATGTTACAAGATTCTATTAATTCTCCAGGATTATAATATTTTCCTATCTGATCATAGCAGCCACATATTTCTACACATTTCATGCTGAATTCCTCATAATATGGCTTATCAGGCGGGCATGTTGGATAGCAGCCTGAGGAAAGACAAGTTACATGTAAACAGGACTAGATTTTTACTTTTTACTGCCCAAGGCCACTATCACCAGCCGCCCTCTGACCAACAGCAACCCCTCCCATGAACACACACTTTAACTGGTCCCTGAAATCAATATATTGAAGACCTTGGTGGTGCTATTTTTAAATTTACATAGCACAGACAATGTAGCAGATTCAAGCTCCTCATCAGTCTCTCACCAGGTGGTGGGCACATTTTATTTTTCTTTAGAGTGGGGGTCACTTTCTTTCTGTACCTGCACCCTGGAGCTTATCTGACCTATCTGTAAGCCCCTGCAGCACAGCGTGGGCTTTTCAGCTATCAGAGTCACATATGATGTGATACAAAAAACTTTTCTGCCCCTCCGGGGGGGGATTTGTGATGATTCTTATGTGTATGCTCCGCTTCTGCCCCCTCTGAAGGTCCACGGATTCCAGCATCATTGGCTATCATTCATGAAAGTGCTGTCAGTATGGAGAATGAGTGCAGGAAAACACCGCTGGCGGTGTTTTAGACTTTTGGGTGGGCATTCATAAAAAAGTCTCCATGTGCGGTAGCAGTGTGGAGATTCCCCGAACTAGGCTGGCGGTAGACAGGCGGTAGGCAGGCGGAGACATGGAAGCTGCCGAGTTGATACATTTCTCCATGTTCCGCTCTGCTGCAGCTGCCTGGGGCTGGGAGGTCTGTGTGTCTCCATTCACTTACATTGTTATTGCCACATCAGAGGGAGCGGTACTTCCCGACCTCACACCGCTTGAGGTGATCTTTATGAATTAACATTTTGCTACATTTGTTCCGATAATCACCGCACAAGGCGGTGATTTATCACGCTGCTCGGTAGTGTCATTTTTTCATGCGGAAAGAGCCTTTATGAATGCTGACTTTGCTAAGTGGTCGGTAAAGTCAGCTGTTTTAAGCATTTCCGCATGAGGAAATGCTTTATGAATGATAGCCATTGGAGGAATTTTGAGTTGGCGGTATTTCAGGGCAGTCTTTGAAGGCTGCATGGATACGGATCATCACCATATTTGTTTATTTTTTTCTGTTTTAGTGTCCCCTGGTGGACGATCTGGATGTGTATTGCCTGTTTTTATATATGGTACTTTTCCTTACGGTGGCCAGCTGGTAGCCAGGATATCTGATGCATCTACTCCATTCGGTCCACAGCATCTTCTCTTTCTCTTTTTTTTGTTATTTGTGTGACTTGTGTTATGCATCTGGGCCCTCTTTTCCATGAATTTTTGTTTTAGTGATGCCTTTACCTGGGCATTGCCACATTTCCACACTTTGCCCAGATATCTGTAATTAGGCAGATTTCCATATTTTTCTCAGATTAACGCATATGCAATGCGATGTTCTAGTTTGCGGTATAATTTTTTTCTAGCATGTGGTTAGTGTTCCACCTCCCAGAAGTATGCTTGAGTTATGATGGTGGTGATGGTCCTAGTCCACGCAGTCTCCCATTAGGCCTGATTTTAGGTATGCTTTTTTGATTGGTTTATATGAATTTCACTGTTCACAAGCACTGATTGGGTCTATATGAAAAGGGCGCCGGTAAAAAAGGGCGCCTGGTGGAGCCCATATATACCAACTTCGGCTACAAAAAAGGCACCTGGTGTAGCCCATATAAACTTCGGCTACAAAAAAGGCGCCTGGTGTAGCCCATATAAAAACTTCTGCTACAAAAACACTCCAGGGTGTGTAAATTACTATTCCCCCTCCAGGCCACCATGGATAGTGGGGGAATGAAATAATTCGGCTCCCAGCACTTGTAGCCCATATAAAAACATAGGCTACAAAAATAATAATAATAATATTATGGGCTACAAAGGGGCACCTTACTGTAGCTGAAAACCTTGTAGCCGAAAAAAATATGGGCTACAAAGGGGCGCCCTACTGTAGCCGAAAACCTTGTAGCCGAAAAAATATGGGCTACAAAGGGGAGCCCGCTTGTAGCCTATATCAAAACTCGGGCGCCCTTTTCTCCACCTTGTAGCCCATATTTCCAGAAATAACATTGATGTCTATGGCGGTGCCCTTTTCATACAGGCAGCTCGGGCGCCCTTTTCAACCGATACCCATTGATTGGTTAGTGCTGTATTACCATGGATATTTAAGGAGGCAGTGAAGTTGTGTTCGTTAAGCACCTTACTCTGGCTTGTAGATGGACAAATCTTTGTCTGAAACAGCTCCTGGCCGGTGTCTGTCAGTGGCATATGGTCTATCTAATCTCACGATTTGCAACATAAATGCTGCTGCATTCTTTACTTCGTTTGTTTGTATCTAGCCGGATGATGTTCTGTGTAGGGTCTATGGACTCATTTATTATGGACTGAAGTGTTATTTGCCTGGCTTTTTATATCTGTTGCCACCACAATATTTAAGATTTTCCAAATAAAACAAAAGGTTTCATTGGATTTGCTTATAGTGTGCTGGTCCGTGAAATACAATAATTGAAAGCTTAGGTCACAGATAGTAAGCTGCTCCCATTCTCTGCCTCTTTGTACTCTGGGTCCCAGACCCAGCCATCCATTGCCACCTGCTGTGATCATGTGCACACTCTATGGAGGAAGCAGGGTGGCCATGCCCTGGGATTGGGAGAGTGTTTGCAGCAGAGTGCACAGACAGCACCACCATTAGGAATAGTGTGGTCGAGCACTTGCCACTGTGCCCCACATATTTGGCAGCTTAACTGGCTGCGTGTGCCAAACCGCTGTCCGTCCTTTTCTTCCTGGTGCCCTAGGCCATAGCCTTTATGGCCATGCCTGAAATTTGTAGATTCAGTAGGAAAGACCAGTACTCAGCAATAGTTAGACCACATCAAAATACAGCATGGTTCACACTACACCATGCCACTGCCAATACACCATGTCAAACTAGAACAGAAAGAAATCCACGTTGGGCACCAGTGTTACTTCACCATAAAGCTGTTTATTGTTCAGCAAATGCTCTGCTGAACGATAAAAAGCTTTATTGTGAAGAAACGCCTGTGCCCACCCAGGATTTCTTTCTGTTCCAGTTCGTGCCTGAAATTTGGCCATGCATGCAAATATCATTAAGATATAGCTGCTATGAACATACAGTATGTGTGGTGAGTAATAATATCACTGTCAGGATCTGTGCTTCTGTTGTCCTGCTGGTGGCATCATTAGTGAACTTTGCTGTGAACTTCCACTGTCAACCAGCAGATGTCTCCCTTGTTGCTGAGAACTGTGCAGTTCCCCGGATCACCAACAGGTGGAACTATAATGTCAGGATCTGTGCCTCTGTTGTCCTGCTGGTGACATCACTAGTGAACTTTGCTGTGAACTTCCACTGTCAACCAGCAGATGTCTTCCTTGTTGCTGAGAACTGTGCAGTTCCCTGGATCACCAGCAGATGGAACTATGAGAGCTTTCTGAGAGATCACCTGATCAATGTGCTGCTATTTAAGACCAGACTTCCTAGCAGCACATTGCTAGGTCATTCTGTTTGCTTGTGTAGTATTGTAACTCTGGCCATTGATTCTGTGTTCCCTGTTTCCTGCCTTGCCTTGCCTTATTACGCTGAATTCCCGGTATCGATCCTTGCTAGCCTGACCTTTCTCTGCCTGATGTTATTGCCTGAGCCTGATTTCCTGGTTTAACTCTTGCTTGTATGACTTCCCTTTGTGTATGCTGATTTGGATTATTCATTGCTGTATATATTCTGATATTTTGTGTGTTGCTGTATATATTCTGTATAGCTAGATAGATAGTTAGGGGTTCTGGTATTGTGCTGCACCACGTATTGTTTGATTGTATGTGTATGGTGGATGTATATTTGAATTGCTGCACCTTTGTAAATAAAACATGCTTTTTACTTTCAAATCCAACCTGTGCAGTATTTTCATATATGTGATTTCTTGCTCTTGCAATGTCTTGATACAAATCTGCATGTGCAGATCCTTACAATCACATGTGGGAATATGACATGAAAGGAATATGCTACGTTTTTATTTTTATGAATTTCAGTTTCCTGATAGTCATACTGAGTTTTTGGCTTTTAAAGTACCTGAGTCACACAGCTGCCCACAGTCATGGATTCAGATCGTCTGGCCGGCACAATCATTGCGAGTGAGTCATAGGGATGACCAATTCTAGTGAACTTTAAGTACATTATTTTCTATTACCTTCTACTAGGAGAGCATCTTTTGTGCAAATTCCTGATGGGTTTCTACAGGTTTTCAAACAGCCAGATCCACAGGCATCATAGTGAAACTCACAATCCTCCTTATCATTGTAATAGTCACAGAACACAGCTGTATAGAGAGAAAATGCATATTTGTCATACATGAATTTATGGGCTAAGCCATGGGCACAATAGCAAAATAGGTGTTTCATTTTAATACAATTTCAAATACTGTATCAAAATGTTGGTCAATGCAAGAAATTGTTTGCTAAATCCGTTAGTTCTCAGCTGTTCTATTACATTAAAGAGAATCTGTACTCTAAAATGTTTACAGCAAAAAGCATACCATTCTATTCATTATGTTCTCCTGGGCCCCTCTGTGCTGTTTCTGCCACTCCCTGCTGCAATCCTGGCTTGTAATTAACAGTTTTAGGCAGTGTTTACAAACAAACTAACCAGCTTGTGATAGGCTCACATAAGCAGAGTGTGTGAGTCATACAGAGCCTGCCGAGGGTGTGTATCGCTTCTATCCAATCACAAGCAGCCCTGCACATTCAACACATTCAAGCCTTAGCCCGACAGAGCCGACAGAAGGAAACAGATTAGATCATATAACAGAGATAACACAGCCACTGTGCAATTAGGAAAGGCTGCAGTAAGCCAGAGCACATTAGAACAGGCAAAGGAACTTATAGGATAGAAGAACTAAGGCTGAACATTTTGTTACAGAGTCTCTTTAATGATGTAAGGGCTGTTTTCCACTTGCCGCATTTAATTCGATTTTTCAGATCTTTCCACATTTACTAATCACAAGGGCACCATGATTGACATAGTAATAAGGGCTATTCGATTTTAACTAAACGCCAACACAGTGTATGCTGCATTAATGGGAGAGCAAGAAAACCACATGTTTTTTTTAGGTTCCAACAATTAAAAAACATTTTTTTTTTAACTTTACATTTATTTTTAAATAATTTCTAAAGGCACTTTTTGCAGTCGGGTGTAATGCTGGGGAAGCATACTTTGTGTCAGCGTCTGTGCTCAAGACTATGTAGCTGGGTAATGGAAGAGGCTGCACAGATGGACACAGGAGTAATGAACAAGGAAACAAGATTGCCCAGAGCAACTGCAGCTCTGGGCCGCCTATCAGGCTAGATGCTATGTGATACAATACACAACAGATGTAGTCAGTAACAGGCTAGGGTACACGTTAGATACGAAGGCTGCGGTACAATGGACTAGGCAGAATCAGAGTCGGTAACAGGCTAAGGTAATACACGTTAATTCAGAAAAATAACAAACGGCTCAACTAACGGATAAATATATATTCGCAGATCTGCATATATATTTATCAAGAAACTAGCTAAAGCACAAGTAATGACAATTAACAAGACAAATAACAGACTGACAGACGGAATGCTTTCCAATTTAGTCGCTGCCCCAGGGACTGCAACATTCACACTGACATAGACAAGACTAACAGGTAGGAGCGTAACTAATGGCAACCGCTGCTTTAGTTACCTCCTCAAGAACAAGGCAAGAAGGAATACTACCAGTCACCAATGTGGTGCTGGCAGAATCCAAGCTATCAGGATCAGAAGGACTTTACTGTATCCCCGCGGATACAGCAAACGTCCAAGCAAGAAACAAGATTAAACAATGCAATATACAATTCACATGAATGACCTAGCAACAACTCAGAGAGCTAAAACACTATGTCGGGTGGAGTCTGAAATGGGAGGCAGACTTTTATGTGGACATCAGCCAATGGATGCAGGTATGCGAATTTCCACACAGCTGAATGGTAATCACTCAATCCTGAGCCAGCTTGATTACAAGCTGTTAGCTGAAGGACTCTCATAACAAATACATGCAATATTATGCAACAATATGCATGTAAGAAATCCAGGGCTATCTGGCTGCAGTTCAACTGCAGCAAGCAATAGGAGGAATCCTGACAGCATCCTGAACTGCTCTGAACTGTAGAGTGATTGCAAATGACAATGAGACTTATTGCAAATGCGCAACTGAATGCAAGCAGTTAAGTTAGAACTGCCGGGTTGCAGTTCCACTGCAACCGACAGAACATGCTACAGGAGAGATCCTCACGCGGGGGACTCCGCAGGAGGTCAGATACTCCGTCATTGTTTGATAGACTTTATGGGGGCAACTCTCTGTGTAAAGGGTTAATTTCTTCTCTCTATGAGAATATGCTGGTAGCCCTAGCAGACCCTAAAGCCAGATATATACTGGACTGGGAGGCTGAGCTGGGGATTGCTTTCACTTATAAGCAGTGGTCCACCATTTTGTGAAAGAATAAGGAAGACTTCTACTTCCCCTTGCCTTAAAGGAGCAGCTACTAAACTAATGATGAGATGTTATAATACCTCTTTGAAACCACATAAGATTTTCAGGGGTTGTGGAGTGGCGAGTGGACTCCTTCATATTTTTGGGGATAGCATTAAAGTGCAAACATTTTGGACAGATGTATGGGACATTTTTAAGAGGGCCACCACTGTTTCTGTGTCTTGCACCCCAGTTCAGGCTCTTTTATACGCTGATGCCACAGCAGTTCCTGGTGCATTTAGGCGACTTGCACTTGCGACTTGCATATTAGCAGCTCAGCGGGTTATTGCATTTTATTGGAAATGATCTACTCTTCCACTTTTGCAGTTTCACAGAGAGTTGACCCGATTATGGTTACTGATAGGTTGGCTCATGCTATATGTTCCACTAGTGAGAATTCCATTTATATTTAGCTTAGGCCCGGTTCACATTAGCGGTGGCTATCCGGAATAGCCGTGCCGGAGCCGCACCGCATGCTGGCCGGACGAAACGGACGCACGGCATAGCAATGTTAAGTCTATGCCAGGGTTCACATGTGTCCGTTTCGTCCGGACCGGAGCCGGACCGGATCCGGACTCCGGTGTCCGTTCCAACATGCGCTATTTTTTGGTCCGGCTCCTCCGGCAGCCGTATCCGGGGCGGAGCCGGACTGCACCATCCGGCCAATGGAAACCAATGAGAACCGGAGAGCGCACAACACACTGGCAAAAAATCCGGATGTTCTACCCCACTTCCTATGCGGATTTTTGCGGCGATATTGGCTGGGGACACATGGGCAAGCATTTTGGAGTGGAGCAGCACAGCTGGATCCGGATCCGGAGATGTTGGCAGCATGTCGGAGGTGGAGGTGAGTGCTAAACAGCAGAGGGCCTGATTCCACAGGTCCCCCTTCTGCTGACCTCCCAGATTTTTTTTATACAGGTTGTACTCTTTAAGAATCCGGATCCGGACCGCAACCGTGTTCATACCGCACGGAAACCGTATGCAACCGGACCGGATCCGGACAGGAACCGTACGGTTCAGGTCCGATCCGGCTCCGGTGCGGTCCGGACATCCGGTGCGGTTTTTGCAAAACCGCAAGTGTGAACCGGCCCTAAGTGGTCTGCTTATAGATCAGTGCAGCACCCTGTTTAGTAGTATTTGTCTCCTGCATACCACATCACCATATTTTGTACTGCATGTGCATCAAACCTGGAGCATTGCTGTTTTGTTTAATTGTTAATTGTTACTCCTATTTGCGGTGTGGTTGTTTTACTGTACTTATCTACATGCACATATCTTTTATATTTACTTGATGTACATTTATATATGTTTGTATGGCTCTTTGATGGCATTTGTCTTTTTTTTTATTCAATAAACGCCTTTGTAAATTAAAATAATTTCTATAAACAGAAATCACAAACGAACGAGCAATAATCACATGGCAAGGCAGACACAGAGTATATATAAAATCCCGATTGCAAAGTGGGGGAGCCGTGTTCTGAAATCTGCATTGCATCTGTGAGTTAGACCTTGATTTAGTACTGCTAAAGATAGAAGAGGGCTGGAGTGATTCAGTGAACCTGGGCTGGATTCTTTAAAAACTGTCTGCTACTAAATGGCAAAAGTTTACAAGCCTCTTCAGTGTCTTGTCAGATCATACTGAAGATCGTTTAATGGTTAAAGAAGTTAATTGAATTGAACATAAACATATGAAATAATGAATTGTATGTGTAGTACGGCTATGAAATAGAACATTAGTAGCAAAGAACTAATATTGTCTCATATAGTCTCATATAGTTTCCAGTACAGGAAGAGTTAAAGGGTACCAGAGATGTACCCTAGCTAAAAAAATGAAAAAGAAGTTATACATACCTGGGGCTTCCTCCAGCCCCATACACACTGATCGATCCCACGCCGCCATCCACTGCTGCCCGCTTCTACGAGAACCAGCTCCCATCGCTGACGTTATCGGAGCTGGCCTACGCAGGAGAAGTGCGTCCTCTACGTATCTCTCCATACACTACTGCAGAGATACGCAAAGAGTGCACCTCTGCTATGCTTAGACTGGCTCCAACTGATGGATCAGCGTGGAGCCGGTTTTCGTAGCTGCGGGCAGAGGAGGATGGCGGCGTGGGATCGATCAGCACGTATGGGGCTGGAGGAAGCCCCAGGTATGTATAACTTCTTTTTCATTTCAGCTCTGGTTCCCTTTAAGAAACTTCAGTTATATATGCAAAAGAGCTTCTTTGAGCTCCCCAACCCAACTTTGGTTGGAGACAGTCCTGTTTTCTGAAGCACTGATGCATCAAAGAAACAGTGAGAGGAAGCTTTAGATAAGGTTTTACTGCAAAGGAGTTCAAAGGGTCATTAGCTCTACTCTGTTTCATAGTTTAAAATAAAAAGTGTGGTTTGTAATTGCAAATATAACAGAATGATACACTGTTATTAAAAAAGGCTATATAACTGAAAATAAAATTATGAGACTCTTTTCTTTGCTACTAATGTTATATTAATTATGTGTTTTATGGGGTCTGACGGGGCGCAGGAGGGTCTTTGGAGGAAACTAACTAGCAACAGAGGCTGGGCTCTATAGACAGACCCAGCCTCTGTATATGGATTGCGATGGAAGAACCCCGCCTCGGGTTCTCTTTAAAGGTATTCTATTCGTAAGGTTTGAAAATTTCTCCTTGGGAATACTTAGATAAAATGTTAATAGGATATGTGCCAGAGTCACTGAACTTATTTAAGGCTGTACGGTAAATGGTGAATGCCTCTAATAATAACTACAGAACACATTTCCATATAGGGTAATAGCAAGGGGAGAACAAATGGATCCTTATGGTGTGTATTTTACCATTATGGGAGCAGGAAAAGAAAAATACATCACAAAGGAGTCTGTAGACTCTGAACTCTAATAATGATGGACCCTGTTTACCTGAAGAAAAAAAAAAGATTAAAAAAAGCCTTAAAGTGGACCCAAATTAAAAATACAAGATTTCAGAAATAAAATCTATTTTCTAAATTATAATAATAAATAGCAGCCTTTTTTCAGCGGCATGATGACAAATATAAAATATTTTACATTTATTGGAGGAACCCCTCCCTTCCTTTCAAATTGCCGGGAATTTTTCCGGCAAACTGGTGGAGTAGATGGTGTCTGGCAATGGAGGAATTGCTAATGGCTGCCCCCAGTATAACCCTAGTTATGAAAAGAGAAGGGTGAAAAGCATGCATTGAAATGCTCATAGGCTTGAAGGAGTGTTTATTTATCTTTGTATGTGTCAGAGTGGTGCAACTAAATATTTTTAATTAAAAAAATGTTTGGTTTGGGTAAGCTTTAACATGATTTTGTGGATTTTTGAGGATGCTCGGAATAGAAGCTTTACTCCAAAAATAAGCTTTAGTAACAGTTCATGAAAATATCAATTTCAATAGTGTCCTAGAGTATATACATGTAAAAAAGCAATTGTAAATAGAACACAGCATGACAGATAGACCCTTCACCAAGAAAAGCAGACAACCCCAAAAGAAACACACTCAAAAGACCCCACAGAACTTAAAACAATAAAGCCTGGTATACATATCCAATTTTGATTGGCCAATGACTGACCAATTTTACTACCTCTGTATAGCATGAGGGGCAACATATTTGCAATACTAAGAACTATGAACAGACTCAAACTACTTGGAACTGGTAGAATTGGCCAATCATTAGCCAATCAAAATTAGATGTGTGTATGTGCCCTCATTTTAATAATAATTTTACATAGAAAAAGGAAATATATAAAAGGGAATATATTTTAACAAAACCTTTGTCCCGCGCTTCTCTAAGTTGTTGTGCATTCTGTCTCTTTGGTATGCATTGCATGCAACAGCTGTGATAGTGTTTCAGTTAAAATGCCTAGATATAAACTGATCCATAAGGAAACATGCATATGTTCTTCATCTGTGCTGCACATCAGATGTGTGTTGTATTAAAGCTCACTGCAACTGATTCACTGTAAGCCAGCCCTTAAAGCAGCAGGGACAGCCATACTATCCCAGGGAAAAAAACACATATGTAAGTAGACAAGTACTTGTTCTACTTACTTAACAGATGTATTGTACTGTCCAAGTTCCTAGAAACTGCAGTGTCATAGCTAGCTTGATTTGTAAACACATATGAGCACAGCATAGATCAGATTTCAGCAGCTCACTGAACTGCCCTCAGCCAATCAGAGAGGAACAGGAATGTGGGAGGGGTGATGACAAACTTCCTTCTGTCGGCAATGGCAAAAATAGAGCCAGGCTGACTGAGATAAGATTTATTGCAGCAGAAACATTTCTGAATAGATTGGAGTGCTTGCAATGCAGGATAAGGTTGCAGGCTGCATATTGAACACAGAGCAGTGGGTAAATGGAATTTGAATTTGTGGCTGACAATCACTCTTTAAATAACATTCATTAAAACTCAATAAGGAAGGGGCATTGTGGAAGATGGCCCGGATGTGGAAGATGGCAGCAGGGGATTGTTAGCCATGAGTTAGGTGGTTTCAGTGAATGCTCACAGCTGCATAGGGCCTGCTTTAAGCGTGGTCATAGACGTAAAGTTATCATGGCTAAGGCAGTGCAGCAGAATTTTCAATGTAATTCAGGTGAGGGCAAATGCTGGACCCCGAATTACGTGTCTCTCTGAGTTGCTATGACTTGTAGGGGGAATCAGTGCTTTTTTGACGCAGGGACGCAGAGACACTGCTGAGAGCTGGGGGAATGACGCGCGGCAGAGGAGAACGGGTCCCAAAGTGAGGCGGGCGGGTGCACGCGCAGCGTATGCATGAGCAGTATGCTCGTGAATAATTTTAAAAGAGAGACCAGTGCGGGGGTGGGGGACGTGCGGCCACAGCCTAGCACCCATTTTTAAACGGGCCTTAGGCCTAGTAGTATATAACACCGCCCAGAATTTCAGTGGCAGCAGGGTGAGGCATCATTCAGTTTACCCTGCATCCAACTGATCAGACAACGGCATAATGTGTACACTGATAGCCGCCAGGGATGGTCGTAGTCAGCCAACTTCGCTACGCTGGAACTACGCGTAGTTTTATGCAATTACGCTTCGTCAAACTACGGCTTCGAAATCAAATATTCGCTTCGTATGCATTTCGTAGAATACGCGTTAAAATACGCAATTACGCGTAGTGCGAAGCGTAGGGTATGCGGATGCTTATGCCTGCATGCAGAAAATTTTACGCATTAATTCCTCTTTAGATGTTTATCCCGGGAACTCTACTATGCGTACATTCCCCTTTCCAATGCGTAAATTTGTAAGCATACAATTGTACGCGGAAAAATAGACGCGAGTAATGCATACGTAGTTCACTACGCAATACACATGTTAACTACGCATAGTAAGCGTAAGCTACGCGTAGCGGTACTTCGCTACGCGTAAATTCGTAAGCGTAGTTCTGCAACTTCACCTACGAACTATGATGCGTAGATGCAAACTAGGATGCGTAAATTCGCACTGGCGTAGTTTTTGCTCATCCCTGATAGCCGCCTACCTTTGCACTGCATTGATTAATACAAAGCTAGTAATGGTGGTGTTTAAAAGGTTTAACAATCCACTGCTCTAAGGAAGTAAGATGGTTGATATTGTCCAATAAATATTTGATCAGTGAGACATTGATAATTTGCCAGATCACATTAATGACGCTTAGCGTTTGGTGGGCATTAGTCATGATTGCAACCTTTTTGTATGTGAAAACAGTGCACAGAAGAAAAAGGAAATCGTTTTATGACAATTAGTTCTGAGCACTATTTTCCACATCAAAAATGTTCATGTCCATCAATTTCTATTTTTAACCTGCTACCCTTTTTTAAAAATTGTTACTGATACTTACGACAAAGCCTTGGAGTTCTCCACTCAACACAGATGCAGTGAGAAAGGCACACCTGGGCATAGGCGGCTATTGCAGTGCAAAGGCAATCACAGTCTCCTCCTTCATCACAAGCACAGGAATCTTTCACACAAGCTTCATAATAGTTACTTGGGTCCTCCTTTAAACAAAAACAAAACACAAAATCATGAAGATCTGATTCATACATTTTTCGCAAAAATATCCATCACTTATCTATCCGGCTAGTGTAGAAAGGCTGCTAACTCAAGTTCCCTATCAGCAGTGCCAGAATTCTGCGAAGGCCACAAAGCTGGTATAAGAAGAAGGGCAGCAGAACTTGGAGAGACAAGAGGTCACATGTCAAAATAACTCCTCTCACCTGGTCTGCAGCACCCTGCTTTGCTCTGCTGCCTGGATTCCAGATTTCCCTGTATCTCCCTTACTTCCTGGTGTGTATTGACAGTCAGCATCTGCTGTCACCTGATGATACAAAGTATGATGGACATACAAGCTGCTGTGAGAAGTGCCAGTAGAGAGCAGTAATCCTCAGTTTGGTGAATTTTCATGCACCTATTCATATTCACGGACAGGAATTATCAGCTCTGCTAAGTTCTAGCTCCCCCTCACTGCTGTCAGATAGTGTTGGGCGAACATCTAGATGTTCGGGTTCGGGCCGAACATGGCCGCGATGTTCGGGTGTTCGACCCGAACTCCGAACATAATGGAAGTCAATGGGGACCCGAACTTTTGTGCTTTGTAAAGCCTCCTTACATGCTACATACCCCAAATTTACAGGGTATGTGCACCTTGGGAGTGGGTACAAGAGGAAAAAAAAATTTAGCAAAAAGAGCTTATAGTTTTTGAGAAAATCGATTTTAAAGTTTCAAAGGGAAAACTCTTTTAAATGCGGGACATGTCTGTTTTCTTTGCACAGGTAACATGCTTTTTGTCGGCATGCAGTCATAAATGTAATACATATAAGAGGTTCCAGGAAAAGGGACCGGTAACGCTAACCCAGCAGCAGCACACGTGATGGAACAGGAGGAGGGTGGCGCAGGAGGAGAAGGCCACGCTTTGAGACACAACAACCCAGGCCTTGCATGAGGACAAGAAGCGTGCGGATAGCAATTTGCATTTTGTCGCCATGCAGTCATAAATGTAATACAGATGAGAGGTTCAATAAACAGGGACCGGAAACGCTAACCCATCACAGATGTTCATTGTTCATGTTACTTGGTTGGGGTCCGGGAGTGTTGCGTAGTCGTTTCCAATCCAGGATTTATTCATTTTAATTTGAGTCAGACGGTCTGCATTTTCTGTGGAGAGGCGGATACGCCGCCGATCTGTGACGATGCCTCCGGCAGCACTGAAACAGCGTTCCGACATAACGCTGGCTGCCGGGCAAGCCAGCACCTCTATTGCGTACATTGCCAGTTTGTGCCAGGTGTCTAGCTTCGATACCCAATAGTTGAAGGGTGCAGATGGATTGTTCAACACAGCTACGCCATCTGACATGTAGTCCTTGACCATCTTCTCCAGGCGATCGGTGTTGGAGGTGGATCTGCACGCTTGCTGTTCTGTGTGCTGCTGCATGGGTGTCAGAAAATTTTCCCACTCCAAGGACACTGCCGATACCATTCCCTTTTGGGCACTAGCTGCGGCTTGTGTTGTTTGCTGCCCTCCTGGTCGTCCTGGGTTTGCGGAAGTCAGTCTGTCGGCATACAACTGGCTAGAGGAGGGGGAGGATGTCAATCTCCTCTCTAAAGTCTCCACAAGGGCCTGCTGGTATTCTTCCATTTTGACCTGTCTGGCTCTTTCTTCAAGCAGTTTTGGAACATTGTGTTTGTACCGTGGATCCAGAAGGGTATAAACCCAGTAATTGGTGTTGTCCAGAATGCGCACAATGCGTGGGTCACGTTCAATGCAGTCCTAGGCCGAAGAGGTCATAGCCTAGGGTCACAAAACCTGTTTATTTGGGCAATTTCAACGGTGGCGAGTCTGACGTACATAAATCGCAGCAATGGCCGTTAGCAACGTCTGAATCTCACGAAATGTCTCATGCAGGTAGAAGACATATTGTTAGACTTGGATTCCAAAGATGGGGTCCCTACATCTCTGCAAACCAGAGTTACAGGGGTCCAAAATTGGTAAAATCCCCCATAGGATTGCATTGCCTCCCTATTTCACTTTCCAAAATCTCACATCTTTTCAAAGGGCAATGGCTCAGCAGTACCAAATTTTCTAGCATTGTAGGGACCCCTAGGGGGAACATGACTGGTGAGTTTCGGGCCCCTAGGCCGAAGAGGTCATAGCCTAGGGTCACAAAAACCTGTTTATTTGGGCTATTTCAATGGTAGTGATGGTGACGTACATAAATCTCAGCAATGGCCGTTAGCAAAGTCTGAATCTCACGAAATGTCTCATGCAGGTAGAAGACATATTGTTAGACTTGGATTCCAAAGATGGGGTCCTTACATCTCTGCAAACCAGAGTTACAGGGGTCCAAAATTGGTAAAATCCCCCATAGGATTTCATTGCCTCCCTATTTCACTTTCCAAAATCTCACATCTTTTCAAAGGGCAATGGCTCAGCAGTACCAAATTTTCTAGCATTGTAGGGACCCTTAGGGGGATCATGACTGGTGAGTTTTGCCACTGCTGACTAAGCCATTGCCCTTTGAAATGGTGTGAGATTTTGGAACGGTAAATAGGAGGCCCAATGAAATCCTATGGGGGTTTTTACCAATTTTGGACCCCTGTAACTCTGGTTTGCAGAGATGTAGGGACCCCATCTTTGGAATCCAAGTCTAACAATATGTCTTCTACCTGCATGAGACATTTCGTGAGATTCAGACGTTGCTAACAGCCATGGCTGCGATTTATGTACGCCACCATCACTACCATTGAAATAGCCCAAATAAACAGGTTTTTGTGACCCTAGGCTATGACCTCTTCGGCCAAGGGGCCCGAAACTCACCAGTCATGTTCCCCCTAAGGGTCCCTACAATGCTAGAAAATTTGGTACTGCTGAGCCATTGCCCTTTGAAAAGATGTGAGATTTTGGAAAGTGAAATAGGGAGGCAATGCAATCCTATGGGGGATTTTACCAATTTTGGACCCCTGTAACTCTGGTTTGCAGAGATGTAGGGACCCCATCTTTGGAATCCAAGTCTAACAATATGTCTTCTACCTGCATGAGACATTTCGTGAGATTCAGACTTTGCTAACGGCCATTGCTGCGATTTATGTACGTCACCATCACTACCATTGAAATAGCCCAAATAAACAGGTTTTTGTGACCCTAGGCTATGACCTCTTCGGCCTAGGGGCCCGAAACTCACCAGTCATGTTCCCCCTAAGAGTCCCTACAATGCTAGAAAATTTGGTACTGCTGAGCCATTGCCCTTTGAAAAGATGTGAGATTTTGGAAAGTGAAATAGGGAGGCAATGCAATCCTATGGGGGATTTTACCAAATTTGGAGCCCTGTAACTCTGGTTTGCAGAGATGTAGGGACCCCATCTTTGGAGCCCAAGTCTAACAATATGTCTTCTACCTGCATGAGACATTTCGTGAGATTCAGACGTTGCTAACGGCCATTGCTGCGATTTATGTACGTCAGACTCGCCACCATTGAAATTGCCCAAATAAACAGGTTTTGTGACCCTAGGCTATGACCTTTTCGGCCTAGGACTGCATTGAACGTGACCCACGCATTGTGCGCATTCTGGACAACACCAATTACTGGGTTTATACCCTTCTGGATCCACGGTACAAACACAATGTTCCAAAACTGCTTGAAGAAAGAGCCAGACAGGTCAAAATGGAAGAATACCAGCAGGCCCTTGTGGAGACTTTAGAGAGGAGATTGACATCCTCCCCCTCCTCTAGCCAGTTGTACGCCGACAGACTGACTTCCGCAAACCCAGGACGACCAGGAGGGCAGCAAACAACACAAGCCGCAGCTAGTGCCCAAAAGGGAATGGTATCGGCAGTGTCCTTGGAGTGGGAAAATTTTCTGACACCCATGCAGCAGCACACAGAACAGCAAGCGTGCAGATCCACCTCCAACACCGATCGCCTGGAGAAGATGGTCAAGGACTACATGTCAGATGGCGTAGCTGTGTTGAACAATCCATCTGCACCCTTCAACTATTGGGTATCGAAGCTAGACACCTGGCACAAACTGGCAATGTACGCAATAGAGGTGCTGGCTTGCCCGGCAGCCAGCGTTATGTCGGAACGCTGTTTCAGTGCTGCCGGAGGCATCGTCACAGATCGGCGGCGTATCCGCCTCTCCACAGAAAATGCAGACCGTCTGACTCAAATTAAAATGAATCAATCCTGGATTGGAAACGACTACGCAACACTCCCGGACCCCAACCAAGTAACATGAACAATGAACATCTGTGATGGGTTAGCGTTTCCGGTCCCTGTTTATTGAACCTCTCATCTGTATTACATTTATGACTGCATGGCGACAAAATGCAAATTGCTATCCGCACGCTTCTTGTCCTCATGCAAGGCCTGGGTTGTTGTGTCTCAAAGCGTGGCCTTCTCCTCCTGCGCCACCCTCCTCCTGTTCCATCACGTGTGCTGCTGCTGGGTTAGCGTTACCGGTCCCTTTTCCTGGAACCTCTTATATGTATTACATTTATGACTGCATGCCGACAAAAAGCATGTTACCTGTGCAAAGAAAACAGACATTTCCCGCATTTAAAAGACAGTTTTCCCTTTGAAACTTTAAAATCGATTTTCTCAAAAACTATAAGCTCTTTTTGCTAAACATTTTTTTCCTCTTGTACCCACTCCCAAGGTGCACATACCCTGTAAATTTGAGGTATGTAGCATATAAGGAGGCTTTACAAAGCACGAAAGTTCGGGTCCCCATTGACTTCCATTATGTTCGGAGTTCGGCCATGTTCGGCCCGAACCCGAACATCTAGATGTTCGCCCAACACTACACGTGACCCGTTCGGCCAATCACAGCGCTAGCCGAACGTTCGGGTAACGTTCGGCCATGCGCTCTTAGTTCGGCCATATGGCCGAACAGTTTGGCCGAACACCGTAAGGTGTTCGGCCGAACCCGAACATCACCCGAACAGGGTGATGTTCTGCAGAACCCGAACAGTGGCGAACACTGTTCGCCCAACACTACTGTCAGATAGTTTATTACTGGACAGCACTGTTAAAAGACAACTGAAGTGAGAAGGATATGGAGGCTGCCATATTTATTTCCTTTTAAGCAATAGCAGTTGCTTGGCTGTCCTGCTGCTTCTCTGCCTCTAATACTTTTAGCCATAGACCATGAACAAGCATGCAGCAGACCAGGTGTATCTGACAAGATTGGCTGCATGCTTGTTTCTGGTGTGATTCAGAAACTGCTGCAGCCAAATAGAACAGTAAAGCTGCCAGGCACTGGTATTGATTAAAAGCAAACACTGTAATTATGGCAGCCTCCATATTCTTCTCAATTCAGTTGTCCTTTAGTGCCCGTTCACACTTGCAGTGTACAGTGAAAAAACACTCTGTATGCCCCCCCCCCCCTCATTCCCCCTTGCGACAACCTGTAAATCAAGCAATACTCAATGTATGCACAAACTGAATGGTAGTAAAACTGGCATTTAGAAAAGAGTTTCATTGTAAAAAATATCTAAAATTGATGTTATCAATAATAATGTTAATATATCAGTAGAAAATTATGAGGGGCTCCTTCAAACAATAAGAGTAGGAATGGGAGGTAAAGTACTAAAGTAGTGTAAAATAAATTACTCTTAATATAAAGGAGGACAATTAAAAGTAAAGTTCTCTGCAACCTAAGATAGTGCTAGGGTGGAAAGGAGTAAAACAATCTGGAAAATGTAAGCATGGAAAATGTACGTAAGATCTGAAAAAAAGTTGAAATATTAAAAGGAGAAAATTAGTCTGCTGCCATTTTAAGAATATGATTATGTAAAAAAAAAATTCTACTTAATGATGATGGTAAATGATAATGCCTATTAATAAATTGTGCAGATGATAAAACAAGGACGCTTCTCTTGGGGCTTTTTTCACAAAACAGGAAATGTGAGTGGTGCAGGCGCCATGGGAACCTTGTGCCCTCTATTTGGAGGTTCAGTTTGTAAAGCGCGCGGCACTAGTGCCCACTATTTTATCGAGCGGCTCTGGTGTCTGAATTTCTATTGATAATCAATATTATCCAATAATAACAAGAGCCCCCATGGGGCTGCCAATCTTCCACAGCGCCCAATATTTTTTTATATAGTGGCAAAGGCGGCATGGTTATCAGCATGTTTGCCGTGGAATATTGGTAATTTTACAGATATTCTACTAGTAGCTCTTTCTGGTGCCCATTTGTCATGTTCACCTTTATCAAGCGTGCTTAAGCCCTTGGGGACCGACCAATTAACCCCCCTTGAGGACCAGAGCAGTTTGCCTGGTTTAGTTGTCCCCAGTTTAGATAGCCGGGATAGATATTTCCTGTATAGATAGTCAGGCAAGCACAGGCAGCCTCCATTACTCACCTCCCTGGGTCCTGTGATGAGCAGTTCTCCCAGTCTCCTCTCTTCTCGACATGCAGCCTAGCTCTGCCGCTAAGTTTCGGGTCCCTTCTTGATGACGTAATCAAGCTGGGACCCGTAACTTAGCGACAAAGTGAGAATGGATGCCGGGCAGAGCGGGAGGAACGATCACCGGCGGAGCATCAGGAAGGTGAGTGGGTCCTCTTCTCCCTTTTCAGAGATCGCTATTATCGGCGGCAATCGTAGTGATCACGTGATCAGGAGTCAATCGCCATGGCTCCTGATCACTGGGGGAAAATGTCAGCTGTCATATGACAGTTTAATCTCCCTTCTTGGGTGCACACGATTGCGTCAGGAGTGGTGGGACTTCAAGGACGTTAGAGTTACGTCCTGTCATCAGCAGGGGGCCACACTCTAATGTCCTTGGTCCTAAAAGAGTTAGAGGGTGTCTGAAGTGTAGTTAAAAAAAAAGATAATTCCCTAAGGAGAGGGAAGGCTCTAGGTCCTATAAAGCTGTCCCATTACTCTCCTAGTGTCCTCGTTCCAATGCTTGATTCCCATTAGCAATGGCTGACTGATGAGTCGAAGACTGCTCTCTCTTCCGCTGCGGGAGGCTTTGGCAGTCTTCGGGAGCCCGAGTGCTCCCAAAGACGGGCCACTCTGTACTGCGCAAGCATGAGCATGTATTCTCACGCACTCACGCAGTACAGAGCGGCCCGTCTTCAGGAGCGATCGGGCTCCCGAACACTGCCGAAGCCTCCCGCAGCGGAGGAGAGAGCAGTCTCTGATCCATCCATCGGAGGCTACTAGCGGGGAACACGGAAACCATAGGAGGAACAAGAAGGCTTTACAGGATACAGAGCTTTCCCTCACCTTAGGTGAAAATCTGTTTGTTTGTTTTTTTATTACACTTCAAACTCACATTTCCTTTTTAAATACAATACTTACAGAGGATCATCTGTATCCACAGTCATATAAATAGAAGCTTTGTGACATGCTGAAAACAATATTCCAGCTTTTGAAAACACTGTGTATCATGGAGCATAATGCATGGAGTTTTCCACCTCGCTGGTGAGGGTTGTGCACAGTTCGGAGGAGTAGAGGGCCCAGTCGGCAGGGTTTTTGCTGAGGACCGGAAGAGTCTTGTTATGCCTCTGCCTTTCAATCATGCTAATGTTCCTGTCCCACTTTCATTTTCAAACAAATATATAAAACACACCCCTCACCACTTAAATGTTCTTCAGATGCCTACTAATAATTAGACATAATCAATCTGATGCTAATATTTCAAGCTTGTGTCCTAATTTAATGCAAACTGCATGGAGATAAGTATTAGGCCAATACAAACTGTTAGGAAGAGCAATAGTTTGGCCAAATTCCAAGCTACACATCATTTATGTTTAATTTGCATGCAAGCTAGAATTATTAATATCTCACTAATCATCTCTACTAATGACTTCCTCACTCATTAACCTCTCTCCACACATTTCACCAAGACTTTTTTAGGGATGCACTGCTCTCTGGAAGATTCATGGGGCTCGATTCACAAAGCGGCGCTAACCCAGTTGGAGACTTTAGGCGTGATAACCATTGCACCACGCTGGTGAAAAGCCAGTTTAGGCGTGATAAGTTTAGGTGTGATAAGTTTAGGCATGATAAGTTTAGGCATGATAAGTTTAGATAAGTTTAGATCGCGTGCAAAGTCCCGCACGCAAAGCAGTGCCATTAAACTCTATGCGAAGTGCACCAGACTTTGCTAGTGCAAAACTTTTGATCAGCTGTGCACTGCGGTGCTAACCCAGTTGGTGCTTAAACTCATCACGCCTAAACTTATCACACCTAAACTTATCATGCCTAAACTTATCACACCTAAACTTATCATGCCTAAACTGAGTTTAGGCGTGATAAAGGGCTTTTCACCAGCGTGCTAACTGCTAGCACCGCTTTGTGACTCAGGCCCATTGAGTAGGATTCTCTTCTCTTCTTGTGACACAGTTTGTACTTGCTTTATCATATGTGCCCTAAATGTACTGAACAGGAATGCTTAGCCAACTTTATCGGGCAGATCGCTTAGTATAATAATAATAGCATTGATAATAAAAGATAATAATAATAGCATTGCACGCACACATTTCGATGTTCCTTAAAGTGTACCCAAGCTGAAGCTCAGGTCAAAAGGTGATACCTACCTAAAGGGGAGCCTCTGGATTCCCACGGCATCCTCCAGTTTCCTGGTGCCACTCGTGGAGCCCCCAAAGATTTCCGACAAGATCTTGCTGGAAATCTGATCGGGGCCATACTTCCGTTGTCAGGATAGCTGCTTTCATAGGGTCAAACTGGGCCATTGCCCAGGGCTTCAAGATTTTTAGGAGTCCCACAATTCAGGGACTGTAAAGGTCACAAATGTCCTGCTATAACAGTATACAAACGTAAGGTGCCCCTCATCCATTTTTGCCAAGGGCCCCATTTTAACTAAAACCACCCCATCTCTTGGACAGTAAAAGTTACCTGAGAATGGCAGGGTTTGAAAGTGTCACTGAGTAGCACGCTGCATTCTCTTTGTGCCCATGACTTCCTGTATAGATTTATATCACACGGCTCTGCAATATCATCAACATCAGGACAAGATGGTGACACTTTCCAGCTGTTACCAAATTCAACAACATCCTCCACTGTGCTGTGCCCTCTGGTATTGAAGTCATTGTTTGAGTTTCCATCAAAATTTCCACAGAGCCCACAGACTTTATTCTGTAAAATAAAAAAAGTCAAAGAACAAAAACACACACACAAAACTCCCTCCCCCAAAAAACCTTTAGCTATGAATTCCTCATTAACTTATCAGGGACAGCCGACTCTGCCCCCTTTATGGACCAGAGCCTGTTTTTAGTTTGCCATCCGTGATCACTGTGATTGGCTCACAGTGATTACCTGGTAAGGAGCCAATAAGACTGGCTCCTTACCCAAAAGAGGAAGCTCGGCTGTTAAATGACAGCCAAGTCTGCATCCACGGTGAACAGGGATTGGCTCAGAACCACAGAAAGCCACGGCATAGAATCTACTCCGCATCAGAGTTAGAGAGCCACAGATGCCACATAGAATTTAACTACCGCAGTCCCAAGGCGGTTAATCAAGCTTCAAATTAAAGCCGTATTATTTCAACTTGCATTGTACATTGTTTGAATTTTTAAAAAAAGCACAAAAACTGACAGATAAGTGTGTCAAAGATTGCTGCCATTGATTAAATGATTATAGGTATTAAAATGGGAAAACAAAAGCTCCTACCTGGTGGAGCCAATCACTGAAATAGTGAGGAAGGACTTCATGAGCATGCTTACTCTAAACACAGTACTATTACCAAATGTTTGAAGTTTGAGCTGACAGCATATAAAAATAATCTTTATAACCATATTAAAGTACAAAATGACTTCTGCAGTATTACTTTTACAAAGAAAGTGTGATTTTCATTTAAGCTATAGCTGTCAAACATATATTGGCCTTTAATCAATTCCTTTTTCCACCTTAATTTTCTCCTAGGAGATCATTTTTCATCTTCTCTTTAAAATAAAATTTCAGTGCTGAAAAAGTAACAAAAAATAGGTGAATAAGTACTGTCAAAGTAATTCTGAGAATTTTTCTTGCTTGCTGGTGGCTTAAAAGGACTCTGAGCAGTAACATAGATAAGAAATACGGATTTACCTGGGGCTTCCTTCAGCCTCCCGTAGCCCGCAAGGTCCTCCAGCATCCTCTCCTTCCTATCCGTGGTCCCACTGCCGGCTCTGATGATCCGACTTCAACTCCAGTTGCACATCCAGCCCCCGGTGCTCACCCTGCGCGTCATCATGCTGGTGGGCGTAAGAAACCTGCATATGTAGGGTTCAGTCTTTAGAGAACACACTATTTCAGCCAAAGTTGCCGGATTACCGGAGCCACCAGTGGGATCACAGGGGGAAGAAAAGGCTATTGGGGGAGGCTGCGCGATCTCTGGAACCAGGCTGGCTAGCTAATGTATATAACGGCTCTATCGGGGGGATCAGGGGGTGGTCTAGGGGTGCCGACGACCTAAACAAGCTAGCCTAGTGCTAGCTAACTTACAATAAAGCCCCTAAAGCTATTAGATTTAGACTAGGAGCCTAAGGCTAGCAAAACCTCCTGAGCGGCGTAACGATCAGGAGGTTGATAAAATGCCCTTTAAACCACCAGCAAGCATGAAAATACTTTAAATAGTTTTGACAATCCTTTCCCCCAACTTTTTGGCACTTTGTTTTAATTGTAAAGTGTTTAAAAGTTATTCTAAATAGAAGATGAAAAATCATCTCCTAGGAGAAAACTCAGTAGAAAAAGTTAATTCCATATATGCAACAGGATCTGGATAGGATGGCTATATGGGCACATACATGGCAGATGAAATTCAATGTTAAAAATTGTAAAGTCATGCATTTTGGACGTACTAATGGTCTAGCACCATACAATTATTTAGTCTAGAGAAAAGACGCCTTAGAGGGGATCTAATTAACATGTATAAATACATCAGTGGGCAATATAATAGCTTGGCAGATGAGCTTTTTGTCCCTAGGCCTTCTCAAAGGACTAGAGGACATGATCTGCGCATGGAGGAAAAACGTTTTAGCCATTTATTCAGGAAAGGGTTCTTTACAGTAAGAGTAATTAAGATGTGGAATGCATTGCCACAGGAAGTCATTATGGCAAACTCTATACCTGCATTTAAAGGGGCTTAGATGCTTTCCTTGCGTTGAAAGATATCCATGGCTACAATTACTAGGTAATGCCTAATGATGTTGATCCAGGGATTTTATCTGATTGCCATCTGGAATCGGGAAGGAATTTTTCCCTTTAGGGGCTAATTGGACCATGCCTTGTAAGGGTTTTTTCACCTTCCTCTGGATCAACAGGGATATGTGAGGGAGCAGACTGGTGTTGTACTTTATACTGGTTGAACTCGATGGACGTATGTCTTTTTTCAACCAAAATAACTATGTAACTATGTAACTATGTAACATATGGGCCTTTGTCTTGTTGGTGTCAGTGAAGCTTTCTGCATAACACAGATCTTTCCATTTTGTAGAGGGAAACAGGTCAGTCTTTTACTGGTTTTAACAATTGTCATGGAGCAGAGAAATCTCTTCCACAGCTGTTATTGGTAAATACACTCACTCTGTACTGCAATCTGCTGATAACTTCCAGGTTACATTATATTATAGTGGAGTTGGAAAAGCAACCAGGGATGTTTTCAGAAGCTGTGTTTTCACTAGATCATCCATCAAGACACTAAGCTCATGCACTGGGTTTCAGAAAAGTCCAGTGAGCTTTCAAGGAGGTTCAATATGATAGTTTTTGAGGAATCAAAACTATGTATCGTATATACTTGCATATAAGCCAATCTGCGTATAGCCGAAGTACCAACTTTTCCCTCAGAAGACCCCCCCAAAAGTGATTGACTCTAGTATAAGCCCACTCCCCAGTAGTCAGATGTGCCCCCAGTACAAGTCATTCCCCCTGCCCATAGCCAGATGTGCCCCAAGGATGATACAGTTGCATCTCAAGACGCCACTAGATGGGGTCATAGTTATGTGACACAGTGATTGTCACACAGGAAGAATCCCTGATCATTGCGCCACTGACAAGTTGCTTGCACACTCTGCTCCACAAGCCAGGGGCCACAGGTAGTCTTGAGCATTGCACTCTGCACATCATGTTGCCGGCGATGGAAGGCACAGACACAGTAGGGAGCCAGCTAATAAGAGCAGGATCACTAGTGCACAACCCTTACGCTCCTCTGCCAGTAACAAAACCTGCTTCACCATCCATTCTGCTCCACTGACTCGCATATAAGCCGAGGGGGTAACTTTTCAGCACATTTTATGTGCTGACAAATTAGGCTTACATAGGCTATACGCAAGTATATAAGGTATACACTTTAACTTTTTCTTGCCTGAAACAATCCTTAGTTATTGTGTTGTAATCACTGTATAGGTATGAAGCTCAGTTATCTAGATCTGTTCCATAACGAGGTAAGGGATGGTGCCAGGGCCAAGGATTCAAAGGCCCGGGCCTTGGGCAGCTACAGATCAAGACACATGATATAGTGGTTGCTATATATAAGAGAAGGTTACAAATGGGGAGCAACACATGAAAATGGAAGCTGATGCCCAAGAGAGCTGTACATGAAGTACATGGGGACGCAGTACATGGATGATACACAATGAAAAGGGAGCGGCACGTGGAATGGGAGAGATGCTGCTGCACATGGAAGGGGAGCCCCAGCATATTTGACCTAGGGATGGATAAAGTATAAATGTGACCTTGGATGGCAATTAACAGAAGGCACCCTGTATAGGAATACAATAGAATGACAATAGAAGTCAGAAAGGAGCCAATCATTAAAGTGGTCTGAAAGCCAGCATTTCTACTTTGCTCTAAAGATTCCTCACAGCTTGAAAGCTATTATCTCAGAAAAAATAAATTCTAGCAGAACATCACTAAAATGGTTAAACAAAGCACTTTCTCCTGCTATTTAGCTTCAAATCCGCATCCAAACTGGAGATAACAGTATCTTTTTTACTTGTTAAACACAAATGTATCAACACTGGAATGTAAACTAACACTCTCTGAGAAACTGTCTCTGCTTCAGGCACACACAGTGTTCAGAATAGCTCATTAGAAGATTTTAATATATAATAAAACACAGTTATAATAGAAAAAGAAAAAAATGCAATGACAGCTTTCAGGGCAAGAAAAACTACACTTTAAAAACTTGTAATTTGTAAACCGACAATATTAGGTGTGCACAAAAGCAAATATGATAACTGTATGAGTAATACAACGTAGGAAAACACATTTTTATTGAATGTTATGTCAGAGATTCAGAACACTTTAAAGGGAAGGTTAATGATTTTGGGGGAAGACTTTTTACTCAAGCCAAACAGAAATGATAATATTGGGCAGCGAAAATCCCATGTGCATATCTAGCCTAACCTTCCTAACTGTAATGCTCACACAGCCTCTTCATACCCAAAACTAAAACCCACTTTCCGCCAAGCAATTGGTGCACTTCTATAGAGAAAGGAAGGGGAGGAGCACAAATGGGAGACATCCGCTGTAGGATCATGAATAGAATTTCCAACAGGAGCAGTAGTGGCTGATCGTTAGCTAAGCTTCTATACAGAAGTGAGATTAAGGCTATAAATGGAAAGAAATGAGTAAACGTTACCTTAAAATCATTTGTGATCTTGATGGTGAGAGATGTCTTTTTATCCCAAACCAGGACAATTCCATTTGATGCTTTAATTATTAAATAAAGGCTGGCATTCTGGATCTGGAATGGTGAGTCTATTCCTTCATACACACTAGAAACAACCACATCACCATCCTCAAATGTGAGGAAAAAGTCCTATAATTATGGGAGCATACGTTAAACCAGAATTAAAACCATATAAAAAAATAGCCCAACATAGAGCAGACATTGCAGTATGAGAAGTTTATATTTTTTTTTACCCTCTAAAATGATAAATAAATCTTATCTTAAAATAGGGATTTTTTTCTAGCTATAAAATGCATATGCATGGTATCACCAAATGCATTTGTAGGTATTTCCACAGTCACCAGTTTCATTGAAATCAATATCAAAATATCAATCAAAATAATCAATATCAAATCAAAATCATCTTTGCTCTACAGTTACAAGGACAGACACACAAGACAGAGGTCATCGCCCCACTCTCTATATGACCTGGGAATGATTTATTGAACATACAACAAGCAGCATACCCTGTAACTTGTTAAAGCTAATGGGAACCTACAACACAAATAAACAGATACTTACCTAAGGAGAGGGAAGGCTCTGGGTCCTATAGAGCCTTCCCACTCCTCTCACGGTCCCCTAATAGCAGCAATGTCACCCGATTGAATACCCCACCTAAGTGCTCCTAAAGAAGGGTGGCTCTGTACTGCGCATGCGTGAGTACTTGAGAGAAAGAGAGCTAGTGCAGGTGCAGTAGGAAGACGCCCGTCTTCAGGAACACTCAGGCTCCCGAAGACTTTCAAAGCCTTCTGCGGTGGCAGAGAGCAGGTCGGATACTGCTACCATGGGTGACAGTGCTAGAATGAGGGGACCATGAGAGGAGCGGGTAGGCTCTATAGAACCCAGAGCCTTCCATCTCCTTAGGTAAGTATCTGTTAGTTTTGGGGATCTTTTTAGGTTTCCATTAGTTTTAAAGCAAACCTGGGCAGTTTCACTTCCCAAATACGAATACTTATCTGGAGGAGGGGGGAGGGGGAGCAGGGGTTTGGATCGTGGAAAGGCTGTCCCTGTCCCTGTCTGTGCTACAGATGGTAAGTGCATGCTCAATACCATGGACACAATCAGACTTGGCTTTTTCTGCCAGAGCCCAAGTGTGTCAGTGCTAGTACAAGAGCGCAAGCTGTTGACAAACAGTTTTTGGAGAGTCCCAGTGCTGGAATGAGCTTGATAAGGAGGACGGGGAGGCCTTTGGATCCTGGAGAGAGAGTACCTTGAAGGACACTTTTTTTCCCTACAGGTACACTTTCAAATTCCAGTAGTGCATTTATGAAGAAAAAAGGGCCACTAGTGTATCCAACTGTAATTTGCGTGGCCACAATGACAAATTGGAAATTCACAAAGTACACAGAGGCAGAGAAGAACTCCTTGTCCTTCCACACTGTGACAGGGCTACTCTGTAAGTAGAAAACATGAGAAATGTTTTTAACCCCACCCTGCAAACTTCCACTGCAGTGTTGTAAGTTATGTTGGTTGGTACTAGATCGTGGGGAGGAGGTTAGGGCTATGTTTTCAGTGGTGGAGCTACACTCTTTTTTTAAAGCAAAACAATTAGTTATTATATTTATCTGAGGTTGCAGTGATGTGTGAGAAACATTTTACCCGAAAAAAATGTATGCTTAAAAGGCAACTTTGCCAACTACTTGCTGCCAATTGCATCCATCTCCTGGGGCATGAAGACCCATAGCAAAGGCCAAAAACTGGGTAATGAAAACCCGAAGTTTCAATCTGTATCAGAATCAAAAACATTTATTTTGCAAAGTACAAAGGGGGGTTGTACCCGGAATTGGTTTTGGCTCATACATGTTCTGGAAACAGGGGAGGGGATAATGTCTAAAGGCCAAGAGCCGTGGCTGCCATACATCGCTACCAGTCACACTTTTGCATCATCTATTATCCCTAAGGAGGGGTGGACAGAGGGAGGTGGAGGTTCTTGTATTTATCATCTTGTATTGTATGTATCATTGGTGCTTGTATTTTTTTTCTTGTAAACGTTAAGACCTTTTTTTTTTACAACTGTGTGTCATACATTGGGCAATAACACATTCTTTCAAGAGAATATGGAAGGAAGGGGCAACAAATTCTGCCTCAGTGCTGGTGTTCGCATTCAGTATAGTGAATTCGAACACCCGAATATTCCTGACCGCAGCTGTTTAGCACCCGAATAAGTCAGGCGTTTGCGTGTTACACTGCACTTTCTCCTTCCTGTTTGGAAGGAAGGTGATAATGAAGGGAACAATATTAGAGTTAGTCATCAATGATGTGAGGGACGGGTTTACACTTTTTTTTTGCATTGCAATGCGATGCTCCTGCTGCATACCACCGCAATGTAAAAAACTGCACTAATGTGACCTTGTGGCAGAGTGTGCTGGCAGGGTCATATGCATAGCGCCACATCCCCAACTCCCCCCCCCCCCCCCACACACACACAGGAGGTGTTACTAGCCAGAGATTTCAGAGGCATGGGGGAAGGGAGTAGGAGAGGAGAGTGACATTTTCACAGGCTGAGGGCTGGAGATACAGATCAGCTTGCCTGTGTGTGATGTGACAAACAGAACATGGCTGCCCTCATTGTATCACAGGAATAAATAATCATAACTGTTGAAGCGGTTTGCAGCTAGATTTGCTGAGTAAACTATCTAAACTTTAGATAAGATATATAGACAAGTTACTTGTTATAGGTCGTTTTTCATCTCGGATCCACTTTAAGTGAACATAAATTGTTGAGATAACAATTGTATCCATCCTACTATGCCTAAAAATTAGTTTTAGATACCCCCCAGTTTTATGTTATGTTTAAAAACTAAATAGATAATAGATAACGAAATAGATTTGTTCAAAAAATATAATACCCTCAAACAACAATTTCCCCTTCCTAATTCAATGTACTTCCGCTATCTTTAAATTCGACATGCATTCCAGACCCAATTTGCCCCACTGAAACTAGCTATGCGTTCTCATCCTATTGAAGATATCCTGACTGAGTCATTCTGGCCAAACGGGTCTCATCTCCTTTGTCTACAACACCCTAATAAATACCAATAACCCAAGTAAAGCTAAACCTTATTTACTGTGGAAAAAAGACATACCAGACCTTACAGAGGTTGAATGGACGCACTCTGTGTCCTTATTACTACTTCAATAGCAGCTCGACATAAACTATCAGCACTTAAGTACCTACATCAAACCTACCTTACCCCACACAAGCTATTTAAGATCAGTTCAGAAAACCAGGATAGGTGCTGGAGGTGTGGAGATTCTAATGCCCCACTTTATGCACATATTCTGGCTGTGCCCCAAAATTAAACATTATTAGGAGAATGTCCATGGCTTACTCTTTGAACTAGTGAGCCCATCTGTCCCATTCACATCTAAAAGCTTATTACTGAATATATTCAAACCCTCTCTGAAAGAAAACTACTTCTAGCTAGAGTAATTTTGTTCTATGCTAGAAGACAGATTGCCCTAAAATGGAAATCTTCCGATGCTCCCACAATGGAATATTTAACCCATTCCATTTACGTTGATATACCCATTTATAAAGGTGTATATGTCAATAGAGGGTCACAGAAGAAGTTCTACAAGATATGGACTAAGTGGATGTCTAAATTCAAAATTGATGTCTGGATCTCTCCTGTAGCATGTTCTGTCGGTTGCAATGGAACAGCAGCCAGATAGCCCTGGATTTCCTACATGCATGTTGTTGCATAATATTGCATATATTTGTTATGAGAGTCTTTCAGCTAGCAGCTTGTAATCAAGCTGGCTCAGGATTGAGTGATTACCATTCAGCTCTGTGGGAATTTGCATGTCTGCATCCATTGGCTGATGTCCACATAAAAGTCTGCCTCCCATTTCAGACCCCGCCCAACATAGCGTTCAGCTCCCTGAGTTGTCGCTGGGTCATTCATGTGAATTGTATATTGCATTGTTTAATCTTGTTTCTTGCTTGGACATTTGCTGTATCCGCGGGGATACAGTAAAATCCTTCTGATCCTGATAGCTTGGATTCTGCCAGCACCACGTTGGTGACTGGTAGTATTCCTTCTTGCCTTGTTCCTGAGGACGTAACGAAAGCAGCGGTTGCCATTAGTTACGCTCCTACCTGTTCGTATAGTCTATGTCAGTGTGAATGTTGCCGTCCCTGGGGCAGCGACTAGATTGGCAAAGCATTCCGTCTGTCAGTCTGTTATTTGTCTTGTTAATTATTATTACTTGTGCAATAGCTAGTTTCTTGATAAATATACATGCAGATCTACGAATATATATTTATCCGTTAGTTGAGCCGTTTGTTATTTTTCTGATTTAATGTGTATGACCTTAGCCTGTTACCGATTCTGATTCTGTCTAGTCCACTGTATCACTGCCATCTGATCTATCGTGTATGACCCAAGCCTGTCACCGACTACATCTGTTGTGTAAAATGGAAAATGTTCACAACCAGCAGTGTCATTTCCCATAGCAACTGCACATCAGACCCATAGTCAGACTATGTCATTAGCAGATAATGAAAGTCAATTGTCATTCATGGGAGTCAGATGGTCTTATGAAACTACCAGTGAACTCTCCTTGCTAGCCAGGGAGAATAAAGATTTTTGTTTACAAGAATTGTCTTATGAGGAAATATTACAGAGTAGTGAGCAAATCAAATTGTTTGTGCAGCAAGGAGAATTTGCATATCCTGCAGTACAACAATTGTTGCAGGTCCTGGAAATTCTTAAAGAGAACCAGAGACGAAGCACCCTCATGTATTTTATTACATTTATCAGTGGGAACATGACAGTAAACACCTACCCTGCTTTTAGTTTTATTCTTCTCAGTCTAATCTATCGGTTATCAACTGTGATAAGAATCCACCGACTGTTCAGTCGAGGTTTGACCTGGAATCATTATAGCTGAGTCACTCTTCTGTGGAGTCTTTTCAAGCCCAAGCCTTCCCCCTCCTGGCTCAAATTTCATGCTTTACATACTGAGAGCTGTGATGACATGGGAGGGGCTGCTGCTGCAGGAAAAATCTCTGTCTAACAGACAAGTGTGGCTGTGTGATCTGTGTGCTCTGTCTGTGCAGCCTGTCATTATTATCTACTGTATGCAGTTTCATTACTATGAGAGACACTTCCTACAGGCAGCCACAAAGCCTACCAGAATATGAAGTTGAAAGCACACAGATGAAAGCCTACAGCAGCCCTTCTTGTCTATAGTCTCATATAGCCTAGACAGCACATCCAGAACACCTCATAACCTGGAAGCAGAAGGAATATGAGCCGGCGGCCATATTGGATATTTCCTGGAGCAATAATGGATAAAAAGCACTCAAAAAGGCACACCAGAGTGGCTAAATTATCGAGTAGAGCATTTATTCTTTACAAGCTATCAACTGATATGTTTATTTTGTGTGAATCGTTCATCTCTGGTTCCCTTTAAGAATAGGAAATACCCTAGTAATGATCCAGTTAAGTCAAGTTGATTCTCTGTCAGGAGTAAACCAAGCCAAGTCCACTCCAGCTAGCTTCCTGCAGACTGTTCAAGCTGTAAATTATGCCCAGAATAATTGTTTAGTTCCTGACAAGAATGAATGGGATCCTCCATTGACAAATGAGAAATTGAAGCCTTGATTTATGATCAGGAGAATGAGCGAGAATATTTCTATGAATTTTACACCGCTAAGAGAGACATAATTTTGCATGCATGCATTGAGTCTGCTTTTTCTTTGATTGAAATGAATCTGTGTGTGCATGAGTTTGTGACTTCTTTAATTGATGCATGGAATGAGATCTTGAATGATCGCTCTGGGAGTCACTGTGTGCAACACTCAGTAACCAATGTTGATTCTGTCTCTCCATTGCCCCTAGCAACAACATCACCTGCTAGCCTTGTTTCCCTACAACCAAGAAGAGATGCACATCTTGCTTGCCTAACTCGTTATTTTGGAGGCAAGAAGTCTTTTTCGACTTTCTTGCAGAATTGCAAAATTTTGAATGCATGTCTTTTCCTCAGATCAGCTACAGCATTTCAGTAGTCCTGGTTTATTATCTTATACCTGCTTGATAGAAAGATGAGAACTTGGGCTGAGGAAGTTGCAGATGAAAATGAGGAGGTCTTGTATGAACCCCTGGAATTTGTTAAATTGATTGCAAAGTGTTTTGTGAAAAAATATAAACAAATTCCTTCTGATTTGTTTTCTGCATCTCAAGCAAAGTGATCCAGCAGATACCAATAGATGCACTCTATCTGTTCCTGACTGTTTCAGTCCTACAGATTCTGAGTATCAGAAACCCTGTTTGGGAAATTTTGAACCCAAGCATCTGAATGTTCCAACATCACACATTCTGTGCTCTGGGCCTCCTGTTTCAACACCTTGCTCTAGTTCAGTGAATGATTCAGAGGCTCTTGCCTTATCCAGAAAATGTTCCAGTAAATTTGCCCTGTACCATGAATTACTCAGTAATTATGTCCAATGAAGCTCAGGTCACAGAATCTTTATACTGTCCAACAAGTGCTCCTATGGTTCTGCCCTGCAACATGGATTGTTCAGTGATCCTGTCCAGTGAAGCTGAAAGAGAACCCGAGGTGGGTTTGAAGAATATTATCTGCATACAGAGGCTGGATCTGCCTATGCAGCCCAGCCTCTGTTGCTATCCCAAACCCCCCTAAGGTCCCCCTGCACTCTGCAATCCCTCATAAATCACAGCCACGCTGCTGACAAACAGCTTGTCAGAGCTGGCTGTGTTTATCTCTATAGTGTCAGTCTGCTGCTCTCCCCGCCTCCTGCAGAACTCCAGTCCCCGCCTGCATCCCTTCCCTCCCTGCTGATTGGAGGGAAGGGACGGGGGCAGGGACTGGAGCTATGCAGGAGGCGGGGGAGCAGCTGAGACTGACACTACAGACCTTAGTGGGGTTTGGGATAGCAACAGAGGCTGGGCTGTATAGGCAGATCCAGCCTCTGTATGCAGATAACATTCTTTAAACACACCTCGCGTTCTCTTGAAGTCGCAGAGTCTTTAGCTCCACCCTGTACTTTGGATGTTTCAAGAACCCTAGCAGAGGACTCAGAGGATCTGCTTACTTCAGTTGGTGTTGCAGTAATATTCACCTGTTTAGCAGCTGTCTTAGAATTACAGTCCAGTCTAGTAAAGCTTGATAAATCTCTGTCCAGTGAAGCAGAAGCCATTAAAGCATTGTCCTCATCAGCAAGTTTTTTAGATGCCTTACCCTGTACACAGTCGGATTTAGCTAATGTTGCCGAATCCCTGTCGAATGTTGTAGCAGCCAGGGAACTCCAGCCCTGTCCTGTGAATGTTTCAGAAGTCTTGCCCTGTAACATGGATAATTCTGACTCTGGTAAAAATAATAGAAGTCTCAGAATTTCAGTCCTGTTTAGTGAGTGTTGTCATTAGTAATGCTCCTACCTGATCGTATAGTCTATGTCAGTGTGAATGTTGCCGTCCCTGGGGCAGCGACTAGATTGGCAAAGAATTCCATCTGTCTGTGTGTCGTTTGTCTTGTTAATTATTATTACTTGTGCTTTAGCTAGTTTCTTGATAAATATACATGCAGATCTGCGAATATATATTTATCCGTTAGTTGAGCCGTTTGTTATTTTTCTGATTTAACGTGTATGACCTTAGCCTGTTTCCGACTGATTCTGTCTAGTCCACTGTACCACTGCCATCTGTTCTATCGTGTATGACCCAAGCCTGTCACCAACTACGTCTGTTGTGTATTGTATCACATAGTATCTAGCGTGATAGGCGGCCCAGAGCTGCAGTTGCTCTGGGCAATCTTGCTCCCTTGTTCATTACTCCTGTGTCCATCTGTGTAGCCTCTTCCATTACCCAGCTACATTGAGCACACACGCTGACTCAGAAAGTATACCCCTCAGCATTACAATTGATTGGTAATATTTTCACTTCAATGCCATTACTTGATTTCTGCTTTAATATGCTCTTTAGATATAGAGATGTGTTTAAATTATCATCGCCATTATTACTGGCAAACCTTGCTTTTAACTATTGTTATCTAATCCTATATTCATGGACTGGAACCGAACTGGGAGAGGGAGGGACCAGGGGGATACAATTGTTGTTTTTTGTAATGTTACAAATGATATCCGTGCGCAGTCCCACATACACTCAATACACTCGATTCAAATGCTGCCGATCTCAATTGATGCTCAGTACCAATTATAAAGGCTTAAAACAATGTCTATAATGATCGGCGCAATAAAGTCTCTCAATCTGTTCACAAACTCTTCTGAATCCACCACCACACCTCTTGTGAGATCACTCACCAGCTCCTTAGATCATATAAAATGATAACCGTTTCAAAGCTTGTCTTTCCAATGGCGAGAGATTATCTCTATATTTCCTATATCTAGACCCATCAAATAATTTCGCAACTTCACTATTCACCACAGTCTCAAAAGTATTGATTGCAACACATTTCACATCTGGAATCCAGGTGCTCTTTTTAAATAGACCAGGCTCAGTCTCACAGACAGTATGAGTAGTCCCCTTGAAATGGACCTTCAATTTAAGACTCCGTACAAACTTAAAGAAGTCCACTTCCCAGTCAAAGTGTCTGTCAGGGGAGGCCGGCACATAACCCAAACCTTTCTGCAATACCTTCATTTCCATATCTCCTAACTGGTACTTGGAAAGATTAACAACAATATTGCTTACCTCCCCCCCTGAACTTCCCTCCTGGGGTAATGGTCCCTCTGAATGGGCTGTCTGGGATTCTTGCGCTGGGACTGTGCCTTGGCCTGACCCCAGGTTAGGAAAGATAGCGGGCCGCGTCCGGCCGTTCACTCCACGCAACACTGCCGTCCTGCTGGCATCCGCGTACTTCCGCAATCCCTCGTCCGACCAGCCTTCTAGCAGGGCAGCAGGCAGGCAGGGAGCTGTGTGTGACAGGCAGGGAGCTGTGTGCGGCCCGCTTTCTTTCCTAACCTGCGCTTACCTGTATGCCTGTCATAGACATACATGGTTTACACGTGAGTGTTTTAAACAAAATAAATTTTACTGGAATTGTATTACGCTATGTGGAGCGTTTTTATGTTATTTACCCTGCATATGAGGATATGAAGAGGTGATAGAGAAGAGCCCATTTATGACCAGACGGGCTGTTGGCTTATTTGACTGAGCGCATATGATCATTTTATATGATCTAAGGAGCTGGTGAGTGATCTCACAAGCGGTGTGGTGGTGGATTCAGAAGAGTTTGTGAACAGATTGAGAGACTTTATTGCGCCGATCATTATAGACATTGTTTATTGTAATGTTATCCATGTTTTTAAAAGATAAAAATTGTTTTCCACAAAAAATTGGATCGCAAAAAACCCTGGAATCACATGTAGTGTGCAAGAAGCCTCAAGCTTGGTGATACTACAGCATAAGAGCCTGGGGCAGGACAATCGCACCACAACATTTCCCCTTGGGCATTACCCCGTGGCAGAGTGCACAAACAGAGTAACATGCATAGCTCAACCCCCCCAAACAGTGAAAAGCTCACTGCTGGAAAGGAAGTACATCACTGTATTTTGTTGGATCAGCGCATGCGTGCCGCATCGCCACTGCAACAATCTAAATAGATTTTTGCAGTACCATTGAGTCCAATGCAAAAGTCTGTCGCGCGATACCGCTCGGCAACAAACTGCACAGTCTACATCACTTCCGCCGCACTGCGTCATAGACTAATGGCCACTGAGACGGGGGATCGATGTGAAAGAATGCACCATGTGTGAAAGGGGCCTAAGCAAGAAATGTTAAAATGAGAAGGGAAATATACAATTTAGTGGTTGGCAGAACATGAACACCAGACAAGTATAATTGCACAATGAATACAATTATAGCAATAGCAAGCCAAATTTGTGCAATGAACTCACCATTAGGTACATTGTGATGGCCTTGGAGCATGTTAATCCAGTGTCACTGCACTGCACATTTTCAGAAACAATTCGAAATGTTCCATTTTCAAAATGGTCTCCACAGTAGTCCTTAAAGTAATTACAATGTACAAAATGTTATCAAAAATGGAAAATAAGTAATAGTGGAATTATATGGTAGCTCCACAATACGGTATTTAAAGTGCCAAAACAATAATGGGACATATTTAAAACCTAACAGAATATCTCATAATTCATCAGTATGACGGGTTGCTGTATGGTAATGCACTGCATGCAGATTAAACTGGACAGATGTTTCAGTCACAAACTATGCAGTTCACGTTTTCAAGGCACTATTTTTAACAGTTCCTTTTTCTTCCTCTACTTAGAGAGGAACTCCAGTGAAAATAATATAATAAAAAAATGCTTCATTTTTACAATAATTATGTATAAATGATTTAGTCAGTGTTTTCCTATTGTAAAATCTTTCCTCTCTCTGATTTACATTCTGACATTTACCGCATGGTGACATTTTTACTGCTGGCAGGTGATGTCAGTGGAAGGAGATGCTGCTTGCTTTTTTTGGCAGTTGGACCAAGCTGTAAACAGCTGTTATGTCCCACAATGCAATGAGGTTCACAGACAGAAAACTGTCAAGACCATGGTCCTGACATCACACTATAGGAGGTGTTTCACCACAATATCAGCCATGCAGAGCTCCCTAATGATCCGTTAGTGAAAAGGTAAAGATTTCTCATTGGGATGAAGTTCAATTCTTGGTCACGGTTTTTCTTTAAAACTAGCCTTAGTATTACTAATAGCTGTTCCATCTGCTTATTGCCAGTATCTACTTCCATTTCTTCTACCCATTGAGCAAATAAAAGAATATCAAGAAGTGTTTTTAAGGTTAGCATTTCATACAGCAATTGTAAATATAGTAATTGTAAAAATAAATATATAATTTCTCATTTTATTTCAGTACCTGAACAAGAGTGTATTCACATTGTCCACTAAATCGATAATATTTGTTATCAAAAGTAATGTAATTTCCATCTCCATATAGCGTACATTCCGGAGCAGAAATATCCTCTTCACAGACCCATTTACCATTGTTACAAATACTGATCACAAAAGACAAGACAAAAAAATCACTTCTGTTGTGCTTTCTCAAAACAGCCAGTACACACAGAGATTGTTTGCAGAGTATACGCATACCTATAATAGCGCTGTGAGTAAAAATGGGCGCAAAATAATGGTAATTGAATACAGGTGATTTTCCAATTATTTTATTATTTACTATAGTAGAATATCAGTAATTTTAATTAGGTATATTTTACTAAGTTCCTAACCTAAACCTATTTTCACAGAGAACCATCTCTTTTGATGCCAAACACTAACTGGTCCCCCTGGTGGTGAGTAACACAAAGGATTCCCCCCAGGTGGTGCCAAACACTAAAATTAGTGAGCGCCTAACCTTCACCCTCCACGTCTAACCCTGGGGGGGGGGGGTAGATTAACGTCAACCCCCCAGATCTGACCTGGGGGGGGGGGGTGTTAGACTTACCTTAACCCCCCACGTCTAACCCTTGGGGGGTAGACTAACCTTAACACCCACGTCTGACCCTGGGACTAGAATAGAATAGCGTCTATAAGTACCGGGCACTGGCCTGGCACCAGCTATTTTATTGGGCCAGTCCGGAGCCCATTCTTACAGTTATATCAGAGTTTTACAGGGACACCTATGGCAGCACCCAAATTTAACAACTTGCATTGTGCCCATATTTACATGACTCGGGTATATTACTCGAGCATACTAAGAAAATTCACAGTAGAATGTAATTTAACATACCATATACTACAGCCAATGCTAGCTGATGCCATGTGATCATATATGACGTGATTAAACATACAAGTACATTGGTCATTGGGGACACATCCTCCTCTTCCATCGGCTATCATGTTTTCAGGGCAAACACAGCCTGACAAACATTCGTTGCTAAACTATAAAGGAAAATAAAGAGTTGCAATGTAACCATCAGCAACAAAATCCAAGACTATAAAAAAAAACACTTTTAATACAAATTAGTCCTTTTTCTAAGATTTTAAATGTATTTACCAATAGGTATATGGATCTTACATATTCAGCAGTACTTTAGTATCAAAGAGCCTGATGTACATAACTGCAGTAATATTGGCATGCACAGAGAGCCCTTGGCAATATTACCCTTATTTCTGTCAGCAAGTACCAGAAGTTGCGCAATTAGCACGACCTGCAGTACTCGAGTAGCCCGATTTCTGCTACGGTAACGTGTATTACATATGAGTGATACCATTAGTAATGCTCATTATCATAGCAAGAGTCACGCTACTCAAGTACAGAGGGTCAGGCTAATAGCGTAACTTGTGGTACTTGCTGACGGAAATAAGGGTAATATTCCCAAGCGCTAGCTGTTCATGCCAATATTACCGCAGGTACGTGCATCAGGCCCAAAGAGTTTTATTGTTATGAAATTTAAATGAGTAAAATTATTAACTAGTATAAAACAAGTAATTGTAAGTAGAAACTGGCAATTACCAATCAGAAACTGGCTTTCCGCTGCGGAAATAGGTATGTGGAAATTGGGATGCCATTGAATACTACTTTACTGAGACTGAAAGGAAAAATGTATTTTAAATGCTATGACAGATAATGGGGTTGATTCACTAAGAAAAATTGTCCTGTTACTCGTGCTTTTCAACCCTGCGCACCTTAATGCACAAAACGCACGCTATTGGCAGCATAGCGTGCATTATTAACTTTGGTTAATAGCGCTCGCTAGGCACAGCATAGTAGCTTACGCCCGCTATTAGCCAATAACAGGCGCTCCGCTCATCCTGCCCTGGACCCCTTTGGGTCCAGTAACGTTAAAGGAAGTGATCCCTGCACTTGGACCAATAGGCTGCCTGTCATGTGACTTGTGCTATTTTTCTTAAAGGGGTTCTGTGGAGCGTTTAAAAAACAAAAATGGACACTTACCTGGGGCTTCTATCGGCCTCTTGCAGCTGTCATGGCCTGTGCCGTCCTCCTACGATCCTCCGTTCCCAGCTGCCGGTCCCGGTCTAATTACTTTTCTAATAAAACTGCGGCCGCGCGTGCTCGCGTCTCTGGGAGCTTACTGCGCTAGCGCAGTGTGAGGTTTTCTCGTACTGTGCCTGCACAGTAAGCTCCCACAGATGCGAGCGGGAGCGCACAGTATTTGTCTAATTAGACTAGACTAGTTTAACTAATAATTAGACAAGAACGGTGACGGGGAACGGAGAATCATAGGACGGTGCAGGACATGACAGCTGCAGGGGGCCATAGAAGCCCCATAGAAGCCCCAGGTAAGTGTCAGTTTTTTGTTTATTAAACCCTCCACAGAACCCCTTTAATGAATCAACCTCAATGAATCCTACCCATCGGTATTATAGCTGTACATATACAGTATCTCTGG